>NC_069660.1:214578862-214897362 GCF_027244095.1 Hemicordylus capensis | reverse complement strand
CTCAGAATCTGTCCTGGGTCAGGGTGACAGATATGGTAGAAAGAAAATTAAAAGGTTGAAAGGAAACCTAACCCTATACAAATTGCCTAGTGTTTAGGCAGGTTAGTAATTGCTACATTTGTATAAGCTTTTTCAGTCCCTCTCCCGTCCCCAAAAATTATTAGGTAAAAACTGCAGGAATACCACACAAATGATAAACTCAAGATGTGCAAATTGCAAGATTCTTTAAAGTCCATCTTTTTCAAAAACACTGGACAATAATGATTCTTTTTCTTCTCTTCTCTTTATCCTCTCTCTTATTCGTTTATTATCTGTCAGCTCACATATGCCTTTAACTCTTTCTCAAGCATTAAAGTTTTAAAAGTGCCTCCTATTAAGTAGTCCTTATGGACAATGACTGTCACATACCAGTTCATAATTCACATTCATCCCTTTGAAACCACATGAAAAACGTTCAACATCTTGCTTGTGAAAAACTCTACATGGTTTGCATGTAGTTAACAGTGTTGAAGAGATTAATTTTCTGTCTTTTCTTTTTTTGTGTTGTTTTTCTCTCATCAAAGAGATTAAAGTGAGATACAGTACTTGCTGAGTGTGAGGCCAGGATGCTCGGCAACAAACGTGTGAACAGCATTTTAAGTGCTGAAAGACATTCTATGTTCATCTTCAACATCCACTTTCTTGTGTCACACTGAAATTTGAAAAAAAAAAAAAGTGGCACTAGTTGTCCATAGTCAGGAACTAGAAACAGTACTAGAGTTAAAGACAAAGATTTGCAACCTAAATACAAATGACTTTATGTTCACTCTCCCAAAGGGGCAGTGTATCTCTACCTCGTGGAAGCAAATGTCAGTGGCAAAACTCAGTACTCTAACGCTGTACAGAAGAAACAAAGAGTGCATTCGGGGTAGGGAAGGCTCCCCCCAGTATGAAGCTTGCTAGGCCTATGGCAACAATGTCCTACTTTAAAAGAAATCGCCAGTGTCAGCAAAGCAACAAACAGCTGCTACACCCTTGCTATGTAATTGCACTAGCCAGTGGAAAGGAAATATCTGTGTGGCAGTCTCTGAGAATATATTTTTTTTAATAGTGCAGTTAGATCCCCATTGTAGAGGGGGGGGGGGAAGTGGAACAATATGTGGCAAACCAGGAAATCAAAGGTGGCATGATTCTGCAAAGCCTCAGAGACTGTTTGCTTCTCAGTCACTGTCTCTGGGTTGGACTCCCAGCAGCTGCTAATCAAGAGACCCCCCAAAGCACATAGGTATGGAGCTCCTCGTCTCATCCTGCTCCCTCATCCAGGCAATAGTGTTTGTCTCTACCGTTCCCTTCCCATCACCTTGCTAGAGACAGTGGAGGCTTGTTCTGCTTGAAGTGCTGGAAAATAGGAGCTATGACAACAACATTTGCTTCCATGAAGGATGGGGATGAAGCAGATACTGCCCCTTTCTAGAGCTCTCAATAAAAATAATCACTGACAAACACTTGTGTGGGTGGGTGGGTGGGGAGTATGCACCAGTCTCCTGCATAATATCAGCTGCAACTATAACAACAAGGTTATAACATAAACCTAAAATAAGACGATAACATGTAAATACTGGGTTATTTTAGCCTACAGTACAGTAATCTGGATAAAAATGACAAGGGATAGCCTAATTTCCTTTCCCTAAACAGACTTCACTTGCCTACATTAGATCGCCCTTCAATGCAAATCTTAACCTCCTGAGGAATAAATGAAGGTTTGGGAAGAGTCAACGGTGGCTCCTCTTCTGACTTCTCTAGTTTCCGCGTTTCAGGGGCTGACCACCTCCTCTTCCTAGTTGCCGTGGGCTTGCTGGGTTCTGTTTTGGTGAGCAGAGATGTTGCAGGCAATCCTATTTTGTCTGGAAACTTCAGTTCACCATTCTCAGATGACGTCTTTGCGCTTCCCTGATCAATCCCATTCTCCTGCTCTGCATATCTATGTCTACTACCAGTTAGACTGTCATTCTTAGAGTGCTTCAGCAAGATGCTAGCTGAATCCATGGGCTGGCCCTTTTTAATTGAGCCATTCTTCAGATTCTTGAGTGTAAGTGATATGCAGACATCCCCAACTGAGAGTTTGGAACATGGCAAATCAAAGAGCTGGTTTGTTCTCTCAGGGCAGCAGGATGACCAACCTTGTCCAAATACAAAAAAGGGATATTCTACCAAGACTTCGACACTGACCTGCAAGGGGAAAAGAAAATGAGAGGGAGGGAGGGAGAGATTAATGTGAAAGTATGCATTTGCTTGTTCTTTATATTACAGAATTGGAAAGGCCTGCTGAATATACTTCCAGGAGTCCCTTCATTAGAAAGAATTTGGGCTCATAAGCTTTCAAGGACAAGAGGAATCTTTTTATGGCTATGCTGGTGGTTGCTAGGAGAGGTGTGAGTTCAAAGTTGTTCTCTCCCCTTTCTATCACACTCCTGATTTAAAGGAACTTGCATGGTGTGTGTGTGTGCCAGATCTGCACTCCTCCTATGAAAGTTCTGCCTCTCCAACTGCACTTTAGAATGTCTAAAGTTGGTGGCTGATTCCCAGATGAACACTGTGCAGGTGCAATGGTGCTGACTTCCAGACTAAGGCTGTACAAGCATGTGTGTCATGAAAATATGTCCCAAGGGTCATAATGCAAAGTGGGCTTCAGAAGAAACGGGAGATCATAAAAAACCTCCCCATCTCCTGCTCACGCAACCACAGTGCTAATCTGAATGTCAGCTAGTATCATCTAGTCCAGAACACCTTTCCCTCAGTTGAAATGATTTTGGACAATGTGCTATCTGACGTGCAGAAAACGACAGAGGCCAGAGGTGCCTTACTATGGTTTTTTGCTTCTGCCAGGAGCCTTCCTTGGCAATCTTAAAGCACTTCATCCCTCCTATTCTCCTCAGCAGAACAACTAACACAGCAGAGTGCCGAGGTACACCAACATATCTCATCCATTTTGAGCTGAAAACCAGCCACCTTTTGGGAAAGGGCACCACCTAATCCCATGGGATATGACTGCAGAAGTTATCATACATGCGGTTGCTTCTGCATCCTTATAGTATGCATTTATTAAAAGCTATTTCATAAGCTTCTTCTATTCCACAGTGATGAACCCCAAGAGAGCTGCTCTGTCAGTTAATTAATAAATGTAGTTGAGAAAGAAGAGCAACTCTTTGCGTTCTCATGGGAACAGCAGCATTTCCTCTTGCTTCCAAGGAGCGGTGTGGTGGTAAACACAATAGATAGTGTAGGGATCTGCATAAGCCCTTGCAACAATCTGTTCACTCAAGTATGACCTTTTTGCTCTATGCAGTTCCAGACAGAAGAAAAAATCTTTATTTTGTCAACCAGCAATCCTATTATGAATTTCATTATATTAAAAGATAAAGACCAAGTCTGAGGCAGCAACAGCACTCCCAGTGGGGTACTGCTGCTGCTGTGTTCAGCAGTAATGCACTGCATGCCCATGTGTGATTTTTGCTGATCTCCCCTGTCCCCAGAAGTGCTCTCTGTGACCCCAGAGTCGATCCTGAGGGGAATCTGCAACCCCCTCCGCCCCCATGCAAACAGTGGAGCTGCACTAGTTTGTATCCAGATGCATCAACACTTTGTGAGAAGTGCTGGTGTTGCCTTAGTCCACATGTCAGCCACAGTTGTTTTAAACAATGTCAGCCAGTTGGTTGTCACTGGACTTGTTTGTATGATCACACTGATCCGATTCCGAGGCATAATCCCAAATCTACAAAACCTTGTGTCCATAAAGCTTTATCTCTAATATAGTTTACCGGTAAGGATGTGTAGGGATGTGTCGCCGAACCGTTTTGGCAGGGTGGGAAGCAGTTCCCTTAAGGAGCCAGTAAGCAGGTCCTTACCTGCACTGCTGTTGCCCCGCCGCTTTTCCAGGTGCGGCACTCACCCTAGCAATGGCTGCGGTGCTGCTCTCTGCAGCCTATGCACGCAGCACTGGCACCCACACATGCATGGATGCCATGTGCTTGCTAACACCGTGTGCACAGGCTGCAGGGAACAGCACTCCAGCCCTGTGCAGTTGTCACTAGGGTGAGTGCTGTGCCCGGAAAAGCGGTGGGGCAGCAGCAGAGCAGGTAAGGACCTGCTTACCAGCTCCTTAAGGGAACTGCTCCCCGCCCCGCCAGCCCGTGCATGAGCTGTTCATGCACATCCCTTTTTACCAGCCCATATACAGCCACACATACCTATTTACGATCCTGAGATGCTGTATCTTTGTTAAACTTTGTCTGTTTGTGTACTATTGCTTAAATAATACATTTGCACGGAGACAAAAAGAGGTGTCAGGCCAGGTATTCTTTTGTTAACATTCAACACAGGTAACTTCTACAATTGTATAAATAGTTGAGAATAAACCAAAGAAGGGGTTACTATTTCAAGATTAGATCATGTCAGCAAACCTGTTCCCTTCTCCAAACCCTCCCACCTCTCTCCTCACTTCAATATTTTCTAAATTTTCTTCCAATTTTCTTTCATAAGCAGTTCAGACACTGACTACTTGGGTATTTGAATGAGATCCAGCAGTCTCCTCCATGACATACTGCTGAGAGAAACTGCTGACAGTGAAACATGCTTGACTGGAGTATGAGTTGGTCCCTCTTTATGTGTTACTTGGACTAGTGTATTCATTGTCATCTCTAGGATTGCCCAACATTGCTCCTAGTAATCTTGACATCTTCCACCCATCTGGTTAGAGCAGATTCTGTGGTTATGTACTGTTTCAAGAACAACCTGTTCAGGGGCTACAAGCACCACCACTCTATATGGTTCAGAACTGCAGGCTTGCAGTCTCCATCTTGGCTATCTGGACTCACGGGCAAAATATTGACTCACGAGCCAGCGTGGTGTAGTGGTTAGAGTGCTGGACTAGGACTGGGGAGAACCGAGTTCAAATCCCCATTCAGCCATGATGCTTGCTGGGTGACTCTGGGCCAGTCACTTCTCTCTCAGCCTAACCTACTTCACAGGGTTCTTGTGAAGAGAAACTTAAGCATGTAGTGCACCACTCTGGGCTCTTGGGAGGAAGAGCGGGATATAAAATGTTAAAATAAAATAAAATAAATAGAGAGAGAGATAGCGCAAACTCTCAGTTAGTCGCTTAGCACAAGCCGCATGGGGGAACTTTACTCCATGTCAGGTATGACATGCAACTGAAAGGTAACCCCATGCCCCTCTCTATTTGGCAATACAGAGAAGAATGCTATTCTTGCTAATTCTTGGGAGGTTATGCCAGCATTCCAGAATAGTTCCATTAACAGTACCAAGCTAATAATGACCACCGCATGATGGGGGGATATCAGCAGTGTGAGATATAGGGCGGCTTCACGCCTAATGGCAGCAAGTAAGTACAGGAGAGCCACCAGGTGAATGTTCCTGTTATTACTGCCATTTCTATGATCTGCGAAGCCAGAAATGTCAGGCAGAGAATGGCGGTTAACCAACATTTGAAGCCGGATTGATGATGTCAGGCTAAAGCGGATAACCAACCATCTCTGCCCAACAGTTGCCTGACATTTCCCGCATCACACATTATGGAAACGGCAGCAGTAGAGTGCACCTGGAAGCAGCTGGTGGCTCTGCTGTACTTACTTGCTGCCATTACATGTGAAGCCACCCATAATGTAAAACGAGCCAACCACCACCTGGGCAGGAAACGTAGATGTTTCCAGAAACAATGGAAACTACGGAGGGAGACAGGAGCCATGCCACTTGAACACTGGAACTTTTCACGGTTCAAAAATGTAGGCATAGCAGCATCAAGCAAGCAAGGATCTGAGTGAGCATATGGTTTTAAACTCAAACATTCCACCCTGTAGCTCAAACACTGAGTTACTTGTACATAGAGGTGCTTTGTGTGGAGCTGAGGCCCAAATTTTACAGAATCTGTTTCTTCTAAGCAAAATTATAGTAAAACTATTGCCTAACTTTGTATTGATCTTGAGAGCACATTTTGCGAACATCTGCTTCCACGTGACTCAAAATCTTAGTTTCAAAAAGACAATGGGCTCGTTCTCACGACCATTTGGGGGTGAACTGGAGGGAAGGCACATTCCTACCTTGTGCCTCCCAGCCCCTGTGGCCTTTGGTTGGGGATTATGGGAGTTGAAGTCCAATAAAATCTGGGGACCCTTTGGTTGGGGATTATGGAAGTTGAAGTCCAATAACATCTGGGGACCCAACGCTGAGAATCCCTGATCTAGTTAATATTATGTTTGTGAGTACAGGTGAAACTCAGAAAATTAGAATATCGTGCAAAAGTCCATTAATTTCAGTAATGCAAATTAAAAGGTGAAACTGATATATGAGACAGACGCATTACATGCAAAGCGAGATAAGTCAAGCCTTAATTTGTTATAATTGTGATGATCATGGCGTACAGCTCATGAAAACCCCAAATCCACAATCTCAGAAAATTAGAATATTACATGGAACCAAGAAGACAAGGATTGAAGAATAAAACAATATCGGACCTCTGAAAAGTATACAGTGTACTGTGCTTGATTGGCCAGCAAACTCGCCTGACCTGACCCCATAGAGAATCTATGGGGCATTGCCAAGAGAAGGATGAGAGACATGAGACCAAACAATGCAGAATTGCTGAAGGTCGCTAATGAAGCATCCTGGTCTTCCATAATACCTCATCAGTGCCACAGGCTGATAGCATCCATGCCACGCCGCATTGAGGCAGTAATTGCTGCAAAAGGGGCCCAAACCAAGTACTGAATACATATGCATGCTTATACTTTTCAGAGGTCCGATATTGTTCTATTCTTCAATCCTTGTCTTCTTGGTTCCATGTAATATTCTAATTTTCTGAGATTGTGGATTTGGGGTTTTCATGAGCTGTACGCCATGATCATCACAATTATAACAAATTAAGGCTTGACTTATCTCGCTTTGCATGTAATGCGTCTGTCTCATATATCAGTTTCACCTTTTAATTTGCATTACTGAAATTAATGGACTTTTGCACGATATTCTAATTTTCCGAGTTTCACCTGTAGATATATATACTATGATATAGATATAGTGGGCATAATGGAAACATGGTAGAATGCTGAGAACCAGTGGGACATGGTTATTCCTGGATATAAACTCTATAGAAAGGACGGGGAGGGGTGGATTGGGGGTGGGTGGAGTAACACTGTGTATTAAAGAATGGATAGAATCTCACAAGCTAGAAAACCTAGGAAGATCAGAGTCCTCCACAGAAACTCTGTGGGTGACAAGGCTGGAGTTTTTCCACAGAAACTCTGTGGACGTGCTATTGCCCTCCTGATCAAAATGCAGGCAGTGACAGAGTTGCAGAAGGAAAGCAGGGAGGCATCAAAGAGAGATAGAGCTGTAATAATGGGTGAATTCAATTACCCACACATAGACTGGGTAAATTCACAGTCAGGTAATGACAGAGGCCACATTTCTAGACACGCTGAATGACTGTGCCCTAGAACAGTTGGTCATGGAACCAACAAGAGAGAAGGCAACCGTGGACTTAATCCTGAGTGGTGTACAGGACCTGGTGTGAGATGTCAGTGTCATGGAACCTTAGGGAATGGTGACCATAGCGTGATCAAATCCAGCATACATGCGTGGAGAAAATCGCTAAGCAAGTCACAGATTTCAGAAGAGGAAACTTCTCTAAAATGAGGAGTTTGCTAAAAAGAAAACTGAAAGGGAAAATCAGGAGAGTCACTTCGCTCCAGAATGCATGGAGTTTCTTTAAAAAACCACAATAATAGAAGCACATTTAAAATGTAAAAAAGTCTGGGAGAATGCCAGTATGGTTAACAAGTAAAGTCAAATTAGTTATAAAAAGGGGAAGAAGACTTCCTTCACAAACTAAAAGGCCCTGAGCCATTTTGGAAAGACAGTATATAAATCAATCAAACAAACAAACAAACAAAGAGAAAAGAAAGGAACACAAACTCTGGCAGATGAAATCGAAGGAGACAATAAGGGAGGCTAAAAGAGTTTGAGGATCATTTAGCGAAAAGCATCAAGGGGAATAACAAAAACCTCTTTAAATACATCAGAAGCAGGAAACCTGCCGAGGAGGCAGTTAGACCTTTAGATGATGAGGGAGTGGTAAAAGGGATTATTAAGGAGGATATAGAGACTGCAGAGAAGCTAAATGAGTTCTTTGCATCTGTCTTCATGGCAGAGGATACAGAACGTATACCTGTGCCTGAACTGAGCTTCTTAGGGACAGAGACTAAAGATCTAAGTCAGACAGATGTGACAAGAGACAATGTTCTGAACTGTCTGGAAAAACAAATTGCCAGGGCCAGATGGCATCCTCCCAAGAATGCTTAAAGAACTAAAATGTGAAATTGCTGACCCCATAAGAACGTAAGAACAGCCCTGCTGGATCGGGCCCAAGGCCCATCTAGTCCAGCATCCTGTTTCACACAGTGGCCCACCAGATGCCACTGGAAGCCTACAGCAGGAGTTGAGGGCATGCCCTCTCTCCTGCTGTTACTCCCCTGCAACTGGTACTCAGAGACATCCTGCCTTTGAGGCTGGAGGTTGCAAAAATATATAACTTATCTCTACAATCTGGTTTTGTACCAGAGAACTAGAAAGTAGCCAATGTAACACCAATTTTGAAAAAGGGATCCAGGGCCGAGGAAATTACAGTCTGATTAGCTTAACATCTGTTCCATACAAATTGATGGAAAGCACTCTCAAAGATAAAATTGTTAAACATATAGAAGAACAGTCCCTGCTGAAGGAGAACCAGCATGGCTTCAGCAAAGGGAAATCTTGCCTCACTAACCTTTTGGAGTTCTTTGAAAATATCAAAAGGCATGTGGATAAAGGTGATCCACTTTGAGAAAACATAGCAGCAGCGTTGTCTCTAATGTTTTCCATCTGTATGCGGAATGAATTTTGTTCTGAGTAGCAGTATCAAGACAGTATGTGAGCATGTGTGTTCAAAATGGGGCCTTCCAGATTAAACCTGAGCGGGGTCTAAAATTAACTGAGAGGACATAAAAAAAACTTGTGAGCGTGCACACACCTTAGAGGGAACACTGCTTAGCAGTCATGGGATAAGAGGACAGGTTCATGTGTGGATTGGTAACTGGTTAAAGGACAGGAGACAGAGTGTAGGAATAAATGGAACACAGGAAACTGCCATATACTGAGTCAGACCATTGGTCTATCTAGCTCAGTACTGTCTACAAAGACTGGCAGCGGCTTCTCCAAGGTTGCAGGCAGGAATCTCTCTCAGCCCTATCTTGGAGAAGCCAGGGAGGGAACTTGAAACCTTCTGCTCTTCCCAGAGCGGCTTCATCCCCTGAGGGGAATATCTTGCAGTGCTCACACATCAAGTCTCCCATTCATATGCAACCAGGGCAGACCCTGCTTAGCTATGGGGACAAGTCATGCTTGCTACCACAAGACCAGCTCTCCTCTCCATGGACAGTTCACTAAATGGAGGAAAGAAGTGGGGTCCCCCGGGGATCTGTATTCTTCTGGGATTTGGACCAGTGCTCTTGTTCATAAATGATCTACAATTTGGGTTAAGCAGCGAAATGGCCAAATTTGTAGATGACATCAAACTATTTAGAGTTGTGAAATCCAAAACAGATTGTGAGGAGCTCCAAATGGATCTCTCCAAACTGGGGGAGTGGGAGAAAAAATGGCAAATGTGGTTCAATGTCAGCAAGTGTAAAGTGATGCATATTGCGGCCAAAAAACCCACTTCACATATACACTGATGAGGTCTTTGCTGTCAGTGACTGACCAGGAGAGAGGTCTTGAGGTCGTGGTGGACAGCTTGTCGGGTGTCGACTCAATGTGCAGCAACTGTGAAAAAGGGCAATTCCATGCCTGGAATAATTAGGAAGGGGTTTGAAAATAAAACTGCTAATATTATCATGCTCTTATAAAAAATGATGGTGCAGCCACATTTGTGTACAGTTCTGGTCACCATATCTTAAGGACATTGTAGAATTGGAAATGGTGTAAAAGAAGGCAACCAAGATGATCAGGAGCTTAGAGCACCTTCCTTAGGAGGTAAAGCTATAACACCTGGGGCTTTTTAGTTTAGAAAAAAGACGACTGATGGGAGACATGATAGAGATCTATAAAATCATGCATGGTGTGAAGGAAGCTACAGAGATTTTTTTCCACCTCCCTCCTGCATAACACGAGAACCAGGGGTCATTCCATGAAACTGCCAGAAATTTAGGACTGACAAAAGGAAGTACTTTTTCACACAACATATAATCAACCTATGGTTTTCTTTGCTTTGGTATTTGCTTCAACCTATGGTATTCTTTGACAAGATGTGGCGACAGCCGACAGACTGGGTGACTTTAAGAGGGGTTTAGATAAATTAATGGAGGACAGGTCTATCAATGGCTACTAGTTTGGTGGCTATAGGTCACCTCTAGCCCCAGAGGCAAGATCCCTCTGAATATCAGTTGCAGGGGAGTAACAATAGGAGAGAGGGCATGCCCTCAGCTCTTGCCTGTGGGCTTCCTAGAAACATCTGGTGAGCCACTGTGTGAAGCAGGATGCTGGACTAGATAGGCCTTGGGCCTGATCTATAAGGGCTTTTCTTATGTTCTTATGAGTATTGTATATGTAAAAGAAGTGAAAATGGAAGCAATTTAAATTGTGGACTTTCTTCTTCTTTTTAGGGTGTTTGTGCTGCTGTCTCCTTCTGCACCAATGTATACTTTTGTAAACAAACAGATTGCTCCAAAGATGCCCTTTGTTTCCAGCATTTGCTGCTCCAGTTAAAACTGACCCAAGAAAGGATGATCTTAACTTCCCACTCAAGAACGTGGGAGGACAAAACAGCTAGCTCAAGAGACTGACAGCTTTCTGCTTCAGGAAACCTTGCTGCTGTGTAAAGTATGCTTGAATTATCATACAAGAGAGTTCAAACCAGTTTCTAAAAACCGAGAGAGAAATGCCTATATCAGGGCTACACAACCCAAATGCCCCAGTGGGCCAAAACCAATCATTTCTTGGTGCGTGGGGGCTGAGGTGAATGTTTAGGCCCAAAATTTAGGCCATTGATCATTACATTAATACTAAATTAATTAATTAATCAAATCAAATCAAATTAAAATGGACTTCATTAAACTGAATACAATTAAAAGTAATTTAACTGTAATTTAACAGCCTCCCCAAGCTCTCCACCCCGTGAGCAGGTAGGTGGCAGGAACAGTGTCGAGGGGCACATTGCTGCAGGTATGCTGTTGCTTGCTTCCTGCTGTCTCGACCACTCACCCTGGCTCCCGAGCCAAAGGGGGGCTACTGTGCTGATGCAAGAGGTGGGGCACCGCTTGCCTCTCCCAGTTAACCTCCCCCAGCTCCCAAGCCACTCTGCCTCTGTTGGAGCTGGAGCTAACTGAGAAGGAGGGCATTCATGTGCCATGGTGGAGACACAGGGCACATGCAAGGCCTCATTCTCAGTCTGCTCCCGGCCCCCACGGGGAGGAGTGCTGCACAACAAGCATGAATTGCTAAGCCCAGGTTGCATTTGAATGGGAGACTACATGTGAGCTCTGTAAGATAGCCTCTTAGGGGATGGGGCCACTTTGGGAAGAGCACCGGCATGCTTGCATGCAGAAGGTTCCAAGTTCCCTCCCTGGCATCTCCAAGAT
The DNA here is from genome assembly GCF_027244095.1 of Hemicordylus capensis. Lineage (NCBI taxonomy): Eukaryota > Metazoa > Chordata > Lepidosauria > Squamata > Cordylidae > Hemicordylus > Hemicordylus capensis. The sequence continues at coordinate 214,885,699 of NC_069660.1, read as the reverse complement.
AAAGATGAGAAAGACTCCTGCCTGCAACCCTGGGAAACGAGCAGTGTTTCTGCTTGTTACTGCTCCTGCTGCCCATCTGACCGCATTCTCAAGCACCTCTGCTTTCGCTGGGGTTGGGAGCAGGCTGCGAATGAGGGCACACGTGCACACCCTAATTCTCCCCTCTGCCTCATGGGGGCAGAGGGGCTCGGGTGCTGGGGGTGAGCAGGGGAGTGTGAGAGGCACCCCTGCTCCTGTAGCTGCACAGCAGACTCCCAATGGCTCAGGAGTTAGGGCAAGCGGTGGAAGGAGGTGAGTGGTGGGGCCACACCCACAGCAACCCCCCCCCCCCGTTACAGTTCCTGCTGTCTGCCTGTGGGAGGCAGGTGCCAGCACTGCAGTCTGTTTCCACCATGGGCCAATGAAAACATGCTCATAGGCCGTATGTTGTGCAGCCTGGTCCATATGGAACTTTTTGGTAATGGTAACGTATGGACAAAAAAACATCAATGCATACATCCGCTGTATGGTTGCCTAGCTGGACTCGTGCCCTATCAAGTCACCTGCTTTTCTATTCCTTGGGCATTCAGCTGCCTAAAAACCTGACCATAACAGCATTCACCCAAGCGTAGGTCAGGATTTCATTTGTAAATTATATAAACTTAGCCTTGGAATGTCCTACAGTCAAAGAGTATACCCCAATTTCTGCAAAAACAAACAAGCCCCCCACCCAGCACCTAGCAAGAATATGAAAACATTACATGGACATATAGCATATGAAGGGCAGCCAAAATTGAAAGGAAAATATCAAAGAACCAGACTGCTGGGGAAAGTTTAATCATCAGTGAATGTGAAATGAGATGTTCTGTCATAGATGTGTGGAACAACGAGGCGCCCAACCATATGACTTCTTAATAAAGTGGCAGAAAATATGAATATGTTTATACAGACTTTTAAAAGCCACAAAATCAAAATGTTTTTATACATAATAAATGAAAATGGGAGGAATATAGTAATGATTTACTAATGTAGCAATTGCTTCCCTTAATGGATTCTGCTTAATTGTGTTCTGTTAAAGCACTCTGGAGTACTAACTATAGTGCCTGGTTTGTTTTTACCTTGCTAATTGTTTAGCACACTGGTGGCCAGACCCTGAAGTCCATGAAGATGTTGTCTAGAGGTGACAATTTGTAAAAGCACTGCAACTGTGCAGCCTCCATTCATTTCAATTGAGGGCCCATAAACACATCATTGAGATGGTTGCATAACAGCCTATTTTGTTGGAGTGCTCAGTCAGGAATACTAGGATTTGGGCATTAAAATTAGCCCTTTCATCTTGCAAGTAATATATGATCTGCTTCTAAACGAGATCACTGCAGGGTCAATATATACCAGTATGATTTATCAAACCATTTCCCCAGAAGTGATCAAAGGACTCTGAGGCAAGACCACAGTCCATATATAAAAGCTTTCAATCATGCCAGTGGGATATTCATATGTCTTATTTGCCAAGTTCCATAATACTAACAATTCTGCTGCTTGATGTTCTCCATAGATTTATATTCTCAAAACATGGCCAGTGCTAAAGAACTCTACTAGGATTCACAAGAGAAGTGATTCCCAATGCCTGTTCACTGGCTGGTTAAGTAGTCGAGTCACACCTGGGGACTGTCTGTACAGACAGACAGATTTCCTTCTCTTGAAGCTCAAGCCAGGCTTTCACTGGTCTTCACAATCACAACCCACTTGACAGTTGTATTGGCCAATGAATGCAACACTGCCTATCCCTCTCCCATGCTCCATGTGGGCTAGCTATCATTTTTGTTTTTTAAAAAGCTCTGGATGTACATTTGTGCACCTCCCTTTTGTTTTTTGCATATGTGTTCATTTATTTTAAACTCAGGGAGTAATGATGTGTGGAACTCCCAAGTGGGCCATTGGGAGAGCTCGCTCACTTGCACTCTCTCCCTCATTGTGATGGGGAAGCCAATTCTCTTTCTTAAATTATTGCTTCTGCCTCTGCTTCAGAGCTAGACAAGTCACAAGTAATGAAGAGTGAAAAGTTAAGTCCACAGAAAGGGCAAGGGGTTGCTATGCCAAGAAAGGGATCAAAAAGCAGATGGGATAAAATGTGGAAGGGAACAATGTTAAACTGGATAACTGAAAAGCACTTCCTCATCATTGCCTGTTTGCACTATGCTAAAGTCCACAGAGATTAAAACATGACTTCTTTTTACTTATAAAACTGGATGCTCCCTGCAAACATTACTTTAAAAATCATTAAAACCATTTTTAAAAATGTGGTTAAATACCAGCCCTTCAGAACAGTTATGTTTCTTCCTCCATGTGTATTGATCTCTCTTAAGTACAAGCAAATTGCTGTATCTTTCTGATTGCTTTTAAGATTGTTCCAGGCAGGAAAGGCAAAGATAACGATAAGTACCTAAATACATTAGTTATTTCATTCTGATACAATCACTACCATTATAATGATGGTAAATATATGAACCATAGATAATTTGAAATTATTATTGCATTTTTAAAAACCCACACAAAAAGTCTGCCTTATGTCAGCTACAAATGTAAAATCACAAAAATAGCCCCTGTTTCCCCCCACCTTGCTCTAGGTTCCCTGCTTTGAAGTAAAATTATTATATACAGCTTGGTATATAATAATTTTACATTTTTTACTTGCACATTTTGGTGTTTTTCTTTCATAATATACTTCCATAACACACTTACTTAGCAATCTTTTTAGTACTATCTAATTACTAAGTATCTCATTTAGTAACATCTAAGATTCCCCTCTGAAAATATCATTCATTCCTTAGCTTAAGAGGAAGTTCAAAAAAGCTCCTTATTTGATCTGAGACTTCTCCGGATGTAAGCAGCACAAGTTAAGACTGACCAATGGGGAGGTACTAGTCTTTCAATGGGCCATGATGGGCTCCCAGGGAGCGATGAAGACATACACACACAGAGACAGAATTTCTGGGTATGGCCAGGCTGTCTGCATGCCTGGATTTGCTCGGCATATCTGTAGAGGAAGCCAAGAGTTGTTATTCTATATGGAACTGCAACTTCCTTCAACTCTAAATTCAGGCCAAAAGGCCATAGTCCGTGGTTTACTTAGTCTCTGCAGCCTGGAGTTTAATTGTAGACCTAGAATATTTGTGTTTGTGCTCCATTTTCCAGTGCTACTTTCTTTTAAAACAAACCTCTTTAATACAAAGTTTGTTGGCTCATACTTAAGACTACTGAAGTGGAATGTAATGTGGCCTGTGGGCCCACTTCAGAGGACTGGAACTAGCTGTGCTGCCCAGCATGCGGTGCGGAGGGCGAATTTCAGGGCTCCCCACCTTTCCCTCAGATTGCCTTGTGACTGACAGAAATATGTCCCTAAATGTCGTGAATACTTGTGTGTGTCACAGAGTGCTTCCTGGGGAAGGAGTAAGGAGTGACATTTGATCCCTCGTCACTCTTTCCCTTCTTGAGGGCTGTGTGACCCCCCGGGACAGATTTCTACCAGTTACCAGGCGGCCTGAGGGGAAGGTAGGAAACCTGAACTTCTCGGCCCCACCCCATCATGCACTGGGCACAGCTTTAGTGAGAAAGGTGGGGCTGAAGCAGGCAAGCAGCTCTACATTCCATGCTCACTTTGGTAGTCCGGATCTCAGCCACTGTGATGGAGAGTGCCTAGCCTCCTTGGCATCATGCTTTTGCAGGATCTTCTGTTCTAAAAGTATAGTCTGGATTATCCATCTCTGAGCTGGAAAGCAAATAGAGGTTTTCCTTGCCTCAGGTAAGCCCTACCCACTGAGTATCTAATTCTAACATCTCCTGAGTATTGAAAAGGGATTTTGGTAGGTGGCAGCCTAACTCTCATCAAACCAGACAGACTCTCTCCTGCTGTGGGCAGTTTGTTGCAATTTGTAATCTAACAGATACTAGATTTTAATTAGTTCTTCCCCTAACAATCTTACTTAGCTCAATGCACATCATGAAACTGGACTCACTAACAACCTTTATGTGCAACCTTGGCTCTTTCCCTGCCTGCTTTCCCCTTTGTTACCTCTTTTGATTCACCTTTGGGCTATAAATTCCTGTATGAAGATCTACATGCTATATAAATGAGCAAGTATTATTATTTTCTTGTTTCTTTTATATCAATAAGATTACAACAAGCATAACAATTATATATTTATTGTTATTGTTATAACATAGAATATGTTTTATATATATACACACACACACACGTGTGTGTGTGTGTGTATAACAATTATATATGTGTATAAGTATTAATTATGACTGTTTCCTCAAATTGGAGGTTTTCTTCTAACCTTTGAGTTCCTTGGGCATTTTTTTTGAGCCAACAGGATAGAGCAAGATATAAATCTAACAAATAACAAAATAAACAAGAAGCTTACTTTTGCAAAGCAGAGGTTAGATACCTAAAAGCTCAATTAACAAACAAACACACACACACACACACACACACACACACACACACACACACACACACACACACACACACTTTCATCTGACTCCAGGATCTGGATTTTGAATAGGTGGTGGAAGTACAAGTTTTTACAAGTCTGCATATAAGTCTGATTTTAATTTTCTAACATTCTGAGCTCATTTTAACTATTCAAAGTAATTCAAATATATTATCTCTTGCCGCAATCCTGTAAGGCTATCCAGTAGTATTATCCCTTAATCATAGAGAGCGTGGGAAGACTAAGGCAAGAGTGACTTGTGAACTCAACACTTACTGAGTTCATGACCGAAGTGACATTTGAACTATTTCTGCAGCTATTATGCTGCATAAAGCTCTCAGTCATAAAAGGTTGCATATGCCATTTAGCCAATAAAAAATTAAAACAGAAGAATCAAAATAGTCATCTAGCCAGACATTTTTTTAAAAAAACACCCTCCTCAGTGGAATAGCTGCTACTACAGAGGAACATGACTGATCTGGGAAGGGACCCAAGTCCTGGAATCTACAGGAAACCTAAATTAAACCCACATTTTAATCATATCTCTACGTGACTCTCTCTGAATTCTGGAAGCGTCCCTTGTGAGAAACACAGCTGGTGGAGTATTTTAAGTGCAATGATGTCAGCTAGATTTTGATAGGCTTCTGCATAAGGTGACACTTTAATGGGGAAATTCATTATCTTTCCCACCAGACGATGGCACTCTCCACCTCTGCAAGGGAAGCATTCTGACTGTGCTACTTTTAGCTGCACCAGCAGTATCTATGAGCAAGACTGAAAACACAGAAGGCACCGGCTTCTAGTCCTTTTCTGCTGCTGCAGAGGCCAGTGTTATGGTAAAAAGGCCAAATGGGGGTGCCTTTCCATCTGCTCTCTGTGTTGAGGTGTGTCCCTACTCAGAAAGGCCTACTGTGACTTTTACAGCTCCATAACCAGGAGCTTTTGCCTTTATTGCATCTTCATGGCTGATCAGGGAGCTCTACAGCTCTTAATTAGGGATGTGCACGATATTTATCGGCGCCGGCGGGGGTAGGGCTTTAAGGGCGGGGGAGAGTGTACTCACCCCCCCGCCGCGTTTCCCCCGCCGGCGCTCTCCGAATTTGAAGCCCCTCGGGGCGGCAGCGTTCCTCCTTGCCGCCCCGTTTGCCCCCTCGGCCGGAAGTGGCCGGAAGTTCCAAGCGCGCGTGCGCCCGTCGTGCGCGCGCACGCGCGCGCTCGGAACTTCCGGCCACTTCCGGCCGAGGGGGCAAACGGGGCGGCAAGGAGGAACGCTGCCGCCCCGAGGGGCTTCAAATTCGGAGAGCGCCGGCGGGGGAAACGCGGCGGGGGGGGTGAGTACACTCTCCCCCGCCCTTAAAGCCCTACCCCCGCCGGCGCCGAATCACCGAATCTGCCCCGACACCCGAAACGTTTCGGCGGCCTTTTCAATGGCTGCCGAAACGTTTCGGGCACAAGCCTACTCTTAATGCAGAATCCATGTAGACAAAACAAATCTGTTGGCAATCCTAGACCCTGCATTTGGCATCAGGGAACTTTTAACCTTAGGAAGCTAGGTAGAAGTCCTGCTCTGTTCATTCAGCAACCATTTATTTGTAGCACACATCCTGTAGGGGCCTAAGTACTCTCAATTGGTGCCTTATTCTCAGTCTGCCCTCCCCTGTGTGGCCACTGTCCATTCTACCCCTGTATATCTCCCCTGTATATCTTCTTCTTCCTGCTTGCAGTCTCTGCCTGCATGATAAGATACACATTGCATTTTCTTCCAGACTTAACGTAACCTTGCATCAACTCAAGCCCTCCCTCCTACTCCAACTTGGACTGAAAAGACATCCGGGTTGGCAAGAGGCAAGCTTTTCTGGTGAGGATGTTCCAGATACAAAGGGCCTTGGCTTTTGTGCCCCCCCCCTCAGAATTCCAAATTGATTGACCTCCTGGAACCAGCTCTCACCTGCCTTTTGGGCCGTGATTGTGTCTTGGCCCCTCAGTGAGTTACCTCAGTCTGGCTTGTCTTCCAGGATCTGACTGCTGCACCTTTAACAGCAACCTTGAACTACTCTCAAGCAGATGAAGCTTTTCCCTCTCATTTAAGTTCAAGTCAACACAATATTTATGTATAGAGATACGGTTTTATTCTGTTGTTGACTGCTTCTCTGTTGGTCTATGTGAGCTAATAATAAAGAAAACTTAACTGATGATAACGTGGGTGTACACACACCTTTGGTATACTTCTATATTTCAGATGAAAAAATTTTTTAAAAAAGATTTTCACACAGGGAATTACTTGTATCCTTCTCTGTGTAAACAGCATGCATAGGTGATTGTTTTGGGACAAACATGCAAGTGATATGGCATTATTGTTTTAAAAAGTGTGTGTCATGTGAAGAAGTCCTAAATTATTTGTCCATGATATATACACAGATGGAATAGGAATGTTGGTTCTCAGCTCTAGCTCACTCTTCAGCATTTCCACTTGTTTTCCTGCTGCAATCTGTTGTACTCAACAACTGACAAAATCAGTTATATCATTGCTAGTGCATCTGTTAGCATGAATGGCCTTGAGGTAGTTACAAATCTCAGCCATTCACTGGGACTACACATGACGTGCCCCCCTAGACATTACTATGGGAACAAATGAAGTAGCATACTTGAACTCTGCACATTATAAGATCTGCAGTAATGAGAATAACTCTTCATAAGTAAATAATCCTTAATTATTAGGAAAGGAAAGCTTGTGCCATCGAGTCAGTGTTGACTCCCTGTGACCACAGAGCCATGTTGTTTTCTTGGTAGAATACAGGAGGGGTTTACCATTGCCTCCTCCCGCACAGTATGAGATAATGCCTTTCAGCACCTTCCTATATTGCTGCTGCCCAATATAGGTGTTTCCCATAGTCTGGGAAGCAGCGATTCGAGCCAGCAACCTCTTGCTCCCTAGGCAGGTTGCTTCCCCACTATGCCATTAGGTGACTCCTTGATTATTAGGGGCAGGGATTGTCCCTCTGCCCCACCTCTCAACTGGCTGTCCTGCTTTGGTGTCTGTGATGACAAAGCCCATTCTTGACCCAGTTTTGATATAGTGCCATCTATAATTCCAACCCACATCCATAATGCAAGCTAATACAATTGCATATAGGGACTGTTCTTGCGAGCAGTCAAGACTGGACTTGGCTGCCTGTGAGAATCGCCAGGAGCTGAACATCTCCCAGCGGCAGCCTCAACAGCAAACCCACCAAAGAAGCCTGCCAGTGCTTGCAGCCGGTGCTGAGACACTGCAGGGGTCACCATGGTGCCACAATACACCATGCATTTGCAGGGGTGTAGACTTCTCAATTTCCCAATGGGAGGGGTGGTCTTGCGGTAGCAATCATGAATTCTTCCCTTGCTAAGAGGGTCCACCCTGGTTTGTAGTTGAATAGGAGAATACATGTGAGCACTGTAAGATATTCCCCTTAGGGGATGGGCTCACTCTGGGCAGAGCACCTGCATGCATAGAGCACCACTAGCTTTTCTCCTTGTTATACTACTTCTAATTAGTGGTGTGCACGGAACCGTGGAGGTGTGGTTCGACACCATGGGGGGTGTCTCCCTTTAAGGACAGGGGATGGTGCACTTACCCCTCCCGCCGCTTTCCCCCCACCGGTGCTCTGTTTTTTGCCAAATCCATGGGGGGCAGCATATCTCTCTGCTGCCCCTTCCCCCGTTTTCGGCTGGAAGTTTCGACTGCGCGTGTGGCCGCTGTGTGTGCACACACGCCGCATACGTCACATGCGTGGAGGGCACACGTGCAGCCGAGACTTCCGGCCACTTCCGGCTGAGAACGGGAGAAGGGGTGGCAGAGAGGAACGCTGCCCATGGATTTGGCAAAAAATGGAGCGCCAGCGGGGGGAAAGCAGCGGGAGGGATAAGTGCACCCTCCCCCACCCTTAAAGGGAGATCCCCCTCAGCACCGAGCCTTCAAACCTGTTCGGAGGCCTTTAGAATAGCCTCCGGATCGGTTCGTGAGCATCCCTACTTCTAATAAGAAAATTCTAGAGTGAAAGGGCTCTGAGAGGCAGCCGGGCCTCCCAAGAAGTTGCTGAGCTGCTACAAAGACAACACAGGAATGACTGTGCTGTTCAACTGACTGTTGAACTTGAGCATGAGAGTTTGCTGATGCTACCTGGCAGCCGGGGAGGGGCATTGCCTCCCCCAGGAAATCCAGAGGAGAGTTTGTCCTGCCCCCACCCCCTCACCAGCATCCCAATGGGAGCATTGCCTCCTCTGGGAAATCCCGGAGGAAACTTGAGACCTGCCACCCCCATGTTGTTATGCCCTGTGCACTTGCACAGTACATTGTGGGATTTCTGGGGACCGGGACGATGCGTTCTGGCACTGCACCTCTGCGCTGCCTGGGGCAGACGCATGTCACGGGGGCGCGTGATCCATTCACCCAGGCTCTTCACATTGATTGTCTGCAAGGAAGGCAAGGTTAACAAACCTTCCTCCCTGCCCGCCCAGGCTCGCAATCACGAGAAAGTGAAAGCAAAATATGATAAATTTAAAAGTAATAAAGGGCCCTGCTCAACAGGAAAATACAGATTCCAAAGCAACTCTTTCTTCAGTCTGGAACTCACTTGTTAAAAGTGTTAGTCAAAAACAGATAATGAGGTGAGTCTCACGATCAGTGAGACTCGCTATAAGGGTGTTAGCGGAGAGAGCAGGCTTAGCCCGCTCTTCCCACAGACGATCAAGGCAGCAGCCCTGGGCGGCTGGATTGGCCGACTACACGACTGCCAACTCTGTTGTGGAGCTGGCGGGGGCTGCGGGGATTGAGGGCCATGTAGCCCCCGGAAGCTCCAAGATGCTCCATGTGAGCACGCAGGGCATGCTGGAGAGACCCCCGAGCCTAGGAGGCTGCTTGCAGCCTCCCAGCGGGGGTCTCCTCGTGTGTTGCCATGGCAATACACGATCCAAAAAACGTGGTTAATGGAGTGCTCGCTCTGTTAATCTTGTTTTAGGTGAGGGCTACTTCAGAGGACTACCTGCGAGCCCGGTGGTTCTCACGCTCACCCAAAAGTGGGCTAGGCTCCCTTAGCCCACTTTTGGCTGATCGTGAGAATAGCCTCAATCATTCCTTGCCAAAACATTTACCCTTCCCTTATTTCAATGGTCTATCTGTACCTCTGAAATGGTAACTTTGCAAGTCTAGACTTTTGAACTGTATACAGAATCTAATGGAACACTACACCCTCTTTAATTTATTTCATGAATTTAGAGGCTGCCCATCAGCATAAGCTCCTGGGGTGGCATACATTTAAAATAATAAACCAAACCCATAACATTCAAGTAAGAACACAATATGAAATTGCAGAAAAAGCTGCCATTGCCTACACAAAATGCTGGAATGCCTGGACAAATAAAGAAGTGCTGTATGTGCCTAGCACTGAAAATACATCCAATTTTGTAAGAGGCATGTTTTTCTTGGGAGGACATTCCAAATACAAAGTGCCATAACTGAGAGAGTCACTAGCCACCTAAACTCAGATTCTAGAATAGGAAATGGATTCCAGCTTTAAAGGAAGTACTGTCAGTGTCCACCTGATTGTGAAAGTCTTGTTAACACTGGCTGGTCCTAAATTAGCACCTTGATTTAGTTCAGCTCCCTAATTGGGCCACAGCCACAGAAGTGAACCCCTCCTTGCCTACAAGGTTACTTATGAAAAAGGAGGATTTTGTCTGTGTGTGTGTGTGTGTGTATTTGGGGGGTTGGGAATCAGACTTTGCCCATTTCCTCGGAGAACTGCTGCACATCATATTGCCATATAAGTAGTTGCCTTCTGCCTTAGTAAATGCCTATGTCCGAAAACAGGGCTGCACAACTTTTGTTCTCCTTCAGATGTTGACCTACAACTCCCATGATCCCTGACTATTAGCCAGAGGTTATGGAAGCTGTAGTCCAGCAATAGCTGGAGGGCCAAAGTTGTGCAGCACGGTCTTAGAACCAGCACAGGATCACTATTGTAGGGCTTGTAGAGTTAGAAAAATTGGAAGTATTTTTTAACCTTGTTGTTGTCTTTCAAAGTTGCCCATTCTTTTTTATTCTCTGCCTCCCCACATCTTCCTATACTCAAGTGCTCTAGATAAATGTAATACTGCAAGTTCAAGGCACTCTATATGCCCAAGAGTGCTGAAATGTTGCTAACCTTAACAGAAGTAGTTATATTTATTTATTTATTTATTCATTCATTCATTCAATTTTTATACCGCCCTTCTGAGCTGGCTCAGGGCGGTTTACAATTAAAAAACAGAAATAATTAAAACAACTAAAACAGAAATACAAATATAAACACCAATTTAAAAACATCTAAAAAAACAATTAAACTATCAAAACAAAACCCTGAAAACCAGTTTAGCATTAAAACAATTAAAACTAATTAAAAACCCTGAAAGGCCAGGCCAAACAGATGGGTTTTAAGGGCTCTCTTGAAAGACAGTAAAGAATTAAGATTACGAATTTCTGCTGGGAGTGCATTCCACAGCCCAGGAGCAGCTACAGAGAAGGCCCGCCTCTGAATCACCACCAAACGAACTGTTGGTAACTGGAGACGGACCTCCCCAGATGACCTTAACGTGCGGTGGGGATCATGTAAAAGAAGGCGCTCTCTTAGATAACTCGGGCCTAAGCTGTTCAGGGCTTTAAAGGTAATAACCAGCACTTTGTATTTTGCCCAGAAACATATCGGCAGCCAGTCAGTCACAGACTGAAACTGATCCAATCTGATCCAAATATGTGCTCAATATAAGTCAGCTGTCTCACAGGGGCCCTGGTAAGGGAAATGGTATTCTTATGGACCACAGCCACTCCACCCCCCCCGCCCACTTCCCCTGGCCTGCTCCACGACAGAGTAACCTGGTGGGAGAAGCTGAGCCCACACTGGACCATTCGCCTCCCCCAACCAGGTCTTGGTTATACATGCCAGGTCAGCTCCCTCATCCACAATCAAATCGTGGACAATTTTGGTCTTATTCTGAACTGACCTGGCATTGCAGAGGAGCAAGGCCAGATTCTGTGGGTCGTTGGAGCTCTTCCCCGAGGCCGAAGAGTTGACAGAACAGTTGGAAGTGGAAACAGTTACTAAATTACTGATTTCCCTTCCCCTGTAACGGCCAGCTACTCTGCCAGCGCCAATTCTTCTATTCCCCACCACTACAGTAATAGCTGCCCTCGAGCTGCTAGGCACACCCCCAGCACCATCCCACTCAAGAGAGCCCAAACACATGTCTGAAAGAGGCCTGGCCCAACCCAACCCCCCCAGCCCCACCCCCACCCCCGAAAGCCCAGCCCCAAAGGCCGGCCCCCTTTGGCGGCTGGCTTTGGTGGCGGCCGGACAGCCATGCCAACGGCTAAGCCTATGGCGAGCCTCCTTGCTTTTAAGCTTGCAAGCCCCAGAAGCCACTCCCCTCACAAGCAGCTCCCAGTACAGGCAGCAGGTGGTGGAACTTGGGCAATCTCCAGCAATCTGGGAGGCTGGCAACAAGCCAGCTGGAACTTGGCAGCCGACAAGCAGGCTGCACTCCATTTGTTATAGGGAAGGTTGGGAGGATCCCGGCATCTAAAGAGACTGGAGGAATCAACTATGTAATGAGGAGCAGATGTAGCCTAAAGAGGGCTGGTTACAACCTATGGAACCCCAAGGTGTGATCCAGGGGAATGCATTCAACATTCAAGGCCTTGGAAAAGTGGGGTAGGGATTTCAACCTTCTCAGGTGAGGAGGCATTCTTAGACAATGGCACAGTGAGACTGAATTAATGGGGAAAAGGATGAGGACGTCACAGCCCTTTGGTTGTGTTTGCTTGGCCAGTCTGATCTGCAGAGGGGATGACCAGACAATGGTCAGGCAGCTGAGTCAACAGGGACATCTGAACCTTAACATCTGAATTCCAATGTATATGAGCAACTTCTGTGAAGTGCAATGGCTTCATCAGTCTGAACATCAGAGGATTTGCTTAAGCAGATCATCTGAGATATTTTAGAGATTATAGGTGCAAGCAGACAAACAACACTAGATGCTTATCCATGAGATCATGTGAGCACTGCTGGAAAATGTTTTAAATAATTTTCTGTTTTGTTCCCAGTCACTGACCTAAATGTTAATATAGATCCATCCAAATGTTGATGATCATGTGTGAAGTTTAACTCATGCAAAGTTCCTTTTCTGTTGATGCTTGCACAGAAGGAAAAATGATCTATCCATAATAGGATTAAAAGTTTCAGATAGCTAAGCAGTTACATAATAACTGCAGCCGACATCAGTAAAACATGCTGCTAAATTCATCCTAAGGCATGCAGTATATGCATCTGTAAAGGTGGAATGAAACACAAGCATTTGCTGCATTTCATTGGTGGCTTAAAGAACGCTGAACGTTTGTCCCATTCTTCTTCCTTGGCTCTTCATTTAGGACAGACTTTATACTGAAACATTATGCAAATGGGAACCAGTTCTAACAAGAACTTCAGGTAGATGTGTTGGGTGAGTCATTAGAACCACCACCACCACCACCACCCCCGCAAAAAAAAAAGAAGTAATAATAGGATAATACTTTTATGAGGACCAACTAAAACATTACAAAGTAGTGAGCAAGTTTTTGAGTTCTCTAAACTGAAGACTTCGGAGCTTTTCCAGTCTGCCCAGTTCTCTCTCTCCCCACTGCCACCTTTTTGTTTGTTTTGCTTAATATCCAGCAGCCTGAAGAAGAGTTCTGGGATGTGTGAAAGCTTGCTTATCGCTTTGTCATAATAATAAAGATATTGCCCTTGTGTTACTTTTGGATTTGGCCTTTAAGTAAAACCTGTAAGGCATGTTTAAGTCACATATATTTATGCTTCTATTCCATTATGAATGTTAACCTGTCTCTGGTTCTCAGGGCTGAAGATATTATCCCCAGCACAGCATCCCTCCAGTGGCTCTTGCTAGTGTCTATCATGTTTCTTTTTTAGACTGATTTGGGGACAGGTAGTCATTTTTATTTATTTACTTATATCTTTGTAAACTGCATTGGGAACTTTTGTTGAAAAGCAGTATATAAATATTTGTTGTATTTGTATATCAGAAAGTTTCACAAAAATGACTGTTCCATCACTAAGCTAAAAGTCCCTTTCTTGTTCCTATCTCTCCTTAGCCCTTCTGTGCATTCAATATCCCCTTCCCTCATTCCCACAAACTCTCACATTTATTACCTGTGCTCGGTGCTCTCCAACTGCAAACTGTATCATAGCAATGCCTGGGTTATGGCTGTCGTCAATCCTTTCCACGGTGCTGGAGTCTATTTTCAGGTCGCTGCTGATTTCTGCACTCTGTATAAAGTCTTCTGTTTTTAAATCTTCTACCTTCTTCAACTCTCCATTGGCCAATTGAATAATTGACCCTTTCATGAAGTAAGGAGGCAGTGTAGGAGGAGCTGCTGCTGAAGAAGGTATGGACTGGACCAGGGGGAGGTGGATCTGGGCCTGCACCACTGCTGCCGGGTAAGCTGGCTGACTTCCTAGTGATTCAGCACTGAAATTCTCACTCTTCGGAATGGCGGTTGTGACAAACGTATGAGGCACTGCTGCCAACTGGGGAGATGATGTGGCTATAGCAGGTGGTACCCCTGATGAGTCGATGTCCGCACTGCCAACAGGTATTAATAGGGGTTGAGTGCCAGGGATCACCAGGTGCTGTGATAGACTTCCAGGATAGCCAAATGCTTGCTGTTGACTGCTCAGATAGCCAATTACCGGTGGCTGAGTCCCAGTGTAGAAGGCCGCAGCAGGCAACCCAACAGGGAGCTGCTCTGAGGCGCTGTGGGTGGTCTGAATGACAGTGTGAGGGGACAAAGTGGCAACTGTTTTCACCCCTTCGTGGCCCATAGTCTGTTGTGGAGATAACGCATAGGATCGGTGGGCTGGTTTTCCTAAATGCAGGTTTCCCTTTTCACTGAGGGCTGAAGGAGGTGTTTCTCTGTTGGTGGCCTGCTGGACCTCCATATCTGCAGTAGGTGTGCTGCTGTTCGGGACGACCATAACAGAGGACCGGACACCGGAGGAATCCCGTGCAATGTAATCAGCAGGACTCGAGTGGACCACCACGTGTCTGGCCTCATAATGATGAGGAGATGGTTTATTGCCTGATTTGACTAGACTCATGTCTGAGGATGGTGAGATGCCATACCGCCGACTCTTTTCTATCTCCCCATTCAGCATTTCTTTTGTTTGCATAGCCTGCAGCCTGCTGCTCTCAGATTTCTTGGTGGACTCCCTGGTGACAAAATGGCCTCCAGAATCCGTATATTGCACCACCACCTGGGAGGAGGGACCAAGAGTGAAGGTATGGTGAGGGTGCAAATGGACTGGAATGGCCGGAGGAGAGACATTTCTTACAGCACTCTGAGGAGAGCTGGAAATGTGGACATACTGGTTTTGCTGGGATGGTGGAGGAGATCCTGCTGTGATCAGTCCAGGTGTCCTGACGAGATGCTGCTCAACTTTGTGCCCTTGCTGGCTTATGTTGCTCATGCTGGCCAGCAAAGTGGAATAAGCCTCCAGCTGTGAACGCTGGGATGGAGTGGTTGCAACAGAAGTGGCAGATGCTGCTGTGCCAGTTGCAGAATTGGCTGTTGGGGAAATCAGTGGGGAGGGGATGAATCCGGCGTATGGTCCACTATACTGGGGCCCAACGAACTGGAAAGTGTGCTGCAGGTGCGTGTACTGCACTGGGGATACAGGTGTCCCTGCCTGCGAGAATGCCGGTGAGTACACTGTAGGAAGTGTGGTGGTGGCTGGAACAGACCTTGGAGCACTAGGTGGGGAATAATCTATTCCTGTAGAAAGTGATTTGTGTAAACCTATTCCCTGTTGTGAGCCAGCCTCCACCAAAGTCCCTCCAGGCCTGTTCCGCCCACTCAAGCTGCTCTGGCTGCTGGTTGTACTCGAGAGCCATGTTAAGTTATCTGCACGGTGGTTGTCAGTGGCCAGAACTAACGGCTTCACCTCAGAAGGCAGGCTAGTAGCAGGGATCTCTCGCTTTTTGGGTGGCAGGCTTTCATTGCTTCTCTCCTGGTTGGATTTCATTTTTCACTGGCCCCTGCCCTCCACTTCTGTGGTTTCACTGCCTGGCTGGCTCTGATTTCAGTCTGCTAAGCGGAAAGTCACATTTGATTTCTGAAGGGGATCCAGAGACTTCATGAGGAATCATCTCCTTGAAAGTACAATCCTCCACAAGCTGCTCTGGAATGAGAGAGAAAGAGAGAAAAAGAAAGAAAGAAAGAAAGAGAGATAAAAAAAGAGAGAAGAGGAAATCAAAATACTAGCAGTAAGAAAAAGAAAAGAAAACTACTATAAAATCACAAACAGTTATTTTGCTCAGAACTCCAGCTATTGGGTCTGTAGCTATATCATAAAACAAGACACACCAACATAACATGATTAAGGCTTTTTGCGAATCAGAATAATTGTTGCCCTTGACAAACACCCAAGTGCAGAATTTTCAGAAGTGCATTCCTTAGGCTGTGATCCCACATACATTTACATGGAAACAAATCCCACTGAATACAGTGATACTTACTTCCAAGTAAACATTTACATATAAAATCAGGCTGTCAGTCACTTTCTTTTCCATCTTCACTGACATAAATTATAATTTAATACATACTTCAGTGAAGTATGTATCCTCAATCTTTCAATTGCATTATTCACATATTGCATGATGGATACTTTTGTAGAATACCTGCATAGTGTATCAGGCACTACAGCTTTTTAGTGGTACACAACATAGATGAGTGGATAGCTAGATTTAAGCTAGTTCTTACTGAGCCAATGATATGATGGAGATAATGTAGTAGTATGGATTAATCAGACGATAAGTAAAAACATGTTTTTGATACTTGTAAAAACAAAAAGAACCACCCCCCATAACACCCCACCCCCCACAACTGAGAAAAAGGTTTCATAATTGCTAAAAAAGTTAACTATTACACAAAGATTATTGTGTTTTTGAAAGCTTAAGTTGGGCATTCCTTGTGAACATTCAGTTTTGTTTGAGTCAAGATCAAAAGCTGCATTTTCCCTTTCAACTCAAATAATTGCCTATGTTTTTCAGCTAACAGCTAGGGATGCTTACAAGAGTCTCCCCAACCAAATTTCTTCTGGGGTTGAATGTTAGTGATTTGCCATTCTTCTGTTTCCAGAGTTTGTTTAGACTGCTGTGCATGCAAAGGTTTACAGCAGTTTTCAACTCAAGTCTCCTTTTCCCCATTACCTATATGCAAAAGTGCACTTGCACATGGATTAACACACTGTCCATATGGAATCCTGATGCAATTGCACACTAGGATCATGATTATTTTATGTGCAATTTACTGTGGCAAACAGTACATCACAAAATGCATGGAGTACTGTGGCAAACTGCATATGCATGAATTCCAAAGTTAATTTTATTTAATTATATCCTTTCCTGCCTTTCTTCCACCAGGTAACTCAAGGCAACATGCATGGGGTTTTCAGCCAGTCTCACATTTAGGCACTGTTACTAGACTCAGCCCTCCTTAGCTTCACCAATACTGATGCATCGCATGCACAGTTGTAGAAATTCTCAAAGTTAACTGGAAGGCAGCTAAAGCAGAACATACTGAGCCACAACGCAGAGCCAGCTTATGGAACGAAACAGGGCATTCTTTCATCCCAAACACCAATATCAAGGTTAAGAGCACAAAGTCAAACAAGGCAATCAAGATTTTCAGTGTTGCTAAGGGTGCTGAGCTATCTTCTGCCAACTTCCATCCTCTGCCACTTAAGCAGGTTAAACTACCTGCTTAGTCAATCTACCTGCTCAGTTAAAATTACAGACCATAATATACCCACTGGTAATTCCAATCATATCAGGGAACAAGGTTATCTTGTTTCTTAGTAACCAATGAGCTGTGAGCTGTAGGTGTTGGATGATTTCTCTTTAGGGCAGAAGGAGAGCATTTACAGTTGACTGCAAGCTACTCTGTATCAAGAAAGATTCAACATCATTTAGAGGGAAAATCATGTTTTAGTTAAGACCTGATCAGGGTTAAGCGTCAGCTGTACAATACAGATCTGAATGTCCATTGTTATACTGGCATTCTTCCTTACAGAATGGCTCTGCTTTCTGCACGGTGACAGATTTCAAGTGTGAGATTGCAGACTGTCTTCCTGCCTGTGTTGGCATGAATACCTTGCTGTGCCTTTGCGAATATGGTATATGGATCAGATCAGTTCTTAGAGCTTCAGGATATGCCACAGCACAAGACCCCTTTCTTTCATATTTGGATATTACCCAGACCCAAGGCAGGCAAGAGAGAGGCAGATAGAAATGTCGCTCCCACTTGTAGCTTTGGCAAAGCTGAAGAAGCTCTGCCTACAGCCCAGTCCTAGCATGCAAAGAGGTTCATGTTTTTATAAAGGATAAAAGCTGAAAAAAGTTTCTGTTATTTAGAAGATCACTTCGCCAGTATGCACTTTAAAGAGTGCAAGCGTCACTGCTCTTTTTCTAGTAAAACATATTCTAATTCAATGACATCCATTACCAGCAAAAGATTCTAAATGAAGTGGGTGTGATGTGTGTGGAGGTGGGTGGGTGCGTTGGGTTTAGCTGAACTGAATTAGCACACCTGGCCCTTGATCCCAGTGATGAACCTTGCTAATTGAAAGAGCAGACCAGGGAATTAGGGTGGGTAAGCATGGCTAACACAAGTACAAAACAAGCAGGATTACTACCTAGGATTGAAATGCCACCTTAAACAGCTCTGTGCCTCTTTTTTGTATATAGTCTATCCTTTCATCTTAGCACTCACTCATGCATTTGACAATGTGGAAAGCTGCAACTTCTCGTTTGATATATAAAATATTTTCTCAAGATGACAAGAGCTCTTGTTGTTTTCAAATGTACAGAAAAACGTTTATGCCTTAACATCATTACGTAAGTATTTGAGGAAGAATATTCCATGCAGCTCAAGTAATCCAACATTAGAACAAAACCAACTAAATTTGTTAGAATGAACTTCCACACCATGGGGAAAGCCAAAAATTCATCTGATGGTTACAGCATGCTAAAACACTGGATTTCAGGCCAACCTTGAGAAAGGCTACCAACTTCTTATGCAGTGTCTATGTATAACGCAATAAATCTACGCTTTATGTTTATCATCTCTAAAAGAAAGGATTGTCTTGTGAATAAGTCACTGGTTCTCCAGTCCCAAACATTTGCACAGTACATCTCCCTGCAATGCTCACACACCATCCCAGAAACTGTGAAGGGTTGGTCAGTCCCGCTCCCAGCCTAATCACTTATCTGCTGGTGCAGAAAGTTGTAGAATCAGTCTGTAAGATTCAAGTAATGTTAATAAGGCTTTTAGAGCATTATTATACAACAATATCATCATTCACACTATTATACAGGCAGGGCAATTGCAGGAGATAATTATGACAATCTACCAGGAAGAAAAAGCACAACTGGAAGGAGAAAACTGTTATAATCAAGATATAGAAAGGTTATGGGAATGGAATAGGATAACAACATGAGCCAGAATGGTTAGAATAAGAAAATGAAAATGATCATGATCTTGAATCATGCATTTCAGACTATTTCTTGCTTACTTCAGTAAGTCATTGCTCTGCTCTAGAAATGCTTTTTTTCATAGGCAGGAGGAATCTATTACTATTGCCATCTCAACTAGGCTTCAGTTAAAAAAACAGCAAAGTTGTCACAAGAGCACATGTGAAATATATAATTTTGGTATAATAATGAGCAAGACTAGACTATTAAGTCTTGACTTGTATTTGATCTCTTGCTTTGTATGTTCAGCTAAAAATAAAAACCACTAAGCTGCATTTGTACAATCACTTGTTTGTGAACTTTAGACGACTGTAAATCTTCAGTCCTTGGCATCAAACTTTGGCACATTAAGCAAGATGCCTTTCTGTCTCATGCTGCCACATGAAAGCAACATGATGGAAAAGTCTGACAAGTGCACTTGTACACTCGGGGTAGTACACTGATATGAGTAATCTGAAATGAGAGAAATGAAAAAGTATATTTAAAAAACCAATTTTAAGGGACAGTATATATTTAATACTACGATACATGCAATTATGGTCATGCATTGTCTCCAGCTATGAGTTTTGTATAACGTAATTTGGTAATGAGGATTCCACTGTACACCCACAGAGCTTCTTCTTACAATCTGAGTTTATCTTCTGGCCAGAGCGGTGCAAAGAAAGCATAGTGCATACGTGCCCTTGTCCAATGAATATGGTCATGCTACAACTGCACCACTTGAACATCTTCCACTGGCCGAGCCTTCGATTCATCTTGCTCATTACTTCTTGGGAGAATATGAAGTATTGTGTTTTTTAAAAATAAACATGGATGCTTTAAAAAAAGAATTTTTTAACCAAAATAATCTATCTAGGGGCGGGGGGAAACTAGGGCCCTAATGCAGTGGGAACTACAACCCCTCTTTCATTCTATACACTCCCAACTGTCTTTGTAAGTAGGGCATATCAACCCCAATTTCTAAGCCTATTGTCTCCAGTCTGATTCTATGCACCTTTCCCCACCAAAGCAGCCGATAATGAGAGTGCAATTTCAGAGCTGGAGTGGGGTACAAGAAGCAAGTAGCAGAATTTAGATGTTCCCAAACTGACATTTGTCTGAACCTAGTTGTGAAATACTCTATGAGGCTATTCTATGAGACTAGGGGAGGCTAGCCCGATTTTAACAGACCATGAGGAACAACAGGCTCCCAGGCAGCCCGGTTGCCTCACAGCAGGTAACCCGCTTATGAAGCCCTCCCCTTAGCCCAGGTTAGCAGAGCAAGTGCTCCGCTAACCGGGGTTTCCGGATTGTGTGTTACCGCGGTGCAGCTCCACGCTGCAGCGACTCACAAGGAGACCCCCGACCAGGACGCTAAAAAGCAGCCTCCCAGCTCGGGGGTCTCTCCAGCATGCTCTGTGCGCTCATGCAGGGCATGCTGGAACTTCCAGGGGCTGTGTGGCCTCCAATCCCTGCAGCCCCTGCCGGCTCTGTCATGGAGCTGGCGGTTGTGTGGGCGGCCGATCCGGCCACCCAGGGAGGGCTTAATGAACGGCTGCGGGGAATGCCTGCTTAGCCGACTCTCCCTGCAAACCCTCTGCAGACGGGTCTCACCGATCATGAGATCCGCTTCTATAAGTCTTAATACTATATTAAGCAACAAATAGTTTACCTAGCAGAATTTTCATACATATGCTGTCAAGCAAATATCAGTTCAATAAACAGACATATTCTTAAACAAATTATAACTTTGTTCTGGCTTGGCAAATCAAAAATAGTGTGCATTACAGCAATACTGATCATAATCCCTTCTAGGTAAGCAAGCAAGCAAAAAAGTAAAAATCCATCTACTATGGCATTCAAGAATGGCATCCAACCCTGTTCCCTATCATGCAAAAAATCTTGACCCTATTAAGGAGGCTGGCCATGCTATTGAATTACTGTATCAAATAAAGATGACAATCACCTAGCTTCCAGTAGAAATGGTCTGGCACTGGTAACAATGAACTCACTCAGTGTTTCCCAACCGGCATGCTATGGGACATCAGCTGGTGTGTCGCACTGACTCACTCTGCGTCACTTCCAAAAGTGGGGGAGGGGAGTGCTTTTGGAGCTGACTTGCTCCCTTACACACCAGGAGGTATGTCAGGGATGGCTAAGAGCACATGAGAGCAGGAAGAAAGCAACAATAAACAAATAAACATAATGGGGCGGCTTTGATACTGCAACAAGAAAAAAAGTTTGTGTCTCTTAAAAAAATTAAGTGTGCCTCAAGATACAAAGAGGTTGGGAAACACTGAACTAACTTATTTGCTTAATAAAAACCTCTGCCTCTTCAACCTGAGCCAAAGCTTGCCAGCTTCTCTCAGA
The DNA here is from genome assembly GCF_027244095.1 of Hemicordylus capensis. NCBI lineage: Eukaryota > Metazoa > Chordata > Lepidosauria > Squamata > Cordylidae > Hemicordylus > Hemicordylus capensis. Next base: position 214,864,277 of record NC_069660.1, on the reverse strand, counting down.
ACTCTTTTACACATGTATTCTGCCAGCTAAATAATCACCGTCCTAATTGCTGCTGATTATATTAGATTTGCTATGCACGTAGTTGAATGCCAGCCAGCAATATCTCATAGGTTATGGTCCAACTCTATCATGATTTCACAGTTTTCTGGAATGTTTCCCAGGAGAGCCAACTATAAGGTTATAAGACACATGAAAACAAATGAATCTTATTTAAAAAGGGGAGAGTCTCCTCCCAGCACTAAAAGATTCCTGATGAGGAGTGTGGATGAAATTGATACCCATTGAAGCTTGTCTGTCTTAGTGCAGTATACTTTTGAGAACTCCTTCTTCCTCTCTTACACAACAGACTTATGCAATTTGTTCATGGTATTTTTGACATCCTGCCCCCCTCCCCCCAGATCAAAAGTATTCACTCATAAGTTGAAAGAAGTCTGACGGTTTGACTCTTTCTGAATCCATTGTTGTGTGAGAATGTGCACAATTTGAGTTGTGAAAAGAGGATTTCTCTGGACATACTTGCTGAAAGCTAGATGTGTATATACAGTGAAGTTCAGTAACATGGCTATTAGCACATTGTTAATTGTTCTTTAATTGTTCTTGTCCAATTACCCTTGCTTACCAGGCAAAGAGGCACCTTTTAAAGTGGTGGCTCTCATATTTATTAAGGAAAGGGAGGAGCAACTGCCGCAGTCAGCCCAGCAAAGTGTTACTTTATTGGGTCTTGCTGGTGGTGGTGTGTGTTTTAAGACTGTGAGCCCTTTTGGGACAGGGAACTGTTTCTCATACCCTTCACAATGTAAAGAACAACAGTGGAAGAACTTATTTTGAAATGCAATATATACATACTAGCTGAGCTGGGCGCAGAGCATCTGCACCTCTAGTTCTCGCCCCCCTCCCCGCTGCCATTTTCTTTCTCCACCCACCACCGCCGTTTTCTTCCCCCACCCGCCCGCAGGCTGCCTCTGCCATTTTCTTCCCCCCACTGCCATTTTGTTTCCTGCATTGCCTGCAAGTCTGTCAGCTGGTGCCGCTGCTTTCCTCTCCCTCTACTGGCAGCTTGCTCACAAACTTTCGCAAGAGCTGCCACACATGGGATTAGCGACAGGTACGCCTTAGAGAAATATATATGGAGAGATAGAGATTGTTAATAATAGTAATAAAAAATCCTGGTATTCTAATGCTGTGTTCATACAGCCAGAAGTCGCACCTTTTCTGCTCATGGGCACGGCCAAAAAAAAGGCCAATTCTTTCCTTTAAAATGAACGCCAGTGGTGGCAGAGCAGAAGCCCAGTGGCCCGGGGTTGGGGGGCGGGCAGACTTGGTGGCAATGGCATTTTCCAGTGCTCCAGGGGAGCAAAGAGAACCTGTGTAAATGTAAGGGTAGGTGGAAACATAGGAGGACAGTGGGGGATGGCAGGATGATGGTGGGGTGAGGGGATATAATTCTGACAAGCAAGTTGGAACTTTGACTAATTCTGGAATGACAGGAGAGAATTTAGTCAGAGTTCCAACTGTTGGGGCGCCTTCCTATCGTTTCCAGAATTAATTCTGATAGTCCCAACATGGGGACAATTGGGTTTGACAGACTTGTTGGAATTATTTGACTGCATAGGTCTACTATTTGGTATTATTTTGATTTTTTCCACTCTCACTAACAATTTTTAAAAAGCACACCACACTATATATGGGCCTAGTTACATTTGAGTATACTATGAAATTTCTTAAATCATCCTGTTAGTCAAATGCACAGGCAGGACTTTCAGGTATGAATGTGTGTCTTCCAGACAGCTTTGGCCCTGGTACTTCTCTTTGCATGCAGTGATTGGTTCCTAAAAAGGAAATTACAAGAACTGACCAATCTATGTGACAACAAGCGCACAGACCCTCCAGTAAAGCCTCGTGCAGCTCTGCTTGCATGTCCTTTAGAAATGGAAAAACGTCTTACTGCCTTGTGCTACCGATAGGAGAGAGAAAATTAGCGGGGGAGGGGGAAGAGTCTGAAATAGATATCGTGGGCTTATGGTACACTACTTCACCGTATATTTCACTGGAAATAAAATGTTAGTATTGAGATGACCTGTTATATGAGTCACTCTTACCCAGAAAATGCTAATAAATGTGTTCGCATTTAGTACACGAGGCTGCTTTGAAATGCATGACTCAAAACCCACAGGCAGAGAACTGGTTGTAAAGCGAAGACTCAAATATAAACTCTCACAACTATGCAACTTGCTCACCAGACGGTGGCTTTAAAGTCTCCTGTTATGATAAAAAGCTGTATGTAAGAGTTTCAGTGTGCACACAGAACTCCCACAAGAGCAGGCTCCCCCAGGGGCATCAAGAGCAGGAACAGCTCCCTACACATAACAGGTAACCTAACAGGTATATACAGTGGCTCCATGGACACATTTGATAGGTACTGCTATTTAACAGATAAGTCTCTGTTAAGATTTGTATTGCAGTCCTATTAAATGCAGAAAGATGCTCAGTATAGCAAAGACAGTCATTCTAAAAAGGTCCCCCCCCAAAGAAGATCCTGCCAACAGGCCATTAAATCTGTTCTAGGAGAATAAGAGAGCTCAACTAAGAGAGCTGGTCTTGTGGTAACAAGCATGACTTGTCCCCTTAACCAGGGTCCACCCTGGTTGCATATGAATGGGAGACTTGATGTGTGAGCACTGTAAGAGATTCCCCTCAGGGGAAGGAGCCGCTCTGGGAAGAGCAGCAGGTTTCAAGTTCCCTCCCTGGTTTCTCCAAGATAGGGCTGAGAGAGACTCTTGTCTGCAACCTTGGAGAAGCCACTGCCAGTCTGTGAAGACAATACTGAACTAGACAGACCATGGTCTGGCTCAGTAGATGGCAGCTTCCTATGTTCCTATGTAACACAGTAAACCCTGTTTAAAGGCAGCAATTGTTAACCCACCTACCCACCTCACAAGGTTGATGAGAGAATAAAATGGGGGAGGGGAAAGCATCCTTGGAGGAAGGGTGGGATAAAAACGTTGTTAATCATAAATAAATATCAGTAAAATGGGCAAAAGAATGACTACCTACTTCCAGTTGTCAGCAACTGAATAATTGTACAGTCACGGCAGCCCTTGCCTATGTCTCATAAGTAGTGCCTCACGGATTTGTAAAGCATTAGGCAAGTCTTATCGGATGCCAAATCTCCCAGAGCACTCAGCAGTCTTCTTCTTACCACTGGCCTAGATTCATTAACTTCATCAGGTGTTCATTCATTCAGTCACTCATTGAAAAAAGTTTTGTGTGTCTGTGCAGGCGGGGTGGGGGTACTTATACTGGCTGGCTGCCAGAGAAAAGGACAAGCAAGGAGCATTCCAACATAATATACACCAACTTGGGGCCAAAAGACGAAGCCATTTAGAATAACGAGGCATTTCAGTATGAATTCAGTTTTGTGAAGAGTTTATTTTGCTCATGGATTTTTCCTCACAATCTGCTAAGAGCAGCAGTCCTGTTCTGTAAATAAAGTGCAGGCTAACACTTCTTATTTAACACATCTTATTCATTTATTTATTAAATAAACACATCTTATTTATTATTTCTCTGTGTAAATCACCCGGAGCCATTTTTGGAAGGGCGGTATAGAAATCGAATAAATAAATAAATAGTAAATAATAAATAAATAAATAACAGGAGGGAGGTCTTCCCTTCAACATTAGGAGATGAGCAAAGAGAAGAGTTTGCTACCATGCTCAGAAGCCACAGCAGAATAGTAACTGAAATACCAAGAGATTATGGAGATACTTCCAAATTGATATAAGGATTCTATACAGACAAAAGAAAAGAAGATAGACAACTTATACAACTTACAACAGTGAACTCCAATCCCCCTGTGTTTCTAATGGCAGATTTCTACTGGCTTCGGTGATTTAAGGAGCCCTTGTCTCTCAGTACCATCTACGTATAAAACTGCCTCTCTGAGTAACTACACAGACACACACACGGTGGGAGGGGAAGCAAAGGAAAAGCCAAAGGCCATTGCACTACAGATTTACTCTGACTGTCTCTTAATGTCTACTTCTTGGATTAAGCTGGGGATAATGTATCACAATGATGAAGATCAGCCTGGAGGTAGAGAGAATGCGCACAGTTACTTGAAAGTGAGACCAAGCGAATTCAGTAGACATACTTCCAAGTAAACATAAACAGGATGGGGCTGTAATGCCTGCAAACCTTAATCATTTTAAACAGCAGAGTAACGAAAATGTATTATTAAAGTATTTATATACTGCTTTTAGTCAAAAATTGCTTTACATAACAAAAATATGAGAAAATGGTTCTTTGTTCCCAAAGGGCTCACAATCTAAAGAAAAGAACAAAGGAGACATCAGCACCAGCCATTGGAGGGACACTATGGGCTAGTTCGGACAATATTTTGCCTGCTGGCCACAGTACATGTGATAGATAGGGATGTACAGAAGGTGGGCATCCTTCCAGTCTCCCAATTCACCAGGATGTCTTTGCGTAATCATGTGGATGGGGTAGTTCATCCAATTTGCTCCTCCATACACTATAAATATACCAGTTCCTGGGTTAGTTAGGGATAGTTGCTCTCCCTCTGCTAAATATAGGAGAGTTTCCACTTTAAAAGGTGCTTCTTTGCTCAGTTAATTTATTAATTGGTGAAAGCCAATTTTAACTGGTTGGACCAAGAGCCAACAGATATATTTGAGCCTATCTTGATATGTTACTGTAATAGGGAACCAAAAGAGATGGCAGCTTTTAGCAAACTTCTCACACTTCCTTTAACATCCGAAGCACCTACATTGAGCTTCTAGTCATGTACACATTTAACCTATTGAATTAGCTAAAATGGATCAACTAAACTTTATTTAATCTGCTGATTATTATTTTGGGGTTCTTGGCCATAATTTACTTAAGAAAAGTGATATATGCCTGAGAGAGACTGATGGCAATGTCTGGAGTCACTGCTTTGCTGCAGTGTCGTCTTCAGTCTCCCTACTGAGATGTTTTTTCATTAATGTTCACTCAAACCTATTATTTCTCCCCCTGTCAAGTTGCCCTCTCAGTTTTGCAGTTAGGCAGTTTTACTTCATGGATCTTTAATATCATCACTTTCCTCTTTAGATTTGTATACATGTTTCCATAGCGAAACATGGGTTTGTAATTGTGATATTGTGAGGCTATTCTCACGATCGGCTAAAATTGGGCTAGGGGAGCCTAGCCCGATTTTAGCGGACCGTGAGAAGCACCAGGTTCACAGGCGAGCCCGGTTGCCTTAAAGCGGGTAACCCACTTCTGCAGCCCTCCCCTTAGCTCCGGAAGGGAGCAATCTGGAAGCTAACCGGGCTTCCAGATTGTGTGTTGCCGCAGCACGGCTCCACGCTGCGGCAATTCACAAGACCACCTCCGATCGGGAGGATAAAAAGCAGCCTCCCTGCTCGGGGGTCTCTCCAGCATACTCTGTGCACTCACGCAAAGCATGCTGGAACTTCCGGGGGCTGAATGGCCCCCGATCCCCAGAGCCCCCGCCGGCTCCATGACGGAGCCGGCAGTCATGTGGGCAGCCAATCCAGCCACCCAAGGCTGCAGCCTGCTCATGTGCAGTGAGTGTGGAGAGTGGGTCTTACTGATCATGAGACCTGCCTCTGTATAATTATTTGTATGGTACAACTGACACATATAAGACATAGGTTTTACAGCCATTGTGCTAGAAGAAGAATGGATTAAAAAACCATACCAAGCCTCTTATCATAGCTGATTAATGAAAAGGCTGAGAGCATCACTTGCTTTGACATATGAAAGAATTGAGACTAATATAAACCTTGATGTCTTGTCTACATTGTAGCTGTGAGGGGAACCATACAAAGTAACTTCTTGCATTGATTAAACATTTCTTCCTCCTAAAGATGTTAGATGTCAGTTACTAGTAGGACAAGCATTTCAACAGACTCTCAGTTCTTATTATTTTAAATGGGGAACTTATGTTGTTGTCATTAATATCTGTATAATTACTCTAGAATATGTGTAGTGAAAGTTGGCTTTACTACAGAAGTGCAGAACATTTCATTGTTGAAATGTTTCAACTCAAAAAGGCTGCTCAAGCTCCAAACAGAATACCCCCCAAATAAAGGGCCTGTTTCAAGCTCACAGCAGAACAACCTCATTATAATAGAACATTTCAGTGTTTCGAGCACCATTCTGGAGGCCTCTTTTTCCCTTGCTGAATGGTTTTCTGGCACTGGCTTCTGATTGGCTTGTGATCTCCTTGTTTCTTGGTAGGCTTGTCATACAAATCAAGTGTTGTCATGGGCAACTGTGCCCCCATTGGCTGGGTGGTGGGAGGAGGGAGGGGGAATACAAAAAAAGCAAATTTCAAAATGTATGGGAGGCAGAGAGAGCCCTTATAGTGTGCCTCTCTTGAAGAAGAGGATACATCAAGAGAGAAGGAAGGGAAGTTTAATTTTGTGGTTTTCTTTTCTCAGCATTGAGTATAATATGGTGTACTGTTGCAGCTATAACTATCTGGTTTTGCTGGATCTCAGATTGACAAAGGCAGAACTTGAGTGCCTGACTACTGTGAGTTGTGGTTTGGTTTGTGAGATATTGTTGTGGTGAGAAATGGACAGTGGTGTGTGTGGGTGTGTTAGGCATGTGCACGGAACTGGTAGGGGGCAGCTCGAAGGTGGGTGGGATACCTATTAGGGCAGAGGAGGGTGCTCTTATCCCTTCCACGTGCTGCACTTTAAAAGGGCCCGGTGGGGTGGCAGTGTACCTCCCTGCCGCCCCGTTGGACAGGAAGTGACCAGAAGTACCTGGCATGTGTACGTCGGGCATCCGTGTGCTGCCGCCCCACTGGACCCTTTTAAAGTGCAGCATCGGTGGGGAAAACATGGTGGGAGGGATAAAAGCACCCTCCCCCACCCTTAAAGGTATTTCCACTTTCAAACTGGCTGAAACACTGGTTGTTCAAACCTGTTCGGCGGCCCATGAACAGGCCTCCGAACAGGTTCATGCACATCCCTAGTTTGTGTGTGTGTGTGTGAGTGTGTGTGTGTGTGTGTGTGTGTAATATTTCTTGATACTTGCTATGCTGAGCTCCATGTCTGGCCTTGAGTCTTACTTGTGTTTCACTCACTGCTCTGTTCTGTTCTGCAATCAGCATTGCAAGCTGTAAGTCAAAATGTGGTTGAAGTTGCTCTAGTTGAGCCTGTGGCAGCTGTTGCAATGCTAGGAAGTAACATAAGTAGTCATAATTGTATGAGAGAGAGCAATTTGTGCCAATGATGTTACTGCAGCACAGACACTGTGGCTGGTAATGGATTCTGGGTCAGTGGTTCTTTTTCGGCCATTTTTGGACTGTGTTTGAAATGAGTGCTCTCTGTTGGGAGGGACAGATTCTTTTTTACTGCGCAAGTCTGCAGTGTTTTTCAAGGCGTGGTTGCAAAAAGCATTGCAAATTGTAATGAAAATCTTTTCTGCACTGCACTCTATGACCTACCATCCAACCCACAAAAAGAAATGGGCAAGTGGGAAAATTTAAACAAATTTTTAACCTTTCTCCAAAACCTATGGGTTAAAAAACAGTCTGCAAGCCCACTTTGGTGTCCCTAGGACCTACCCAGGGGAAACAATGGGGTGTTTCGAGTTTCCCCATTGTTCCCTATGGCCAAAACATTCGAAATGTTTTGGGTTTGTTCTGTCAAAACAGTCAGGGTTGGCTGCTGTTTCGAGGAAACATTTTGGCTGTTTTGCATTTCATATCAAGCTTGAAAGAAAATGAAAAACCTGTTTCATGCACATCCCTAGGTCTTACATCTGGATAGCAGAACCTTAGATCAACAAGCCAAATAAGACCCTCTCCTGCCATTTGGATTATTGTGAGGACACCTCCTTTGGTTTATTGCAGTGTCCAGTGGCTCCTATTCATGTGGCTCCACCATGCTTGGCTCATCCCAGTGAAGAAAGCCAGATGTGGAGTACCTAAGGAAGCCCAAGCAAAGCTTGACCCAACTAGGTTTCCTGGGGTAACTGAGCAGTATGGTAAACAAAGTGAAAGAATCCCTTTATCTTGCCTCCCCAATAATAGGTTACTCAGAGCTCCTCTGCAATGGGCTCAGCCAAGTAGTGTGGATGCAGGCAGGAAGAAAGGGAACTGTGTGTGTGTGTGTGTGTGTGTGTGTGTGTGTGTGTAATACACACACACACATGCATGATGTGAGTACACACATACATGTATATGAGTATGAGGTGAGACATACAGACAGCATCAATACAGAAATACTAGGGGTCCTAAATGGAAGCTACTGAAAGGCCATTCTCCTTTGTATTAGTCTACTCAGGAGGTATAACAGATAAAAAACTTCTAATCATGTGTTTTTTTCCAGTTGTGTATTGTATCCACATGTTATCCCTACGAAAATGACAAATATTTATATACCTCTTTTCAACAGAAGTTGCCCAAGTGGTTTACGTAGATATAAATGAATGAATGAATGAATAAATAAAATGGCTCCCTGACCCCAATCTAAAAAAGAAACATAAGATAGACACCAGCAACAGCCACTGGTGGGATGCTGTGCTGGAGCTGGATAGGGTCAGTTGCTCTCCCCCTGCCAAATAAAGAGAATCACAATTTTAAAAAGGTGCCTCTTTGCTCAATCTAGTGAGCAATTGGTATCCCTGCAGCTACTAGGAATATACAGCATCACATAAAATTGGATGATGCACATGATATGAAGTTTATAAACATTATGCCCACAATATAGAGGGTCATCATGTAGAACAGCTTTCTGGAAGCAAGATTGATAAAAAGCTTTTTGATAAAATTTGCCAACTTAAAGGCAAATTTAAATTTATTTATTTTTTATATCCCACTCTTCCTCCAAGGAGCCCAGAGCGGTGTACTACATACTTAAGTTTCTCTTCACAACAACCCTGTGAAGTAGGTTAGGCTGAGAGATGTGACTGGCCCAGAGTCACCCAGCAAGTATCATGGCTGAATGGGGATTTGAACTCAGGTCTCCCTGGGCCTAGTCCAGCACTCTAACCACTACACCACACTGGCTCTGCCATGCCATCCCCAATTCCCCAAAGTTTCCTCCCTCCCCATCTCCACTTTTGATCTTATTGCAGAAACATTTCTTTTTGGCCGTAGTAAAATATCACATTTGTAATCTAATAAGTAGAGAACAGCCAGTGCAAAGTCAGTGCAAAGAAAAAGAATGCCACAGAACATCAGCTTTCATCCTTTTCCATCCTATGACTCTGCATGTCAAGAAAGGTAAAACAAATTTTAAAAAAATCTTTACAGTCACGGAGAAAGAAGATGGTTATGATGAAGTCATGCAGTTAGCCTTTCACCCAAGGCAAGAGCTGTTTCTTCTGGGTGAGTGGCTTGGCAGATGGCTCTAGTTTTCATATCATTTACAGATCTCTCACATCCAGGCTGATTATGGAATTCTAGCTACCACAAGCCAGGACCGCTCAGTTCAGACTTAACATACAATCCTGGCTTATCCTTAACCAGAATCGGAAGTAGAACTCTTTTGACCCTTAGACAAGAAGGGGAAGCATACACTCTTGAGACTAGAAGATGTTGCACGACGACAGAATTTAATCCTGACTGTGTGTTACATCTGAAGCAGTCCTGAATCTATGGGCCACTTTGCATTGTTTTAGGGACAATTATACAATGCTTCTCCTGAGCAAGGGGACAATTACGTGGAGTTACATAATGTAACTCCTGGGGCTTCCCTGTATATAGTTGCAGCTTCCCAGTAGAAAGTCCAAACAGTGTGATGTTTTGAACAAGTCAATATACATTCAAAGTAATAACTGCCGGGAAGCTAGAGCTGAAGAGAAGTGAGACCTGAAATACCTTATATCTTTCAGTTGTCTCCTTTTCTAACTCTAATTGTGCTCTGCTTAGGTGATATGCCCATGGTTTCGAGGTACAAAGTCCAGATGAGTAAACATCAATGCACATTGTGAACTTTCTCCATGCTATTCTCCAATAAATACTCCCAGTACAGCTTGTTTGCACAAGCCCTGTGCTCTACTTGAGCCTACCTTGGAGAATATTTGGAAACTTCAGCTAGTACAAAAAGGAACAGCAAGGACTTTATCTGGCACTGCCCACTGGAATCATATTACACTCATTTTGAAAGAGCTAAATTGTCTTGCCAATTTGCTTCCAGGTCCAATTCAAGGTGCTGGTTTTGACCTTTAACGCCCCTAATGGTTTGGGCTCTGGATATCTGAGGGATTGCCTGCTCCCAGGGTTGCTGCCTGCTTGATGAGGTCATCTGAGGGGGCTCTGGTCTGGGTGCCGACAATGAGGGAGGCTCAGCTGTTGTGCATGTGGGACAGGGCCTTCTCAGTTATTGCCCCCAGTCTTTGGAATGCTCTCCCACTGCATCCACTCCTTGGAGAATTACTGCCAGTCAGTAAAGACCATACTAAGCTAGATGGACCAATGGTCTGATTCGGTATAAGGCAGTTTCCTGTGTTCCTAAGTCTTTCAACACTCATGACTGAGAAATGTAGAGGAACTTTTGACAAGATTTTAGAGAAAAACCTCAATACAGACATGGAACATGTGGCTCATAAGTTTGTGGTGGGCTGAGAGACCACAATGAGAACAAATACAAATACTCAAGGTCACTACTACTACTACTACTACTACTACTACTTCTTGTTCTTCTTCTTCTTCTTCTACTATACCGCCCTTCCAAAATGGCTCAGGGCAGTTTACACAGAGAAATAACTTACAGAGCAAATTATGATGAATACTGAATTCAAACTCAGCTTCTTCTGTATGCCAATGAAGACATACTGAACATACAAGGTGAAAAGAAAAGGGAGAATTACCAAGTAAGTGTTGCTACGTTTTCTCACGCTCCACATCATAGAGACTTTTGTCAGTCAAGACAGTTAATTCAGAACTGCGCAACAGTATTGTGAAAACCCAACCAAAGTAAGTACTCATATATACTTCAGTTGTACTCCACAACACATATTAAAGATTAAATCTATGAATTATCTTACAAAAGATAGGTTATTAAAGAACTCACTTTCAACACAAATGGGTTAATCCTTTGTTGGATCAATACAACAGATGGTTTCAGATAGGTTAGCTGACATGTTGCACAGCATACTGCAGGTGACTCTGCATTGCCTGCACTGCTGTGGGTGTTTAAAACAGTGCCAATGCTCTTGTGCAAATATGTAAAACCAGGCAATCGTTCTTGTGCAATGCTACAGACATGGGAAAGAATGGTTGTAGTGTTGCACATGCATAATTGCAGAATTTTTTGCACAGGACTGCTCTTGCGCAACAGCAACAGCATTATTTTAGACAAGAGTTGTGCAGCTTCGATCCTCCAGCTGCTGTTGATCTACAACTCCCATTATCCCCAGCCATAGTGGTCAATATCAGGGATGTTAGACATTGTAGTCCAACATCTGGAAGAGGGTGGAAGTTGTGCAGCCCTGTTTTAGATGCTCACGGTAGCATGGGCAGTGCAAAACTGCCTGCAGCATGCTGTGCAGCATGTCACTCACTCTCTCTCTCCCCCCACCCCACCCACTTCTCAAAGAGGTCAGTTTTTAAAAACCCTGATGTTAATAAACATATTTAAGTCAAGTTAATGAAACTACACAATTTCAATCCCATGCTGGATGTCCTAAATACACGTGTGTGAGATACAGAAACTGAAATGTGGACATATACATATAGGGGTGGCATCGGACCAAATTCAAGTTGACTTGACAAGGTAATTTCCCCCACCTCAGTAGCTTTTTAAAGCTCAGCTTCCATGGTATAGGTCACAAATTTAAATTTGGCATTGAATGTATTAGCAAACAGAGAATGGCAGCTTTTCCTCCTGGAATGGCTGCCAAACTCTTGTGCATGAACATGCCGGTTAGAATAAGAAAATGGTTTTCAAGGTGGAATGTGCTCATTTGCAGTCACTCATTTGAACTGATGGAGATCATATCATCTGCGGCCAGAATTAATCTGAATACTGAGTTAATAAAATACGGAGCTCTTTAAACATGCCATCAAAAGATGGAAGACTGATGGATTAGCAAAGAGCTAGTCCCAAGCTATAATGAGTGCTTTACATTAGTATAAAAGCAAGATGATCTAACTGTTTCCTGGGAAACAGCTAAAGGACTGCTTGATATAAACTAGTAAACCTTCTGGGAATAGAATTGCAGGTTCTCTTCTAGCAAACATTTCCAACATTACTTATTCAGCACCATTTCATGCAATACCCTCATTCCAGCTGCAACTATATAGATAATAAAAAGGGAGAGATCTGTATTTATTTATTTATTTATTTATTCATTCATTCAGTTTTTATTGAATTTTTAATGCCCTTCCGGAATGGCTCAGGGCAGTTTACAATTAAAAACAGAAACCATTAAAACCAATAACAATTAAATAAAGATATAAATATTAACACCAATTAAAACATCTTAAAAAACAATTAAACTATCATAACAATTAAAACCCTGAAAACCAGTTTAGCATTAAAACAATTAAAACTAATTAAAAACGCTGAAAGGCCAGGCCAAACAGATGGGTTTTAAGGGCTCTCTTGAAGGTCAGTAAGGAATTAAGATTATAAATTTCTGCTGGGAGTGCATTCCAGCCCGGGAGCAGCCACAGAGAAGGCCCACCTCTGAGTTACCACCCAACGAATCTCTGGTAACCGGAGATGTACATCCTTGGATGACCTTAACGTGCGGTGGGGATCATGTAAAAGAAGGCGCTCTCTAAGATATCTCGGACCCAAGCCATTCAGAGCTTTAAAGGTAATAACCAGCACTTTGTATTTTGCCCAGAAACATATCGGCAGCCAGTGTAGCTGTTTTAAGACAGGCATCATATGGTCTCTCTGGGTTGCCCCAGAGACCAATCTGGCTGCCGCATTCTGAACTAGCTGAAGTTTCTGGACTATGTACAAAGGCAGCCCCACGCAGAGCGCATTGCAATAGACAAGCTGGGAGGTTACCAGCTGATGCACCACTGTTTTGAGGTCATCCTCTTCAAGGAATGGGCGCAGCTGTCGAATCAGCCAAAGCTGATAGAAAGCACTCCTAGGCATGGCCTCCACCTGAGATACCAGGGTGAGGCCTGGGTCCAGGAATGCTCCCAAGCTGTGCACCTGCTCCTTCTGAGGGAGTGTAACCCCATCCAGCACAGGAAGATCTAACTGATTATCTTATCTGATTATCTATTATTACCTCAGATTCTGAGCCCCCACAATGAGCACCTCCATCTTGCTTGGATTCAGCTTCAATTTGTTCTCCCTCAGCCAGCCCATTACTGCCTGTAGGCAGGCATTTAGAGAATGAGAGCCATTTCCTGAAGATGAAAGGAGAGATAGATTTGGGTGTCATCAGCATACTGATAACACCCAGCACCAAATCTCCTGATGACCTCACCCAGCGGTTTCATGTAGATGTTAAAAAGCATTGGTGACAGAATGGAGCCCTGAGGGTCTCTATATAACAGCTCCTGCTTTGAGGAGCAACTGTCACCAAGCTCTACCATCTGGAATCTACCTGAGAGATAGGAGCGGAACCACTGCAAGGCAGTGCCCTCTATCCCCAACTCCCCCAGCCGATCCAGAAGGATACCATGGTCGATGTTATCGAACACGGCTGAGAGATCCAGAAGAACCAGCAGAGTCACACTCCCTCTGTCGATTTCCCAGTAAAGGTCATCTGTCAGGCCAACCAAGGCTGTCTCAACCCCATAGCCAGCTCTAAAGCCAGTTTGAAATGGATCTAGACAATCAGTTTCCTCCAAGACTGCCTGGAGCTGGTCGGCCACCACCCTCTCAATCATCTTGCTCAATCAAGGGAGATTGGAGATTGGCCTGTAATTATCCATCACTAAGGGGTCCATGGAAGGCTTCTTTAAGAGCGGTCTAACCATTGTCTCCTTCAGACAGTGGGGCACCCTACCCTCCCTCAGTGATGCATTTATGATATTAACAAGGCCACCTCCAACAATCTCTCTGCTAGATAGAAGCAGCCAAGTCTGGCAAGGATCCAGAGAACAGGTGGTAGGCTGCACCGCCCCAAGCAGCTTGTCCACATCCTCAGGAGTCACAGATTGAAACTGATCCAATCTAATACTGCAAGAGGGATCGCTGGACACCTCCTCCATAGACCTTGCAGAAATAGTGGAGTCCAGGTCAGCCCGAATACAGGAGATCTTATTTGCAAAGAACCCATTAAAGGCATCACAGCAGAGCAATTCCGGGGACCGATTTGAAGTAGAAGGAGCAGAAACTAAACTCCTCACAACCTGGGATAGCTCCGCCGATCATGAACCTGCAGCCGCAATGCGCGCAGACCAAAATCTCTTTATCGCTGCACGCACTGCCACTGCATAAGCCTTCAAATGGGTCATATGCTGAATCCTGTCAGATTCAAACCAAGTTCTTCTCCACTTGTGCTCTAGACACCTACCCAACCGCTTCAGCCCTCGCAACTCCTAAGTATACCAAGGGGCCATTTTTGCAGCAGGTCGGAAGGGAGCAATCATGTCTACTGCCCTTTGAGTTCCCTGTTCCAGGTTCCCACCAGGGCATCGACAGAATCACCGGCCGCACCAACATCAAAATCCTCCAAGGCCTTTTGAAATCCCACTGGGTGCAGCAGCCTTTTCGGACGGACCATCCTAATAGGTCCACCACCCCTGAAGGGGTGGATTGTGGCTGCGAGACCAACCTTAACCAGGTAGTGGTCCATCCATGACAATGGGGAAACCACTGGATCCCCCACCCACGGAACACCCCCCTGATCCAAACAAAAGACCAAATGGAGCACCGAATTTAGTGTACTCATGACTTCTTGACTCTTGTCAAAGAAGCATATATACTAATTGTATCTGTCTTTGTAGCTGCATAGTCTTGCAAATTCCTTACAAATCTGAACCTATATGTCTTGCAAATTCTATAGTCTTGCAAATTCCTTACAAATCTGAACCCATATGATTGAACAGGAAAAACTGTTTAATTATTGCATGGCAAGGGGTCAAATGTCAAAGATGCTCTACTTTAGCAGTTTTTTTTAATGCTTTAAATTCTAGGGAGCAAACTTAAGTGCAGTGTCTGAGTTGGAGCCTGACAGTGGGGATACACAAGTAGTCCAAAAGGATAGATGCTGTATCAGTAATGCACAGATGCATATGCTCCTTGCACTGTCAACAGTACTCTGCTTCCAACCCTGCATTCTGAACATCTTTCACACATGCACACGCACACTTCTGCTCCCTGCCCATCCCCACACAGAACCTCTCAAAGACAGATGCTCCAGTCAAACAATGATGTTGATACTGATAATCTCAGTGATGTTTATCTTCTCCACAACTCATTGTAAAAGCGTTTACATTTCCTAGCTTTTACATTTCCTAGCCTGCTCAGAATAGGATGAAATCATAATTAAGCATAATTTAAAGGGAAGTCTTTCTGTTTGTTTCAGGCTGTTTGTAAAATGATGCCACTGAGTATCTTTCTGCTCCTTGTAAATTACTCCTTATTTGTTATGTTGTTGTTGTTTTTAAGTGTTCTGTTCTCATCAACTTGAATAATCTAGAAATTACTTTTAATTTCCAGAGTTGGGAAAGCTTCCTAAAACTTGAGAATCATTTGAGGGGTTTTTTTAACTACTTTTCTCACCGCTGCCCCAGCTGCCCTTTAGTGGACTCCCCCACCCCTTTACTTGTAAAGGGGAATTCTCACTGGCAGTGTTCCCTCTGAGGCGTGTGCACATGTGTGCACTCACAAGTTTCTGGATGTCCGCTCAGTTAATTTAAGATCCCGCTCAGGTTGAATCAGGAAGGCCCAACTCTGAATGCATGTGCACACACACTGCCTTGATACTGCCACCCAGAACAAAACACACTACTCACACAGATGGGGGGGAGGGGATAGAGAAAACATTGCTCACCGGATTCCCGTTTATAAGAATAACCACTTGAACTGCCGAACTGGTTCAGTTCCAAACCAGACTGGCCAGTTTGACTGAATTGGTTTTGCGGCAGGTGGTTCAGGTTGAATTTGAACCAAACCACAAGTTTGGCACTGATAGACTAAGTTGGAACAGTCCAAACTGTACAGGAAATAATACTGTCAGACACCCAGTCTGGATGAGGCCTGACCAGCCTGCCCCATGTGACACAGACATGAACACGTGCCATGAGTGAATTTCCCATCTTTAGCACACTGCTCCTTAATCATGAGGGTGCATTGTTCATCCAAACTGTTCTTCTAAACAGGGTCCAAGTAGTATTTGCATACTACTATGCCACCCATGCTATTAAGGAACAGGACTGGGTGGAAAGACATGTACACAGTCATTATCATGTGCAGTGAGCTGGTTGGGCAAACTATCATCTGAACCAATCCAATAAGTTCACAGAGGAGATAGGGAAATGAGGCAAGAAGAGGCCTTCAGGAAACCTCATAACACTTACGATCAGTAGAGTCTGTATGCTACTGTGGGGAGTGGGGGAGACAAGAATTCTAAGGTATCTGACCACAAGACAGGTTGGCTAAAGAAAGTGAGGCAAAATAGACAATGGGCTCAAAACTGAGACCTGAGGAAACCACAGGTGGAGGAGTGATTATGGAGTTAAAGAAAGGAGAGGCCCAGGAGAAAGTAGAACTGAGGCAAAACTTCACAGGGTGAAGAGGAGTTGTCCATTACTGGCATGAAGGAAGTGGATAGGCCAGGGAACATTGGAGGTTGGAGGACTGCGGGCCAGGAAAACAAGAGGGCACAAAATTGCCCTCTTTTTTCTAGGCCTTGCAGGGTTGTGCAAGAGTAGCAGAAAATGGGAATTTTGTAGCTTCTATTGTCAAACAAACAAAAAGAGCACCAGTAAGGATAAGCATTTCTGATAATAAGGATAAGGATTTCTTCTTATATGGATAAGCATTTAATAAGGATACTGTTAAATAAGGATAATAAGGATAAGCATTGATGATGATGATAAGGATAAGAAGGATAAGCATTTCTGATAAAAAACTGTCACACTGGGTCTACATTTCTGGATCTTACTAAATTTGTCAGTTTGTCCATTTCCATTATTTGTCATAAATAACTAGTAGATCACATAAAGTGTTTCTAACAGATTCCATTTTGAAGTCAACTCCATTTTTGCTGCCATTACAAGATTAATAAGCAGTTCTAGACCTATTTCAGAAATCTCCTCCTTCAAAAAGTCCACTCGTATTTCAGAAGTCTTGTTTCCGAAACTTGTTTACCTGAAAGTTAAGTTCCAAGTCGGTAAGATTACTTCAGAGCAAATATGCATAGGACTGGGCTAGTGATCAAGCATGTTTGACCAAGGTATTGCATGCAGAAAAACACATTCATGAATTTACACAGGTTTTCATTTGTACTACTTAAAAATAAAACGTACAGTGGCTTAAAAACAAAACCTTAGTCTTGCTTGATTTGGAAAACATGACGTCACACCAACAAATACTAAAAGAATCACAAACAACTATCAGCAGTTTTGCTAACCTCAGATGACCCTGACAGGTGGATTACTCTTGTGGAGAACACATGCTTCTCTTTCTCTATTAATAAAGTGTAAGCGTGAACAGCATGTGTGTGTATGTGTGAGAGCACATTTGTTTGCAAAGAGCATAAATTATAAAGTTACTAGCTTTGCAGCAATCAACCCTTGCAGCTACGATAAAGTACTCAGGAAAAACAAGGATTCTTGTCAAAGGACAACAGTCTTGTATACCAAAGATGTGAAAACTTTGGCACAGAAAATCAATGACCCTTCACAAAATAAGACCAATAGTACAATAAGGCCTGAGGATGAAAAGGCTCTCACGAGGCTATATTCTGAAAGCCTTAAAAGCCAATGTGGTGCAATGTTGGGTTTGTATGTGAGAAACCCAAGTTTAAATCCCTGCTTACCTATGAAGCTTATTCAGAAGTCTTGAGGAAGTCACTATAGCCCCCTTCATGTGTTATGTTCAATGCATGTACAGTAGTACAGTTCCCATTTGTACCTTGCATTTGAGGGTACCTATACCCAGGTTCACTTCTGAACTGTATACAGTACATGCGTTTGCTTCAAAAGTGAAACTTTTCAGTTTTTTATGAATATCATACACAAAGTGAAAATGTATACGCAAAAACGTGTACACATGTACAGATATCTGTACACACACACACACACTCTCATAATGTCTGAATAGAACTTCTCTCTCAAGCAAATCTACCCCACAGGTGGTTGCGACTGAGGCTAAACCATTACTCTGAGTTTGTGATACTTTAGTGTTTATGTGGTGAAGCTGGAAAGGATGCAAAACTAAAACATTGTCACTTACTTGACTGATTTATGGGTTGCACTAATTTGTGCCTCCAAGATTCTCTGTGGACAATATTTGTCTAACCTGATTTATTTCCAGCATTTATATTCAATCTTTCTATAAAAGTGGTTAACAACAGTCTAATAAAAATAAACTATAGTCCAAAAATGTATAATTAAAAATTGATCTAAAAACAAACTTAATAATCTGTAGCCAAATAACTAAAAAACAGCAATGGCTAATCTTATTTAAGAAGTAGTATTCAAGAAAGCTTTCTGAAACAGAAAGGTCTTTGCTGCCCACTGAAAAGGACAGAGCTATGAGGCCTGGCAGATCTCTCTTGGAATGCTTGTACAAATTCTGGGTGCCACAACAGAAAATTCATGTCTCTTCGACCGACCTGCCATACAGCTGATGGCAGGGGATTTCAGAAGTGGATTGTACTGCTCAGGTAGGTTCCTATGAGAATTCCTGAGACAGTTATATTTTGTTAAATAAAACATCAGAAGCAGCTTATTGTGCAAACAAGAGTTGAGGAAGAGAAAACTAATCCAGCCAGCAATTACCTGCCTTATAGTTACTGAAAATGCTCTAAAGAACAGCTGGCAGCCCTTGTTTTCAAACAGACATTTCCATACTTGTATTTACAGCTGCAGAAAGAACAATCAGAGCGCCCCTAGAGGCTACAAGCCCTCCACGTACAGCAATGATCTATCTGCATACAGAGACTCTGCCTCATCCATCTAAGCTTGGGTTCCCATGTTTGGGTCCCCAGATGTTGTAGGCAGGGGTGTAATGGAGGGGAAACACGCAGGGACGGAGCGCCAGTATTTCTCAGCTTCTCTGGCATTTGGGGTGGGCGTGGGCATGGCCATGGGGGCTGTCATGGAGAGTGCCTGCACTTCTGAATATTCAATTACAGCACTCGTTGTAGGACTACAACTCCCATCATTATGGGCACTGTAGACTTAGCAACGTCCCGGGACCCAAGGTTGAGAACCCCTGACCTAAGCAAATAAGGTTTTACACAGATTACAGTTCCTGAAAGCTCTAGTTTAATATTCCACTTAGGTGCTAGTTTTTATAAGCTTCTGTATTATACTTATTACTGTTTAAGGTTTCCGTGGGAACTCACTTTACTTCACAAGATGGTTTTTTAAATCTCCTCAAAGCAGGATCTAAGTAGAGGGTTGTCTTAAAAGTTAGACCAACAAGCATGGGTTTTCCTCCAGCATCCCGTACTCAGCAACTCTCTCAAGATAGGTTTGTGCAGGGATCATGTTGGGATGGGATAGGGAAGGGAAGGAGGAATGCAAGGCAGACCAATTCATTATAGACCAGCCTCTAACTATATCTTGCCAGAATGAAATGTGAAGTGTTGGTATGCTAACTTGGCAAAGAGGCACCTTTTAACGTGATGATTCTCTTTATTTAGCAAGGGGAGAGTAACTGGCCCTATCCACCCCCAGCACAGTACCTCCGGTGATTGTTGCTGGTGTCTATCTTGAGTTTTCTTTTTAGATTGTGAGCCTTTTGAGGACAGGGATCCATCTAATTCATTTGTTATTTCTCTGTATAAACCGCCCTGAGCCATTTTTGGAAGGGTGGTATAGATATCGAATTAATAACAACAACACCACACCAGATATAACTGTAGTCGAGAAGAAAGAAAAACAAGTTAAAATAATCGACAGCCATACCAGGTGATAGCAGAATAGAAGAAAAAGAAATAGAAAAAAAATCACAAAATACAAAGATCTACAAATTGAAACTGAAAGGCTGTGGCAGAAGAAGACCAAAATAATCCCAATGGTAATTGGCGCCCTAGGTGCAATTCCAAAACACCTTGAAGAGCACCTCAACACCATAGGGGCCACAGAAATCACCATCAGCCAATAACAAAAAGCAACTTTACTGGGAACAGCCTATATTCTGCGACAATATCTATAATAATAACAACAGCAATATTGATAATAAAATTCAGCTATCCCAGGTCCTTGGGAAGGACTCAATGTCTGGATAAAACAAACCAGTCAATAACATCTGTCTGACTGTGTAAACAAGAAATAATAATATACGGTGAAGAACACGTGTGATGAACCAAGTATTTATGAAGGACTTTATTTCAAGCTGAAACAGTAGGCTTGCTGCATACTAACATGGTAATTTAAGATTCAAAGTATAACAAGATTCTACTTTGTTACTAGGTACAAAAGGACAGACATTTTTATCATTTCAATTACTTTCAAACATTTTTAGACATAAGTGGGGGGAAAGATGACTACAGAGATGCACAGATTTCAGAAAACACAATGAAGTGATGTTCAGATAAATCTCAGCATGGACATTTGGGTTTTGTGGAAGACAAAGGTCAAGGGGCAGAATAATTCTGAGCCCCATGGTTATTCACATTATCATCCTATGACTGTGGCTATGACTCCTGCAACATTGGCTTTTACCAAAAATCAAACCACCACCAATGTTAGCAATTAATAACTATCAGCACTCTCCCGCCATTCCTCACATACTTAGAAATTACTCATCTGGCTTTCCTTTTTGCTTCATGTGCTTGATTAACAAAACCAACCTGTGGCAAACAATTTACAATTCTCTGCAAATCCCCTGATTACACACTTCACATGTCTTATTCACAGCTTTATAATGATCAGTTACATAAGAACTTTGATGCTGTAGAAGATGTTAAGTGCATCTGTAGCACATAATAAAATATATATCATGGCTAACGAGCCAGCAATCAAAGAGAAAGACTTGTGAAATACAAGAAGGGGAACTGAATAAGTGACAAAGGTGTGTGTCTCTTAAAAATACTGGAGAACTATTGATTATTTAGCCATTCAGTTCATGAACTCATTACAAGCAAGGATATTATAGGAGAAGCAGAAAATTGTTTCTTCCCAGAGTGCTTCAGGTTCCACATAACATTCAGATAAAACATTCTCTCAGGACTAACTGAACATTACAAGCAGGTGTAAGTGTGTGGGGTGTGCACGCGAATAAGACTGCTTTTTTTGCTAAAAGAAAAAGCAGAGAAATGGGTAGTGGAGGTGCTTAACCCATTCCCCCATCCATGCTTTTTTAGTACAGTGGTCCCTCGACTTACGAAGTACTCGACATCCGAAGATTTTGACTTACGAACGACAAAAAATACCGGAAGTCGTTGCCGGTTTAGATGCGGCTTCCTCGACCTACGAATTTTTAGATGCGGTTTCCTCGACTTACGAATATTTCCAGATCTCCGTTGATGCGCTTTTCAACTTACGAAAATTTTGACTTCCGAACGTGCGTTCGGAATGGATTATCTTCGTAAGTCGAGGGACCACTGTACAAGAATTTTTAGTGCAAGTTTTTTAAAAATTCGATTTGACCTCTATTAGAAAAAAATTGAATTAATTCATCAAACTGGCCAGCATTTGCCAGCTGGTTCGACGAATTGAATCAGAAATTCATGAAAAGACCACAACAGTGAGTGAAGCACAAGTTATTCTCAAGGTCAGAGATGGAGCTCATCTCTTACCATGAGAAGAAGTCTCTTCTTCTCCAGTGTAAGCATACAGCCTAGACAACTTGCCTGCCTCTAGAATACACACCATGGCCTCTGATTAGTGCTGGAACCCGGCTGACAGCCTGGCACATGGGTAAGGGCACCAGTTCATACCTCATCATCGGCCATGGTGGTGGCATGCGTGCATGACTGAGCATGTCAGCAGCACTAACGTGCAGACATCTGGGTTTGGGGTTTGCCAGGGAGAGGCGAGCTGCCAGTGGTGTTGCTGTGAGTGGGGGTGACCATGAGTCACTCACCCTCCACAGCCCAGCAGGGGGAGGCTGGCCTTCAGGAAGACCAGACACTCCACCAGACACCTCCAAGTGTGAGTGATAGGGTGTCATCATACCCCTGGCCTTGGAGAACACCGTCTCGTTCTGGATGCTGCTTGGTGGGCACAAGAGGAATCCGGCAACTGTCACCAGGTCTGGCCAGACTTGGCAATGTGTTGCCCAAAACTGGATTGGCTTCAACTCCCGGCATGCTACCAGCTCCTGCAAGTACTGCAGCACACGCTGTTCAGTACTGCTGCAGGGCTCCATGGGCTCCTCCTGTCCCGTTGGCAAGGCACCAAGGAACCCCTCTATGAACCACAGGGTGGAATGCAGAGACGGAGCCAATGGCTCACTTGGCCCTGCCAGGGACACCACACTGCTGGACAGGAAGCAGCAATGATAGTACTGCTGCGAGGGGTGTACTGCACACTAGCAGTAGGCGTTCAAACACACTCCTCCTCATTGCGTCCCAACCTCCCATCCTCAGCTTGTCTAACCTTTGCAACCAAGAGGTCCCTCCACCTGGGCAGCTCATCAGGGTGAGCCCTTTGCCTTTTATTCTTGGGTCACATAGGCATGACAAAACATGCTCTGCCAATGCACCCAAGGGTGTCTGGAGCTGCTGCACCACCCCAGGCTTCAGCCAACCTCAGTGTTCTGTGTGGACTAGTGCTCACCCATCATCTTCTCGAGAACAGCAGTGGACAAAGCCTGACTCACCACTGCTGCCTCGGCACAGAAGTTGTTAGTGGCCACAAAAAATGGCTTGAATGCCAAGACAACCTCAGAAATGAGCAGCCAGTCCTGGTTGGATAGGTCACACACTTCCAAGCCATGTCTCCTTGCCAGGGCATGGATGGCCACCTCTTGCTCCAGCAGGCACTGGAGCAAGTGAAAGGTGGAGTTCCACCAGGCTGGAACATCCTGAGGGATCAGGTGTTCAGGTAGGCCCAGCTCAATCTGCCACTGCCTGAATACATGCCTACCTTTTTCGCTTCAGCAGAAGACAGCTGCAAACTTGCGGCACTTCTCCATAAGAGCAGCCACGGCAGCAGCAGGATGGTGCCCAGTGCCTGCAGTGGGGGATGTCTCACCTGGCTGCATTCCCGGAAGGGCCAACTGAATCCTGCATGAGCAGGTTCAGAGTGTACGCCACACAACAGATGGGACACCAACTGACCCTTCTCAGCTGCCTTTGTCATGTTGGTAGCACTGTCGGTGACCATGAACCCCCCAGCGAAGGTTTAGCTGCTGTTGACAGTTGACATATGCTCGGTGTCCAGCATGGGAGGAGTTGGCCACACCACCATCTTGTTTTTAAAAGCTCTTAAAATAAACACCATCTATTTTTTTAATAAAAACATTTAATAAAACAATACATAAACATGAATAGTAAAACTGATACATAATGACATTCATTAACCATCCTTCCAGATATGTAAATAATTAGATGGAGGAGAATAACTAAAATTATCTTGATTTGTGGTATACACCATCTATTAAATGACATATTGTAAATAACTGCATATTAATAAACACCAGAACAACTTTAAATTATTAGCCCACCACTCTACTAATGTAAGTGTAATAAAGTACAAATGTATCAATTTACAAACACATAAGACAGTATACAACTCTCATCACCAAAATACTTATACCAAAAAGCTTTACTTGCTGGGTGTGTTTTGACTCACTAATCTTCTTTAGCATCATAACGTTAGAAACATACACTTAATGAACCAAAGAAGAACAAATCATTCATCTTCAAGACACAAGGGGCAGGATGGATTTCACTAGGTGCTACAATGTCTGAAAAAGTAAAGACATGGCTCTTCACCCAGGCTTTTGAATGAGAGTATTGTTTTTTTACTGCTGCTGCTTTTTCTTATGTTTTATTATTATTTTATGGGTTATTAAAATTTTATATAGAGATTATTTTTATATTTATATTATCTGTACTTTTGTATTATGTATTTTAATTTTTGAGATGATTTGTACCTTTGTATTTTAATTATGCATTGTTTAAATTATATTGTAAACCACTTTGAGATTTTAAAGAAAAACGGTATATAAATTGAAAAACAAACAGACAGTGTTATAAAGACAATTATTTGACTTCCCAAATAGTGGGAAGTGAAATAGTTCTTATTCTTAAGAACCAAGATTTTTTTTTAGGGGTGTTGTTGTTAGGGCTTATGCCCATGAAAAACTCTACTTCAAACCTGTTTGATTGAGCCAGGTGGAATTTGAAATTCCTAGGAGTTTTCTAAACAAGAGTTAAAGCTAGGCAGTGGGCCATTCCAGATGTTACACGGAGCCACAGTTAAATCTTGGTTCTACATATTTCCTAGCTTAGGGAGCACTCCTGCCTCCCTATTACTCAGAAGAATTCTACATCTAATTTTGGTTGGAAACAAACCAAGATGGATTGTGACATCTGAACCAACTATTTATTCCTACCAACTTGCTTGAAATAAATTGATATTTGAAATTCACCTTAGGTTCAGATCTTGGTTTATTTTAAGCAAACTGTTTAGAATAGTCCAACCAAGATCAGCTGGTTCAGATGTCATGGTGACTGATCTTGGTTTGTTCCCAATCACAGTCGGAAGTAGAATTCTTCTGACTTGCAAACTGAGGGAAGTGGTGGGGGTGTGAGTGGGACACACATGATCCAATTGCTCAGAGATGTTGCACAGAACCAAAATTTAATCGTAGTTCCATGTTATGTTTGAGCTGACTTAGAACTATGGAATGAAGAATAATTCTAGTATGCTCAGAGCTCATTGGAATATGGTGCATCACATTGATTCTGTTGTTGGATTAGCAATGTCAGCATTCACTGCTATATCTCTATTATATTTTCATCAATAAACCAGAGAAATAAAGAATGTAGCATTTTTGTTTTGATAAAAAGACAATAGAAGCCTTCAGCACACTCTTCTCTAAAGGAAATAGTTCCTGAAAAAGCTGCCCTGAACCTCCCACTGCTTGAAGAAGAGTAGGTGAAACAATGCATGTTATTTTGAAAGCAATCAGAAAACATTCTGTGCTGTGAAATACAAGGTTCAATCATATTTTATGTGACATCTGTAAGGACCCATAACAGAGTGCTCTTCTTGGTCATTCCACTTAATGGAATGTTTATTTGAGCACACCCTCCTGAATAGCCCTTTTTAAGTCGGTAAAACTATCTTGCTTAGTTGGGCATTTTGGTTGCAGTAGATTTAGATGGGCTGCAGTTTTCATTATACTGGGTTTTTGGAGGGTAGTGGTGCTGCAATTTGATATGTGGTTTTGTTATTTTTGTGGCTTTATTTTACACAGGCTAACACGTTCCACGGCATTCAAAAGGAGGAGCAGGAGATGCGTGCTTGCAAGTGGCTGCTTTGGAGCTCAGCCAGAGCGTTTCTAAGCAGCCAAACGCAAATGAGGTGTGTGTTTGTGATTTTTGCTGATCTTCCCTCCCTCTAAAAGTGCTATTTGGCTGCCAGGAATAAGTCACTGAGGGTTGCACAGCCCTCAGGGACATATTCCTGGCAGCCAAAGAGCACTTTTAGAGGGGAGACTAGTGAAAACCTCACTGCCACCACACACATTTGGCTACTTGGCAACATACAGTCTCAGTTCTGAAGCTTCTATTCCATACTTCTAGTGCTGTGGAACATGTGAGCCACTGCTTTAAATTTTTGAGAAAGTTGTGTAAAATAGTTTAAATAAGGACCTTCCAATTTAACTAATGAAGCTAACAAAAGACTTCCAGTGTGGTATCCAGTACACCCAATACATCCTTATGAATTAGTTTTCACTTAAAACAAATACAAAACCAGCAAGTTTCTAGACATGTGTGTTTGGTGTGATTGAATCTCTCCTCTACACAGATAACTGTCTATGGCTTTGTACTAATAATGTGTTATGTTCCAAGGCAAATTAGTTCTCAAAGGAAGATGTGTTGTATGCACTCTGCTGTACTGTCCAGCACTACCACTTCACTATTTGAGTTTGCCAACCTGAGGAACACAATGATCTGGCCCTTGGTATTCGCAGCACTATTGAACTGGAGATAGTTGAAGTTTTCTTCCTGGTAATTACAGAAGCCTATCTTGGAACATTAAAGTGTAGAGAGGATAAGGCTTCTCAAATTCCCAATGGAGGTGGTAATGGGGAAAATGAAGAAAGAATCAGTGAGAATCAGTGGGTACCATGAGTACTTTCCTCCTATTCTGAATAAAAGCAGATGATCCACTTTTCTTTCCAATAGGGAGAGGAAGTGAGGGGTGAAGAGAGGCCTATCCTTTCCTCGCCACATGAAGTCTTTCAGTTTGTGGAGTGTTGGCTAGTGGGCTAGCAGTCACCATTTCCTCAAATCACCAACAGCACTCATATCTTATCTGAAATGGGAGTGAAGACGAGGGAATGGCCTGGGGTGTAGCTATAATTGAATGAATGGATTCAAAGAACCCTGGCTGCTCAGCTTCTGAGTGGCCCCCAGCTCCACCCCTTCCTATTTTCTTCATTATTTGTCACTCTGAGGGGTCGCCAGGGCGAGGGGTGAACACGAGCCCCCTCTCTCCTAGCTGCGCCCCTGGGAATGGCGGTTTCTGTTGATTGTACAAGATCCAAATAATCACTGGGGCAGAGCCTTGGTAAAATATCCTCTTGGAGAACTGAAGCAGAGCTGGTGTGAGAAGCATCACTTTATCTTCATACCAAGAATAAGTTAGCAATAAGACATTCCACTGCCTCTCCCCCCCCCCCCCCCGCTACCTCAAATTCATCACAAGACCAGCAGTGAAGCACCTGATGGAAACTACATCATTTAGAAAAATGGTATTTCCATTATATGCAGTTATATCCTAGATTTTCGGATCATGGATATAGCAAACTCAGCCCTCACTAAAACAGAATTATTTTTATTGCCTCTATTTGCCTGGAATAAAGCAAGAGTGTTTGGGAGAGAGAGAGAGAGAGAGAGAGAGAAAGTGTGTGTGTGTAAAATGGCTCTATAGCTCTGGCTCAGATCAGTGAAGAGGACTGCACATGAAAGGTACTCAAAGATCATTGAATAAAAGCAGTCAGTAATGTGGTTCCTTTCAGTGTCTATGAAGCAGAAGAAAAGAACAGGAGAGAAAGATGGCTAAATTAGGCTAAGATCTTTAGACAAAGGTTACTCAAATAAGTAATGTACTGAAACTCAATGAGTAGCATTTCTGCACTGTAATTTGTAATAACATGACACCTCAGCTTGCGTAAAGGCACTGCAGTGTATACTAATAGCACCCTTATTATTAGATTTTCTGCATGGTTACATAAGCCTTTAAAAAGAAAAAAATGTAAATGATTCAAGAAGATACTCTTGCAGTTTTCATGAAGTCTTTAATAATCTGAGGACAGAGATAGATCCCTGCTGGCAAGAAACTATCAATTTTAATGCTTCATTAAAACAGTTCTTTTGAGTATTTTAAAAAGAAAATGCTGAAAGGCAAATGAAGCAAATACATTTTTTAAAATAAGGGGTTTGTGCTAATTTCTTCCATTAGCTCTTTTGTGCTTATCTTAAGAAAGCTGTGTGCATAACTCTTCACCCAATTGACCTATATGAAATCAAGTTGTGCACTGACACATTCTTCTTAAAAAGGGACACAGAAAAGGCAAAAGGAAGAAAGATGGTGCTTGAATTCTAATGATCAATACAAGGCTAATTCTTCTATGAATACTGGGAATTATTTCCATAAGCATGGAATCCTATGCAGATGCTGCTACTATATTCTATGTATATAGAAGCATATTGTTAGAGAAAATGTGGAGAACAGTCATAATCCTGCAACCATTTGTAAATCCCATATGGTCTCTATCTGTAAGCCAAAACAGTGACTTTTTACTGATTATATGTATATTCCAAATTTTGAAAACTTGAGTTTAATTTCAAATGTAATTTGTTCCATTTTGTCTGGACTGTCTTGGAATTCCATGTGATTTTCCACCTTCCAGAAAAGAGAAAATCTTGACAGTTGTGCTGTAGTGTGTGTTAATATAAATACATACTATTTATTTATATGATGGAGCTGACCTGGTATGTATTACAGAGACCTGGATGGGGGAGGCTAGTGGTCCAGTTTGGGCCCAGCTTTTTCCGGCAGGATACTCTGTTGTGGAGCAGGTGAGAGGATGTGGGCGGGGAGGAGAATTGGCTGTGGTGTAGAAGATCTCCCTTACCAGGGTTCCTGTCAGGAAATTGGCCTATACTGAGTGTGTATACCTACTTCTGGAGACCAAGGATAGACAGGGACTTCTGTTGTTGTGCCATTCACCCCTCTGCCCAACAGAATCCCTAACTGAGTAGACTGACTTGGTTACAGAGTTTATTTCATTCATTCATTCAACTTGTATTTCACCCTTCCTAAAATGGCTCAGGGCCATTAAAATCAAAAACACATAATAAACAATTTTTTTAAAAAAACATTAAACCAGATTAAAATTTAAACTACAACTAGATATAATTAAAAACCAGGCTAAAAAGATGAGTCTTTAAGGCTATCCTGAAGGCCTGCAAGGAAGATACTAACCCCTAACCCTCTTATATTATAAAATTTTTATAATTCTCAATTTTTAGCTTGAAAAATAACTTTTAATTTGAAAACTAATACTGACTGTGGTTTTTAACCTGACTTTTAACTTGTTTGCTTAATCTGGTTATTTTTATTACTTTTATTGTATATTGTATCTATTTTACTGTTGTGAGCTGCCCCGAGCAGTAGTGTACTGGAGGGGTGGGGTATAAATATTTTAAATAAATAAATATCCATGGGGAGTGCATTCCACAACCTAGGGGTGACAACTGAGAAGGCCCAATCTCAGGTTGCCACCAGATGAACTGTTGGCACGCGAAGATGGACCCCTCCTGATCTTAATGAGCAGTGGGGATCTTGCAGAGAAAAACGCTCTCTCAGGTAACCCAGACTTACGTAATCCAGGGCTTTAAAGGCACTTTGTACTTTGCCTGGAAACATATCGGCAGCCAGTGCAACTGTTTAAGAACAGACATAATATGGTCTCTCTGGGATACCCCCGAGACCAATCTGGTTGCTGCATTTGGGATGAGAAGTTTCCAAACTACATACAAAGGCAGCCCTACATAGAGCGCATTGCAGTAGTCCAACCTGAAAGTTGCCAGCTGGTGTGCCACTATTTTCAGGTTGGGATTGGAGTCTCCCAGACTGATAGTTCTGGGTCGCTTTAATGTTCACTTTGGAACCAACTTGTCCACAGGAATTGTCAGGAATTCATAGTGGCCATGACAACTATGCACCTATCCCAAGTGGGGTCAGGACCAATGCATGTTGCTGGTCACATTCTCGATCTCACCCGCCCCTCCATATCAGGATGGTGTTCTGTGAGTGGGACTCCTGTGATTTCCCCATTGTCATGGACAGAGCACCATCTGGTTACGGGTGGACTCACAGCCACAACCCTCTTCTGCAGAGGTGAAGGACCTATTAATATGTTCCTCCTGAAAAAGCTATTGGATCCAATAGCATTCCAAGAAGCCTGGGAAGGCTTTAAGGTTGGTTCTGCCAACATACTGTTGATACACTGTTCAGATTCAGTTCAGACTTGGAATAATGAACCTACTAGGGCAGTAGACATGATTGCCTCTAAGCACCCTCTCCAACCCACTTTTATATTAGCCTCTTGGTATACGGAAGGACTATGGGGGCAAGCCATCCAGCAAGGTAGATGGCTAGCGCAATTGGAGAAAGACTTGGCTCGAATATGACAGATTATAACACAGAGCACATTTGAAGAGCTATGCTCTGGCTATGTGCGTAACAAAGAAGCAGTTCTTTTCTGCCTGCATTGGTTCTTCAAAGCTCACGGAGTTGTCTAGGGTTGTAGTAGGGCTAGTACATGCCCCTTCTCCCTTAAATGTGAATTTGAATCCATCAGTTACCCGCTGTGGCATTTTAAAAGAGTTTTTTGCAGATAAAATAGCTCATATTCAAGTGGAACTAGACTCTACGGTTACTGCAGAAACTACTGTGCAGGTGTCCAGAAGCTCCTCTTGTATGGTTAAATTGGATCAGCTTCAGTTTGTGACTTCTGAGGATGTAGACAACCTGCTTGGGACACTTCACCTTACTACCCGTAATCTTGATCCTTGCCCGACATGGCTTATACGATCTAGCAGGTTGGTTATTAGAGAGGGTCTTGTTACAATCATTAATGCTTCTCTGAGAGAGGACAGGATGCCTCCTTGTCTCAAGGAGGCAATTATTAGATCACTGTTGAAGAAACCTGCATTGACTCCTTCAGAATTAGGCAATTATAGGCCTGCCTCCAACCTCCCATGGTTGGGCAGGGTGATTGAGAGGGTGGTGGTGTCTCAGCTACAGGCAGTCTTGGAAGAAGCAGATTGCTGGCTTTTGGGCAGGCTATGGGGTTGTGATGGGGTTGGCCTGTTGTATGATCTCCAATTAGGAATTGACAGGGGGAGTGTGACTCTGTTGATCCTGTTGGACCTCTCGGCGGCTTTCAATACCATATCCTCCTGGAACACTTAAAGGGGTTGAGAGTGGGGCAGTGAGGCACTGTTTTGCAGTGGTTCCACTCCTACATCTCTTGTAGGTTCCAGATGGTGTCACTTAGAGATTGTTGCTCTTCAAAATGAGAGCCATTGTATGGGGTCCCGCAGGGCTCCACTCTATCTCCAATGATTTTTTTTTTTTTAACATCTACATTTTTTTAACATCTACACGCTGGGAGAGATCATCAGGGGATTTGGTGCAGGGTGTTATCAATATGCTGATGCCACCCAAATCTATTTCTCAATGTCAACTTCATCAGGAAATGGCCTAACTTCCCTGAATGCCTGCCTGGAAACAGTAATGGGCTGGATGAGAGAGAACAAACTGAGGCTGTTTGCTGAAAACAAGCAAGACAGAGAGACTGATTGTGGGAGTTTGGAACTTAGGAAGTGGCTTACATCAGCCTGTTCAGGATGGGGTTACACTCCCCCAGAAAGAGGGAGTACTAGTCGGAGTACTTCTAGATCCAAACATCCCTCTGGTCTCATATTGAGGCAGTGGCCAGGAGGGCTTTCTATCAGCTTAGGATGATACACGAGCTACATGCATTTCTGGAGATAAATGACCTTAAAACATCTGGACTTGACTACTGAAATGCGCTCTATGTTGGTCTGCCTTTGTATATAGTCTGGAAACTGCAGTTGGTACAGAATGCAGAGCAGCCAGGTTGGTCTCTGGGGTTATCCAAAAAGATCATAGTATATCCATTTTAAAAGAACCACACTGGCTGCCAATAAGCTTCTGGGTGAAATACAAAGTGCTGGTTATTACCTATAAAGCCCTGGACGGCTTGGGTCCAAGGTATTTAAGAGCCTATCTAGTTCTTCATTAACCCAGCTACCTATTAAGATCATCGGGCGGCGGGGGGCGTGTTGTGATTGCCACCAGCTCAGTTGATAGAGATTTGAAACCAGGCCTTTTCTAGGGGAATGCCCTGGGACTTGGAATACACTTCCTAACAAAATTAGACCCTCCCCTTATCTAGATGTTTTTAAGAAGGATGGGAACACATACCTGATTAGTCAGGGTTTGTTTATAGTTTTCAAGTTTTAAGTTATAGAGTTTTTATCTATATTTTAAACTGCTTCAATTGTGTTAATGTTTTAAGATTGTGAACCGCCCAGGGACTTGCATATGAGGCAGCATAAACATGTGTTAAATAAATTACATACAGGTGAGAGTATAAGCATGCATATGTATTCAGTACTTGGTTTGGGCCCCTTTTGCAGCAATTACTGCCTCAATGCGGCATGGCATGGATGCTATCAGCCTGTGGCACTGATGAGGTATTATGGAAGACCAGGATGCTTCATTAGCGGCCTTCAGCAATTCTGCATTGTTTGGTCTCATGTCTCTCATCCTTCTCTTGGCAATGCCCCATAGATTCTCTATGGGGTCAGGTCAGGCGAGTTTGCTGGCCAATCAATCACAGTATACTGTATACTTTTCAGAGGTCCGATATTGTTCTATTCTTCAGTCTTATTGGTTCCATGTAATATTCTAATTTTCTGGGATTGTGGATTTGGGGTTTTCATGAGCTGTACGCCATGATCATCACAATTATAACAAATTAAGGCTTGACTTATCTCACTTTGCATGTAATGCGTCTGTCTCATATATCAGTTTCACCTTTTAATTTGCATTACTGAAATTAATGGACTTTTGCACGATATTCTAATTTTCCGAGTTTCACCTGTATAATTAATTGTATCTAAACTAGCATGAGTGGAAGGAAGCCCACAGGAGGGAACCTTCCCATCCAACCCCTTCTCCACTGCAGCTCCCTGAACAGCCATTCCCTGAGGGTTGCGGACACTTCAGAAATGGGACAGCATGTGGTGTGGGGGGTTTCTTGGAGAAGGGAATCCTAAGAAATTAGGTAGAGACAAGTGGGAGCTCCTTTCACCCAAGGTGTCTCCAGCTGATTTGGGTTGATTCTCTCTTCCTCATGCCATCCTGCACCTGAAGGTCTCCAGACTCCAAGGAGCAGCTTTTAGGGGAGCTGCACTGTGTAGGAGGGGTTGGAAGACTGCCTTTCTGTAAGATGGGATGTAAACCATTTTATTTGCCTATGGCACCATGATATCACAATTACATTTGCAACTATAGTGCCCGCTGTATGCACCCTCTGGTTTCCTCTAAGTCTGCTTCACACATCATTGCTTTTAAAAGAATGCAGTTTTGTCCAATGGCAGGATCCCTGCCCATATACACATTTCCATATCAGTTTAAATGCATTTCAAAACACGTAAGAACATAACACAGCTCATTTTTAAATGGTTTTTAAAGTTTTAATTCCTGTTTTAATTTATGTTATGTTTGATGTAAATCACCCAGAGATGTGAGCTTGGGCCAGTATGCAAATAAAATAAATAAATAAAGAGCACTGCTGGATTAGGCCCAAGGCCCATCTAGTCCGGCATCCTGTTTCCCACAGTGGCCAACCTGATGCCTCTGGGAAGCTCACAATCAGAAGAAGGCAGTGGCAAACTCCCCTCCCATCATTTCTTTGTTGTAACTGGTTAGGGATTCTGCAATTCGTTTCAAACTCAAAACAAAAAGTAAAATCCTCAAATCGATTTGTTGGAACAGCGGCCAAGCCAGCTGTTTCAATGGGGGCACAGTTGCCCATGACAAGCTTGTATCATAACAAGCAAACCAAGAAGCAAGGAGATCTCAAATCAATTGGAAACCAATGCCAGAAAACCAATCTGCAAGGGGAAAAGGCCCTTTAAAATGGCACTCTAAACACCTGGATCAATTCGAGCTCAAAACACAGTTGTTTTGATTCAAACTCAAAACAGACCCCTTTATTTTAAGGGTGTTTCATTTCAATTTTGAAACACTCAAAATTTCCTGTTTCAAGCTTGAATCTATTTGCAGATCCATACTACTGGTATTCAGAAGCATACTGCTTCTGAATATGGAGGTAGCATAGCCTCCAATAGGGTTGTCCTCTGTGAATGGTTCAAATATATTTGACAACATGTATGTCTTCCTCACACATGAAAAGTTTAACATTCACACACTAAACTGTAACATGTGAAATTGTTTCCAGTCTGATTTTTCTGACCAAACTGACAAATAAGGAGAGTCTGGCAGGGCCAGAGAGGCAAGCCCAATCTCTACAGATAGATGGACTCCCCAAGTCCGCAGGAATTCCCCTGCCTTACCCAGCCTTGTCATATTTTATGAAAATGAGCACCTTATGCTAGATCTGTTCACAATGATGGGGTTGTTGTTGTTTGCTGCTATTTACAATCTCATTTATCCTCAGTTTATTCTCTCACCAGTTTCTGATATCTGCAGGAAACAGCTGTATATATGTACGTGCTTTTGCCACCTCTTTGCTCACACACAGAAAAGGCTAGGAGGTCAGGAGCTAGACAGGAGCCAGAAACTACTAGGGGGGGGGAAATGTGGTCATGATGTCCTCACCTTTTAATTCTACTCTAGTCCTGCTCAGTTTCTAGAAAACCTTCACAGCTTATTCATTACTGAAATAAGAGTGCTTCACACCCGTAATTAATTTGTGAATAAAAGTGGAAGAGGAACAGAAAGGCAGTTTTATGCCTTGGCTCATCAAAATATTCTTACTATTCAGATTAGTCCATAATAACAAAATGATGTTTTTAATGATGTTTTTATGTATCATATCAAGATTGATTCAATACTAAGGGGAAAGGAATTTTAAAAGGTAACTGTTGAGAAAAGTTCTGCCTGAACCAGCTGCCAGAGTGCATGCAAGCAACAACAACAGTCTTTTTATATGTATTTCAAGAAGCTAAACTTGAAAGATTCATAGATCTGTTTTGTAATAGGCACCAGCTCATTTCGCCCTGAATGCAATCTGATGCCCAATGTAAACACAGATGAGTATCTTGCACACCCAGTTAATCTCCCCTGCAAGTTCTCACAAAGACAGAGTCAACTTCATAATTATTACCAAAAATCTTTAGTGGTACTTAATATTGCCTCAAGAGGGATTTCTTGTGGCCTGCCAGTTCATGCTCTCTGAATCCTACTTAAACAGGTCTTCGCTCCATTGCTCAGGGCTGCCGCATACACAACTACATTTCCTACATGTAAATAATCTTCATGTGGGGAACTTCATATACATATGTACACTATTATGTGGTGGATGCACACATATAGTTATTTATGTCTACAGGCAGAAGGAAGCTTAAATTTCAATGGGGTAAAATAAACAGATACGCATGGTGGACTCCATAGGCAGGTTTGCTGCCGCAGCGCTGCCATAATCCACGTAGATCCTGGCAGTTCTCATCGGCAACCAAGCCCAGGCTTCACTGCCTTAGCTTGGTCTTGGCTGCTCATGAGAACAACCCTCTTCATCTCCCTTTATGCCAAAAATAAATAACTTTGATTTCACAGGGTACATCAACTTAAAACATTTATCCTCTCTCTCTCTCTCTCTCAAACCATATTGATCAAGGTCCTTTAAGCCTATTATAAATCCATTTCCCCCTAAAACCTTCGCACCACTTCCTTAACCCTCTTTAAAAGAACACCCTAGAGCAAGCAATACCACTTAACTCATTTGAGAATATGGAGTTGTGTGCAAGCTTGCCATTGTACCATAATGGCAAAGCACTGCATACCTTGATCTCTCCCAAGAACACACAGTTACTTGCTATAAAGCCAAATTGTTCCACCAAAGCCAATTTGAAAATCCACATAGTTCAGTGCATACTTTTATTAGCTGAAGCTGAAATAGCAGACAAAGAGGTTGGGTGCTTGAGATATTGTATTTGATTGTGGCAAAGAAATGTTTTTATAAAGAGTTTTGCAGCAAAACAGAATTGTTCCCTTTTATCAGATAAGCACACATTTCATACTTGCAAAACATCCAGCATGATTTTTATAACTAAATCCTGGGAAAAATGTGAAGAATGCTTGGCTAGAAACATGCTTTCCTTGTGAAAACACAACATGGTTTGTTAGATGCAGGACTCAAAGCAGGCTGTTTAAGGCAAGTGCATTTATTTAAGTGCAAAACAGAAAACAAGCATTTTGATGTATATTCCCTTTGGCTCAATGGCCAATTAAATAGATTATATGCTAGGAAGGTATCATGCCTTTATGTTATAGGTGCTGTTCTATCAGTTTTGCATCTAAAGTTGGTGTTAAGGTGTTTAGACTGAATTTTTATGGTAACTGAGACAATGAAACCACAAAGCTTCCTGAGCTACCTTATTAAAAATTTTATGGTTATTAACAAGAGCCTTTGATACCGAAACCTGTTTCGGGATGCTTACATCAGAAGTTTACTGTGGCGGTTGTAAGGTGGGAACTTACACAACAAAAAGAATGATGTGTACTATTAGGATTGCTGTAAGAACAGATCGTGCCATTTCAACTCTATCTTGGTATCCATGTGGGTGTAAGGTAATGAGATTTTACATGATGTCAGTTTCCAAGCCTACACTCTTGTTTTCCTGGAAAGAAACCTCTTATTTGACTTTTAAGCATGCATGTATTAGGCTTTAGAGAGTTGAACTTAAAACCAGATTGCTAAAATGGTTCACAATGCTATTCATAGAGCCTGTATTTGAAAACTGGAAACTCAGCATTTTTAAAATAACACACTCATTTTAGTCTTGAGCACTGCAAGAACCTGCAGAATACATCTCCCTACTTCTGGATTAAAATCCTGGTTTTGTGCCTCACATCACTGGCAGAAGGCAGGTATTTTTACTGGCAAACTGAAAAGGGACCAGAATAATACTCATTTCTTCCTCCTCTTAAACAGATCCCGAAAGCAGGGCTTTTCGGAAGGAGCAATGGGCTGCCTTTAAAGTGCTCCTAAGCCAATGATTCTCTATAGAGAGAAAGAAAATGTGTCTTTCTTGAATGGCACTCAATTTTTTTTTAAATAAAAAGCCACTGGGAAGGCAGAAATTTAAAGAGAAGAGTGGGAGCTAGAGGTGATGAATTCTTTCCCCACTGGATGGTATTCTGCTCAAAATCCTCTGCTAGGATTCCAAATGTGTGTTTATTTTTGTACAAACACATCTGGAACTTGCCTAGGAGAAAGTAGTTGGAGGATGGCTCTGAGCAGGAAAAATGGTGGTGGGAAAGGATTAAACTGCTCTTAATTCCCTTTGCTCAAAGCTGAAGTTGGCCAAGGCTGCTTTCCACTAAAAATTGTTGGGACTTCATTAAACACATTTACATGTTAACATGTAGTTTCCCCCTTAAACAAGCACGAATCAGATCAGACCAACAATGAAAGAAGCCCAGAGAAAAGGAGGTTTTCCAGATTGGAGAAAAGGCATTTTCTCCAATAAAAGCAAGCCATTTACCACTTTCCTCTAAACAAGGCCAGAACTCTTTTGTAAGGTCTTGAGGCATTTACTGAATCCAGTGTGGCCCACATTATTAGAAAGGAAAATAAGAAAATTAAGACAGTATTTGGAGCTTTAAAAATGTAATTTAAAATGTGAGCAAAGAGTAAGCCTGTTTCAGCTGACATGTATCTAGAAAATTAGTAAAGACAAGTGAGAGAGAGAATAGGTGCAAGAGAATTGCCTGAGAACAGAAGGCACCATCTCTTTTCATGTTAACTATTCATTTTCTGCCAGGGGTCTTTTCTCCCTCACAACTGAGGGAGTTTCTGCTCTCCTCTTGCCAATCACCGCCCCACTTGCTCATAGGGATTTGAACCTAGTTTTCCTTGGGCCAAGTCCAACAATCTAACCACTATCCCATATGACCCTTCTATTTGCCCAGAACAATCTTATACTGAAAGCACGATAAACTGCTATGTGGGCAGGCAAGTGATTAGAGCAGCTGAACCATCTCTTCTATAGAAGTGTGGTGCAGGCATGCTCCCAGTATTTACAATAAAATGAAGTGTCTGTAAAAATGTCTTCACCTCTTACATATGTCTTCCATTGGCCAGCCTTGAGGAGCGCTACTCAAGGCTAAACAGGAAGATCATGGATCACAAATTCAGAGTTGCCATGCAGTCTACCAACATGACATTTGCCGTTAGAACCAATGTTCATATCCGAACATTACACAGCGGCTTGCTTCTTCTGCTGTTCATTTGCTCCGCTCCATTAAGTCTGGAAGCAGATCCTTTGGTGAGAGCAACTTAGAGTATTAATTTCCTTTCTCTCATGCCTAAGTAAATCTGTCAAAGAGCTGTTTTCACAAAACAGTTTGAAATTAAACATTCTGAACCGCTTCCCTATACAGCTAAGACTTTCTTTTTCTCTCTGGGGTGTTGTCATTTTAGCACTGAAAGTTGAATGCATGAATGGCAGCCTTGGGAATTCAAGCTTTATAACATGGCCTAAAGCTTTAGGATGCAGCCGCCATTTCTCTACTAGCATTTCCCACCACTGCTTCTTTACCCAGGCCTGGAGACAACTCTACTCTTCCACAAACTCCTCCACTACTAGTGCATTGACTGACTCCTTCCCTTTTTGGAATCATCTGCTTTGTCCACAGAAGACTCTTTTCTTACTGACATAATACAAACACGGTGAGAGTGATTGACACCAGCCTGAACCAAACCAACAAACCACAACACGAACAACCCTTCACCTGGAGAGACTGCTTTTAGGGCAGCTGTGCCATCTGCCACTAATTGCCCCTCAGGTGTGACAAGTTATAACCTATACCTCTGTCTCTGCCACTCTGACATTAATGTGCTCCTTTATATTATTATTATTATTATTATTATTATTATTATTATTAATTCGATTTCTATACCGCCCTTCCAAAAATGGCTCAGGGCGGTTTACACAGAGAAATAACAAATAAATAAGATGGATCCCGGTGCTCAAAGGGCTCACAATCTAAAAAGAAACATAAGATAGACACTAGCAACAGTCATTGGAGGTACTATGCTGGGGGTGGATAGGGCCAGTTACTCTCCCCCTGCTAAATAAAGAGAATCACCATGTTAAAAGGTGCCTCTTTGCCAAGTTAGCAGGGGTCAGAAAGAGTCAGAAAGTGCTCTACAGGCAGAGGCGTAACGGGGGGAAACAGCGCCCAGGGCAAGCTCTACCCCTGAAATTGCGCCCTCCCCCCGCCCCCCCATATACCTGCGCCCCCCCGGCCGGAGTGAGCGCGGCGGTGGCGGGCGGCGGGAGTAAGCGCGGCTGTGGGTGGCGGCAGATCGCCAAGTGCAGCAGAGCGACGCCGAGGCCTGCCATCTGGCCGCAACGCCAGGCCAGACGGCAGGCCTCGGCGTTGCTCTGCTGCACTCGGCGATCCACCGCCGCCCACCGCCGCCGCACTCAGCGATCCGCCGCCGCCTGCCACCGCCGCCCGTGGCGATCCCCCGCTGCCCGCCACCACCGCACTCGGCGATCTGCCACCGCC
This sequence comes from Hemicordylus capensis, assembly GCF_027244095.1. Taxonomy (NCBI): domain Eukaryota; kingdom Metazoa; phylum Chordata; class Lepidosauria; order Squamata; family Cordylidae; genus Hemicordylus; species Hemicordylus capensis. The sequence continues at coordinate 214,825,147 of NC_069660.1, read as the reverse complement.
CGCCACCGCCACGCTCACTCCCGCCGCCGCCCGCCACTCTCACTCCCACCGCCGCCCACCACCAACGCGCGATCCGGGGGGGTCGGGGGCATGCCACTTTTTGATGTGCGATCCGGGGGGGGGGGTCGGGGGCATGCCACTTTTTGGTGCCCCCCCACATGACCCACCAGAGTGGCACCCAGGGCACGTGCCCTGCCTGCCCCCCCTATAGTTACGCCCGTCTACAGGTTTGCGCTGCATAACAACTTAAAGGGGTCTCTGGCCCTTTAAGAGCACAAATGGATTTCTTGCTACTTGAGCTAAAAAAGTATCCAGAGGAGCTCCTACCACAACCATGGCCCACTTCTGTAGCCCAAATGGAGAAGAGGCAGTAGGTAGGATAGTTCTGTGATACTTTCTTTTTGCAGCCCAAGAAACAAGACAGAGTACAAGCTGCAAGTTGGACAGCAGAGGGATGAGGCCACAGCTCAGAAAGAAAGCCACATCTTTCTCTGGCCACATACAGAAAGTTCCCAAGTTCAATCCCTAGCATCTCCAGGTAGGGCTGAGAAAGACCCTTGTCTGAAAGACTGAAGAGATGCTGCCATTCAGTGTAGTCAGAACTGAGCTAGAGGGGCCAGTGGTCTGACTTGTTCTAAGGCAGCATCAGATGTTCACGTGGAGTAGTAGAATTTGAAGATAAGAGAGCTGATGGACTGCCAGGCTTTCGAGAACAGTCTTATGCTTATAGCAGCTGGATGACTTGAAGTATTTCCCAGAGACACAACGTCCTCCATCATGACAGAACTGAAGCAGGAAAAGATGTACACGCTCAACTCCTCCTTGTCACTTACAGATTAAAGGCATAAGAAACCACAAACAATCTTGATCAAAGTAAAACAGGAATATTTGTTGCCTCTTTGTGGTCGGACATTATCGCGGGGTCTTGTGTACACATGCACATGTATGGAATGTCCCCTTCCGCATCTGCCCAGGCCATGGTGGGCAATAGGCATAGGAAAGAACGTTCCCCATTATTTCTTGTTTCTAAGCTCAATGGTGCAGGACAAACTAGAAATGTTGGCCAATTTTGTATATGCCACTTAAATGGCATGTGAGCCTCTTTCCTGCTGTTGGCATGTATGTGTGAAATACAGAAACACAGTTTTCAGTGCACTTGTATCAGGTTTTCAGATGACTGATGGCAATGTAGGAAAGTGGATTTACAATATCATTTCAATCTTCCTCTAATTTTTGTCTCACCTGAAGCACATATCTTAATCCACCCCCCCCCCCCGAGCTACACACATTTGGCAAGATATCTCTATCTAGATACATACTTTAACTTCTTTCCACTGGATGAAAGCATGTTTTTGGTCAGGAGACCAAAAAAAGGAAGAGAGAGGAAGCCCTGATTCTGAAGCAAATACTGTTCTGCTTATGTCCACATTAAAGAGAGATGATAGGAAAGTGGGGGAGAGGGGAAGTTCAACAAGGAGCATAGCAGCAACAGAAGTTACCCTGTCCTCATGTCAGTGGCTTTGCCTTCCTACGGATACCCCCACCCCACAAAACTAAGCAGACATATAAAATAAAGACAGTCACCTGCTTTTCTTCGGAATCTCATCACAAGGCACTATAGGGCCAGCATCTGGGGGAAGAGTGACTTCTCTCATCCAAGCTGGAATGCGTTTTTTAAAAGGCCAGGAAGAAAATTTAAACCAGGAAAAATGTACCCTGTCCATGGTAATAATGCACAATAGCTTAAGCAGAGGAAAATTTCCATGTAATAACTAAAGACATTTCAAATGTGATTTTGGACGTGTGATTTTGGCAGCCTTAAAAATGAAAATTGTAATTTATGGTTGAAAATAAAGATGGAGATGGGTGTGTGTGTCAGGTGGAATCAACTCTATCCACCAAAAGCTGAAATATCAACATGGGTACACAAGAGTTAAGTCTCAAAGGAATAATAAGCAAAAACACATAGAATGACCAAGAAATCTACCAAAACAATAATATAGCAGTTATACTTGTGCTGAAAAGCAATTATCTTTCCCCATAAATGCATGCGAAACTATTATGTTAGTTGCTAAACATGCTCACTTATAACACAGAGCTCCACTCCACTTCAGTTTGTAAATGCACATGTAATTACTCTTAATAACAGCGTGATTATTTCACAAATGCCATGGCTAGATTAGGGAAATCAAAGATGTAGTGTTTTTAACCAGTCTTAGACTAACACTATTAATTAAAGTTGTAATCTTAATTGGCATGTAGAAGCAGGTTCTACTGAAATAAATGAACTCTAGTTTCAAGTAAAATGTAATTGAAGTAGAAGACCAGCCCTCAGCTGTTATTTGTGAACTTTATAAAGCAAAATGATGTAGATGACAGAAGAGGCAAAGACAAGGACTGTTTGTAATTTGTATGTACAGAGAAATACAGCAGATGTTTTCTAAAACCTTCTCCCTTGATAGCATCATTCAAAATGGTACACACTCACACACGTCTTTTAAAGTATACTACTATATAGGAGAGCCGCAAAATACAGCATCTGGAATCAGATAAACTATTCTTGCAAGTGTTCTCTATGACTGCATAGCTGATCTATAAAGAGAAGTACATTTAATAGTGCTGGTTATGCTTGCAGTAAAATAAACTAATGTGGAAGTTGCAAATTCCCAGCATAGCCTTCTATTATCAGAAAAATAAATGCCAAGACATCTTTAGAACTCAATGAGCCTTGTACAGGCTTCCTCCTCACCTTCTCTGTACTGAGTTGACCAGCCACTGACTTATTTATTTTTTGATTTTTTTGATTTATATACTGCCTGACTCCAAAGGCTCTAGATGGTTCACAAAAATAAAAACAACAAAAACAAAATAAGACAAACTGTTAAAACAATTTAAAACATTCAAAGATTACTAAAAGCCTGGATTAAAAAATGTGTCTTAAGGGCTCTTTTAAAGGCTGGTAAAGATGTTAAACCACGAACATCTATGGGGAGCACATTCCATAGTCTGGGAGTGACTACAGAGGAGGCCCATTCCCGTGTCACCGCCAGACGAGCTGGCAGCATCCAGAGAGACCTCTCTCAATGACTTTAATGTGCAGAGCAGATCATGCAGAAGAAGGCACTCTCCAAGGCAACCCAGTTCTAAGCTGTTTAGGGCTTTAAAGGTAATTACCACACTTTCCATTTTGCCCGTAAACCTATTGGCAGCCAATGCGGTAGTTTTAGAACAGGAATAATATCGTCTCTCAGAGAAACCCTGGAGACCAATCTAGCTGCTGCATTTTGAACCAACTGAAGTTTGCGAAATACATACGAAGGCAAACCCATGTAGAGTGCATTGCAGTAGTCAAGCCTAGAGGTTACCAGAGAGTGCACCACAGTTCTGAGATGATTATCTTCAAGGAATGAACGCAGCTGTCCTATCAACCGAAGTTGATAGAAGGCGCTCCTGGCCATATCCTCATCCTAAGAAACCAGAGTGAGGCCTGTGTCCAGAAACACTCCTAAGCTATGCACCTGATCCTTTAGGAGGAGTGCAACCCCATCCAGAACAGGAGGATCCATCATGTCCCTTGAAGTATGACTCCTTACTATGAGCACCTTCTTCTTGCTTGGATTCAGTTTCAATTCATTATCCCTCATCCAGTTCATTACTGCCTGTAGGCAGGCATTTGGGGGATTATGCCATTTCCTGATGATGATGTCACGGAGAAAAAGATTTGGGTGTCATCAGCATAGTGATAACACCCTGCTCCAAACCTTCTGATGATCTCAACCAGAGGTTTCATGTAGATGTTAAAAAGCATCAGAGATAGGAAGGAGCCCTGAGGGACACCATACAATAGCTCTCATTTCAGAGAACAGCTATCTCCAAGTGTCACTATCTGGAATCTATCAGAGAGATAGGAACAGAGCCACTGCAAAGCAGTACCACCTATTCCCAAATCCCCCAAATGATCCAGAAGTGACCAATACCACTGTCGATGATACTGAAAGCCACAGAGAGATCCAAAAGAACCAAAAGAGTCATACTCCATCCATTCTTTGGAAGAGATCATCCATCAGGCCAACCAAGATTCCTCCACCCCATAACCCGCTCTAAGCCAGTTTGAAATGGACAACCAATATCTTCCAAAACTGCCTGGAGTTGGTCAGCCACCATCCTCTCAATTACCTTGCCCACCCAAGGGAGGCTGGAGACTGGCCTATAATTATCCATCATTGAGGGCTCCAGGGCAGGCTTCTTAAGTAAAGGTCTCACAGTTGCCTCCTTCAAACATGGAGGAACCTGCCCTCCCTCAGTGAGGCATTTATGATGTCAGCCAGGCCATCTCCAACAGCCTCCCTGCTAGATGTTATAAGCCGTGTTGGGCTGGGGTCCAAAGGACAAGTGGTTGGCTGAACACTTCCAAGGAGCTTGTCCACATCCTCTGGAGTCACAAACTGAAACGAATCCATTCTGATTGAACCAGAGGAGTTAAGGGACACCTCTATTATTGACCCTGCCATAACCATGGAGTCCAAATCGGCTTGAATGTGAGATATTTTATCTGCAAAAGAGTTGTTAAAAGCATCACGGCAGGATGATGAAGAATCCAGATCTAAGTTAAGAGAGGAGGGAACCTGAGTCAATCCTCTCACAACTCTGAACAATTCTGATGGATGCAAACTTAGGAACACAGGAACATAGGAAACTGCCATATATTGAGTCAGACCATTGGTCTATCTAGCTCAGTATTGTCTTCAAAGACTGGCAGCAGCTTCTCCAAGGTTGAAGGCAGGAATCTCTCTCAGCCCTATCTTGGAGAAGCTAGGGAGGGAACTTGAAACCTTCTGCTCTTCTCAGAGCGGCTTGATCCCCTGAGGGGAATATCTTGCAGTGCTCACACATCAAGTCTCCCATTCAGATGTAACCAGGGCAGACCCTGCTTAGCTATGGGGACAAGTCATGCTTGCTACCACAAGACCAACTCTCCTCTACCTTGCAGATGCAACATGTGCAGAATAGAATTGCTTCTTCGCTACATGTATTGCCACAGAATAAGCCTTCAAATGGGCTTTATGTTGTGTCTTGTTGGATTCAAGTTGAGTCTTTATGATTCTATATAAGAAAACTATATAAGAAACTTGTGGGCAAGAGAGATAAAACTTTACAAGAAGAATCTTGTAATTCTGTACCACCTTTGAATCGCTCATGCTGTACTTGTTTCAAGTGTAGATACTATTAATATGGACCAGAATGGAGATTAAAAAATGAGTGTACATTAGAGCCAATTTAAATTTGATTTATTCATTGATTAAGCACAAACCAGTGTAAAGCACTGTGTGAAACCAACAGAGTATGACATATGGACAAATGTTTCAATTATTGGCTGCAATTGAGCTATTCCCTGGATCTCTGGTAGGTATTACACTGCATCAAGCAGAAGCACCTGAGAACAGAACAAAACATGCACAATGTACGCTCTGATCAACGATTATGTACAAAGGCATTTCAGGAAACTTGTTATCCTTCCTTTCTTGACAATGTACATTTTATAAAACATTGCTAATTTGGTAGAACAGGGCATCAGCCTTTTCTGCAAGAGTTGAGGAAGCCTGTCCCCAAGAACCTAAAGCCTGATTCATATGATACTGTGTGAGAGTATATGTGAGAGAGACTATTTACATATGTGGCCTGACTGTATTATATGTGCCACTATGCTGTCATGTAATCTATCCACGAGAATTGGACTGGGAGGGAACAGGGAAGAACAAGTTCTTTTTAAAGATGCCTGCCTCTCACTTTGTGAGCACAATCCATGTCACATCATCCCCGAGATTCAGAAAAGCCATTCAGAATTTCTGGCAGTAAAACTGGGTTTAGTATTCCATACAGCTTTCTACAGGAATGCACAACTAAAATCTTTACTATAGTGCTGTACACATCCTGAGCATTATGATAAAGTTATTATGGCATGATTACTGCAAAATGCTACCTTAACACATGTTTTAATCTGTGTATAGCATGTGTTTCAATGGAGCACAACCCTACACATTTTCCCCTCAAATATTAATCTCTTACAATAGTACCACACACACATATCCTGAACATTCCGGTGAAGTGATTATGACATTATTTATTACCCTGAAGCAAGTCAAGATTTATACACACACGGGTGAGCTCTCATTGTCAGACCTGAACTGAATTAATGATTAAGAAGTATGAAAGCAGGTGTCACAAGCTGCAAGATGGCTTTATATTCCTTGTTGCAACAGCAACAGGATAAACTGATCCATAAAAGAGAATGTGGCAGGCAAATACTTGGATAAAGGGAATAGTTGCAGATCATACCTCTCTCTCTTTAGTATATTAAAATATAGTGCCACTAAAAGTACAAAATCCTGGAAGCACATACCTGCCCCATTTTAAACAAATTTTATTTAGTTTTATGAGCACATATCAAACGTCTCATCCTAATTTGGATGTGTTTTTTGCAAAACAAGCTAAGCATGGCTTTAGCAAAAATGGAAGACGCTTTACAAAATAATAGTTTGGCCCTTTTGATTCTCACACAAAAGTTAAGAGATGCACTGTAGGATTTTGGACAACAGATATGAAAATGGAGGGGACAATTAGCAATAGCAATAGCACTTACATTTATATACCGCTCTATAGCCGAGCTCTCTAAGCGGTTTACAATGATTTAGCATATTGCCCCCAACATTCTGGGTACTCATTTTACCGACCTCGGAAGGATGGAAGGCTGAGTCAACCTTGAGCCCCTGGTCAGGATCGAACTTGTAACCTTCCGGTTACATGGCGGCAGTTTTTACCACTGCACCACCAGGGGCTCAATTAAACAAAACTACGTTTAGAAGTTACGGTTATTATATTGTCCTTTACTAAAAATAAGTTGAAATTCAACATATTCAACTAGCTATGATTATTATTATGGTCACCTTCATCATTGTAAATGTTGTTCCAAGGCTCCAAAATATTTCAAGGATATCATCTGAATGCAGCTGGGGTGGAATGTATCTCTCTCTTCCCCACCCTCAAATATGTTTTAAAAGTAGGCATTCTTTGGGTGTTTTTAAATTTAATTTCCAAAAATGTTCAGACATTTAATTTGGCTTTTTGAAATATTTTGCCTACTTTAAGCTTCTCAAAATCTTGAAGTCCTGATTTCCCCCCAGGAACATCTCATAAGAAAATGCAGAGCACTGAAACTAAAGCCTGAATTTTACATGAAATAATAACAGATTCTTCTCCAGTTGATCACTCCTTCCACTTCCCTCTACTTTGTCTGTTGTCCCTCTTGTGTCAATTTTAGATTTTGAGCCCACTGGGACATGGATCTCTATCATTATAAAGCACTGTAGACACAGATGGCTCTATAGAGATATATAGATAAATACAAATTTTTCCTCATTTCACTTCACATTCCTGAAGTGGTTCATTTTGAAAGCAGTTCTTGACAAGACATGGCTCAGAGCAAAGGAAGCAGCAAATGTTTTTGCTTTATTTTCTATAGAAGACAGCAATCAAGAAAACACCTACATACAGTACATACATACACACAGAAGAAAGCAAAGGACAAGGTAAGTTTGTTAGGGCTAGTCTTTTCTAAGGTTTGAATTCTGGCTGGCAGATTTCCAGTTGTGCCTAGAGAGACAGTGAGTCGGGACTAGCTTCAGGTGAGTCTCACAGCTTGTGGAAGGGCTATATTCCTGATGTGGCTCATTTTGAAAGTAGCTCTGACAATACAAGGCTCAGAGAGAGGATCTTTGTGAGCAGAAGTTTGCAAACATATATATGAGTTTGGCGTGGAGTTTAGCACACAAGTGCGTGGAGACACGGAGCACGAAGAGAAGCTAAGTACTTTTTAAATTTTCTTGGAGGACACAGCTTAAAGCCTTTACTTAGCTGACAACTGCAGCAAAGACCCAGCTTAAAGTAAACAAGCTCCAGATATTCTAAATAGCCAATAAAACAAGTTATGTAGGTAGAAGGCCAGCAGGCGAGGGGATGCTTCCCAGTGTATTGCACAGTGTGTTGCATGCATGACTATGCCTGAGTGACAAAAGTCTTGGGTGTGTGCTCAGTGCAAAGAGCTCCAGGATTTCAGGGAACAGATTTGTTCCCTTGAAGCCAAGGTGGCTCACCTGGAGAAGCTCAGGTAGACAGAAAGGTATGAGGAAGAGACCCTCAGGGACATGATAGAGGCATCCCACTCTCAGACTGACAGCTCCTCTACTGTCATGGAGAATTAAAGTCTCAGGGAAGGGGACATCAGTCTAAGGAAGAGGGGAATGCTTCCTTAGAAGGGGCCCCTTTCTTGGGTGATGCACCCATATCTTCTGGCACAGAGGACACTCCAGCAGTTGGGGGACTCCTAGTAGTGGGCAAATCAATTGTTAGAGACATAGAGAGATGGGTTTGTGACCAGTGTGTAGACCACAGGGTAACCTGCCTGCCTGGTGCGGAGGTTGCAGACATCATATGGCGTCTAGATAGGCTGTTGGGCAGTGCTAGAAAGGAGTCAGCTGTCATGTGCGTTGGTGCACATCTGCAACAATGAAGTTAGGAAATTCAGTCAGGAGGTCCCGGAAGTCAAATTTAGGCTGCTAGGTAGCATAACAAATTCCAGGTACCCCAGAGTAGCATTTTCTGAAGTGCTACCTGTTCCACACACAGGGCCAGTGAGACAGGAGGAGCCTGTCTTCATGGCGGAGGATACTGATCACATATCCACTCCAGAACTAAGCCCTTCAGGCTTCGAGGCTGAGAAACTGGGCCAATTTGAGGTTATGAGAGAGCATGTTCTAAATTGTCTTGAGAAACTAAAAATTAACAAGTTGTGAGGGCCAGATAGCATCCACCCAAGAGTTCTGAAGGAACTCAAATGTGAAATTGCTGATCTCCTAGCAAACATATGTAACTTGTTCCTACAATCAGGCTCTGTACCTAAGGACCGGAGAATAGCTAATGTAACTCTGATTTTCAAAAAGGGATCCAGGGGGGAATCCAGGAAATTACAGGCCGGTTATCTTAACTTCAGTGCTGGGTAAACCAATGGAAAGCATATTTAAGGACAAAATTGTTAAAGATATAGAAGAACAGGCTTTGCTGAAGAAGAACCAGCATGGCTTCTGCAAGGGCAAGTCTTGCCTAACTAACCTTTTGGAGTTCTTTAAGAGTGTCAACAGGCATGTGGATAAAGATGACCCAGCTGACATAGTATGCTTGGAATTCCAAAAATGTTTTGACAAAGTTCCCCAACAAAGGCTCTTGAGTAAACTTAGAAGATAAGGGGACAGGTTCATGCATGGATTGGTAGCTACTGTAAATTTACACACTGAAGGATAGGAAACAGAGGGTATGCTGAAGGACAGGAAACAGAGGGTAGGAATAAATTGACAATTTTCACAATGGAGGGAAGTAAGAAGTGGGGTCTCCCAGGGACCTGTACTAGGACCAGTGCAATTTAACTTGTTCATAAATGACCAAAAGTTGGGGTAAGCAGCGGTGACCAAATTTGCAGACACGGTGAAATCCAAAGCAGATTCTGAGGAGCTCCAAAAGGATTTCTCCCAACTGGATGACAAAATGGCAAATGTAGTTCAATGTAAGCAAGTGTAAGGTGATGCATATTGGGGCAAAAATCAAAACAAATCCCTAACTTCACTTATAGACTGATGGGATCTGAGCTGTCAGTGACCAGGAGAGAGATCTTGGGGTCATGGTGGAGAGCTCACTCAGAGTGTCGACTCAGTGTGCAGCAGCTGTGAAAATGGCCAATTCCATTCTGGGGATTGTTTGGAAGGGGATTGAAAATAAAAATGCTATTATAATGGCCTTTCACAAATCTATGGTGCAGCCACATTTGGAGTACTGCATACAGTTCTGGTCATCGTATCTTAAGGAGGACATTGTAGAACTGGAAAAGGTGCAGAAGAGGACAACCAAGATGATCAGTGGCCTGGAGCAACTTGCTTATTGGGCAAGGCTGCAGCATCTGGGGCTTCTTAGTTTGGAAAAGAGGCAACTGCGGGGGCCGGGGGACATGATAGAGGTGTATAAAATTATGCATGAAGTAGATAGAGTGGACAGAGATAAAATTTTCTCCCTCTCTCACAACATTAGAATCAGGGGTCATCACATGAAACTGAAGGCCGTAGAATTTAGGACCGACAAAAGGAAGTATTTTTTTCACACAGCACATAATTAATTGATGGAATTCTCTGCCACGTGATATGGTGATGGTCACTAGCTCAGATGGCTTTAAAAGGGGCTTAGACAAAGTCCTGAAGCTCAGGTCTACTAGTATGGCGGCTATAGGTAACCTCCAGCCAATATCAGTTGCAGGGGAGCAACAGCAGGAGTCAGGGCATGCCCTCATCTCTTGCCTGTGGTCTTCTCAGAGGCATCTGGTGGGCCACTGTGTGTAACAGGATGCTGGACTAGATAGGCCTACAACCTGATTCAACAGGGCTGTTCTTTTGTTATGTTCAATAAAATGTAGGAGTGCTTAAGCTTCCATACTAGCTATTTTTGTCAGCAAATTTCACATGACTCCCAGGCAGTGGGAGGGAAACCCCATCTCATGAAACTTAAGGAAGTTGAGTACTTGTATAGCATACCAAACAAATGTTCCTTCCATTCCTACTTATAGGAGACTTTGATGATTCTAATGGAGCTGATAGCCTAATAAGCATATCTGAGATTATGTACACTGCTGCATACATCTCACCCAGCCACTGCAATAGGATCTTTCTCTACAACCCCCACCTGAAAAGCTCTCTTCCTGGTAGTGAGCAATCTGTAAGAGAGTCTATTTCCAGTTCTGCTTTGTGCTTTTTGGTTCTTTCTTTGTTTCGGTGATATAGCTACAAAACAAGTCCTTCATTCATATAATAAAGATTTAATACGTAATAGACAAAATGTAAAGAAGGTATGTTGTTCACATGGAAGAATGATAGAAACAAAAGTTCCCATACTCCATCAGATGTCACACACCTTTCAAATCACTTAATAATCTAGTGTTACACCCTTAAAACAAGGAAGGGGAAAGGTTTGAATTTTTGTTGTTTTCACACTATTACAATAACTGGACTGTGATGTAATCACACAGCATAAATTATTTTTTTCAAATGCTGTTGCAAAGAGGTAGCCAACTAATGGCACAGCGGGAAAGTAACTTGCCTAGGGAGCAAGAGGTTGCTGGTTCGAATCTCCGCTGGTATCTTTCCCAGACTATGGGAAACACCTATATCAGGCAGCAGCGATATAGGAAGATGCTGAAAGGCATAATCTCATACTGAGCGGGAGATGGCAATGGTAAACCCCTCCGGTATTCTACCAAAGAAAACCACATGGCCCTGTGGTCGCCAGGAGTCAACACCAACTCAACAGCACAACTTTATATATATTATACTCGTATAATATGCATTGGTTCCAGAATGAACTAATTATTATCTAACCTCTTGAGAATCATCATGCCTCTGTTTTATTTCTCTTTGCAAGTATCAGCATTATACCTTGCAGCATTCTGGATATTTGTTACATTTGTCTTCTGCCAAGGCATTGAGATCACCATTTTAGCCTCACAACAATCCTATGAAGCAGATGAGGCCAAGGCAGTGCAATAACTAGCCGTTTTTACATTGGTGGCAGGCTCCCAATATTATGCCTTCTATCCCCCAGGTAGGTGTTCCCATTTCCACTCCCCAGATTATTGGTGGTAAATTCTTCCTGGCTCCTGGCCTTCACTTTAGTAGAGTAAAGTGTGCCGTTGAGTTGGTGTCGGCTCCTGGTGATCACAGAGCCCTGTGGTTGTCTTTGGTAGAACACAAGAGAGGTTTACTATTGCCTTCTCCCATGCAGTATGAGATGGTGCCTTTCAGCTTCTTCCTATATTGCTGCTGCCTGATATAGGTTTTTCCCATTGTCTGGGAAACATACCAGAGGAGTCTCGAACAGGCAACCTCTGGCTTGCTAGTCAAGTCATTTCCCCACTGCACCAGAGAAGGTAAAAAAACAGCATACATGACAAGAAACCCTCACCGTTCCCCAACCTTTCTGTGCATGCCTGAGGGCTTAGGGAAGGGAAGGTGGTTGGTGGTGAGTACAAATCGAGGCTTGTTAGTGAGCCAAGCCTGCATTTGTAGTCTTCTGCTTGTAGAACATGGCTTTAAAATCATGGCAGTACTATATCTTATGCACTGGTTTCTTTATTCTTATTCTGTTGTATGTTGGTCAATGACCACAAACAAACACATTATTAAATAAATGAAATAAATATTTTACACAATAGGTAAAGAAAATAAAAATCTAAAACAGAAATACTCTCAGACTGAGCTCTGTAGGGAATGACTTATAATATCTGTGACAAATCAAGAAAGGTTGTGTTCCTGTACTGCTACTGAAATGCCGAGCTATCACTGCTCAGACTGCTCTGGCTGTTCTACAATGAGTGACTTAGAAACTGTTGTCCAGAAAAATGTGCTAGCTGCTTCCATTCAGCCAGCAGCAGTTGGCCAGATTCATCTCTCTCTGATCTCCTCCTCTCCCAGCAGCAATATTCAATGGCGGGATGTACTTTACTATGCGGAGTGAAGGTACAAAGACAATGAATATAAATCCTGGGGCCATTCTGCTGGCCCGCTGCCCTCACTACAAGGTGACATCTTTACCAATTTACCATCTTTAAAATATGCATAATCCATACACACTGGATTAATCCAGTGTGTATGGATTATGTGTAATCCATACACGTAATTCAACATTGCTTTAATAAGTGTAAATATATGAGCGATGGGGCCTTTCATGTCAGTATTGCACCCCTGTCTAGGGAAGGACCCCATTGTTTTATACCACCAGGCCAGGGGTCAGGTTCAGATTCATGGTTTCTCCCTTGATGTTTTCTGAATCCCTCCCTGACTTTCTGTTTAACACAAACCAATTTGCTGTTACTCCAACCCAGGCAAACCACGGTTTGCATAAATTATTATTTGCCTCCATGGTTACAGTCCCCATTTCAGAAACAAACTATTGATTGTTCAAACAAAGAAAGGAGGAAGAAAATCAGTGCATAAAATGGACAGGGAAGGAGAATGTGCAATGAGGCCAAGACATGTTCCTGAACCTCCAGGATAGGGAAAACTATGCATGAGCTGACTTAATTAATTGTCCAGGGCCACTCAGGGAACATTATAGTTGACCAGGTATTTGAACCCCTGGTTTCTCAACATCCAACCACAACACTTTAGCCACTGCACTGGCTCTCAATATACCACTTTAATATGGAGATATTTTCTTTTATATAGACAAAATTATGCATTTGGTTAAAATATTTAACCCCACTCCCTATTCTGCTCCTGACTGCATCATTAGGAATGAGACCCAATTTGGAAGGGTGGGGCGTTGAATTAAAAACACATTATTTTAGTATTATTTTAGAATAATTCTTTTTAATTGGGCATACTGAGAGCCTGGGGAGAAGGGTTTGCTTATTACTAGTTATCAGTCATCTGAATGAATCTGAAAAGTAAACTCAAAATGCAGCTTGGATTTTCCAGGAAATGGCAGATATTTTTTCTTGTCACAGCAGATAACACTTTAAAGGATTACCTCAAGGCTAACAAAACCTCCTTATACTGTCACTACTAAGATGCTACACCATCAACTATAGTATTTCTGGTAATAAGTCCGTCTACCGTACAATCTAACAACTTATTTAAAAGAACATCTGTTACCAAAATACTTCTAATTTTTTTTTTTAAATGACCAATTAGCAGCAAGGCAGTGAAACTCTGTCTTAAAGCTGAAGCAATCGGCAGACAAAGGGTTTAACAGCATGCTCTCTCTCAAAAACATCTCTTTAAAAATTCTTTTTCAACAGTCTGAGGAAGAATTCTATGTAACCTGAACGTTCACATACGGCATTATGAATACTGGTTGGTTGCAATAAAGCTATTATTTTACTGACTTTATTGAACATAAAACCAAACAGCAATTAGGTGCAATTCAAACAAAATAAATTTCTAAAAACACAAAACATGCCCTTTCTGGGCAGACTTCTGAAACAAGGGTGCTGCCTCATACCAAAGGATTAGTTTGTCTAATTACAAGTTGTTACTAAGATGTTCACCTGACAAATGACTAGGCAATAGGAGTATTCATTTCAAGAATGCTGTGATTTTCTGTGTGGGTAATTGTAATAGGGAAACACTTCCAATATCTCATCAGGTGATCCAGTTAAATTAAGAGCATAGTTTGCCCTCAAGATGAATGCAGAGGATTTTCACTTAAGTCTGTGGCAATTACACATGTATCTTCCCAAACCCATAATCTTGCCAAAGCAAATGTGTTCCACCCACACTTACAAAAGTTAATTAAATTTGACTCAAACATTTTAACCTAGGACCGAAGCTGATAGAGGATCACAAAAGCATTCACAGTTCCAAAAACTATATATTGTACATTGAACATAGTAAGAGGAAAGAGAGGAGAGAGGTTTCCAAAAGAAGCTGATCTGAAAACATTCTAGTTTGTATGAGGGACAACAACACAGTAGTACAGGCAGTATGAATACGACAAATATTTATATACCACTTTTCAACAAAAGTTCCCAAAGTGGTTTGCATAGATATAAATAAATTAATAAAATGGCCAGTTAAGTAAGATCTCAAGTGGACACAGCATCTAATCAATGTATACAAGGTTTAAAAGCTGTAGCACAATTTCTTAAGCTTTAAAGAGTTCTGGCACTTCACACACTTAAATGTTTGATTGAAATGATAGCAAGAGAGTGATAGCAGTTCTACTTTTTTTCAAATAACATTGGGCTAATTAATTACATAGTTAACCATATATTCATGCCACAAATAATCTGCAGGTTTTAAACTAGGGACATCCCTGTTGTACCACTTTCTGTTATTTACTCTAGAACAGTGAAATCCAAAGGGGAAAAACAGTGATAGAAGTTAGGTTTATTTTGGAACTCCCAGCAGTACAAAGCTATTCAGCTTAACTCTGACAGCATGGAAGATCTGTGTAAAACTGCTTTGGGGTATGGAATGTATTTTCTTTAGAAATCGATTTCCTCTGTCACTATTTATTGCTGCATGTTACTTAGTAATTCTGAGAAGCTGCATGGAAAATCACAATGTTACACTTGTTAAATTGACCCTGTGAGGTTAGGACACCAGTGGACAGATCATCCCAAGAGGCAATTCTGCCAAAATGAATGTTTTACATATCACCATTAAACTCAAAGGAAATGCAAAGTTGGTTGTATCATATCCTGCACAATTTTCAATTGGTTGTGTGCAGTCCTGTATATAAAACATCAACTTGTTTTATTTTCCTGCAACTTTCTATTAGTATGGGATATTTATGGCCCTTTAAACAAGGAATGTTTCATAGTTAAAAAGTTAGAAGACATGAACAAATTTTCTCTGCAAATGGAAACAGAGCTTTGCGGTGACAGTCTAAGTATGGAACCTCTACTGGTCTATGGAAGGGGAGGAAACACAAAGAATGGCTTCTGTTTCCCTTGTATCCATGCATGTGTATATGTACATATGTGTGTACACACACACACACACACACCCCACTTCCCCTCGCTCCCTTATAGCGTAAAAAATCAGAAGCATTTTCTTGTAAAGCTGTATGCCCTGACTCAAGTCAATGAGTACACATTTTACTCATATCAATAGCAAAATGGAAGGCTGCCAGTTTAGTGTCTTGGCTGACATTCAAGCATGCTGACTGCTGAGCTTTATAGCTTCTGAGTTCACTATAAAAAACATCAAAACATCCCTCTCAAAATGACTTCTGAGAGTACCTCCTCTGTAAGTCAGGCTCAAGGATTTTATGTATGTAAATAGTATTTAGCTTTATTTTAAAAGATAGGTTGTAGGATTTTTTTAAAAAAAAACTACAGAGTTACAATATAGCTTTATATTTTATCCAGCCAAGCAATTTTCCCATGTATAGCTACAGCCAGAAAAGTGAGTGTTTTAGAACTACTTACATGTTCACGTTACTTTAAAAAAAATGTATATCATAGAACATAATCCCACAACTGTGAAAGATGGAACAGAATGGCTGCACCCTTCACACAGAGCTTTCAGCCTCAGAATACAGGCTACAAAAAATTCATCCAGTTGAATCCAAGCCAGAAGCTCCTTAAAGTCCCACTATCCCCAAATAACTCATCACTGACAACATAATTAAAAGAGGCTTCCCACTGTGTGCACAATTTGCACATTTGCTGTCAAGAAAACCAGATGTTGCAGATAAAACTACCTGCAAAGTTGATTCCTGTTCTTTTGGAATCACTTTTATAGCACAATGTACAATACTTCTAATCAACCAGATATGCGCCATAAAACAGCCAAATTTAGATATGTACTCACACTGCATATATGGTACAGGACTAATTTGACTATTTAAAATGGTTTCCTGGATAACTAGACATTGCACTAAGAGTGCAGAGGAAGGCTTGGCTCATGGTTGAAATTATATCCCTTAGGGACATCTACATAGTATTTAACCACAACAGATAAACTTAGTTTCTCTCGAAGTGAACTACTAACTGCTTCAGCTGATGAGTGTAAGACTGAAGTTTGGTATGCATTCTCGGAAACATGACGGGGAATGATAAACTAGCTTTACAACTTTCTTTTTAAAAATACAACTTTTAAACATACAACTTTCTTTTTAAAAAATGGAAGAATTATTATTTAAAATAATTAAATAATTAAATCTGTGTTATTTTACCTCAGTGAAAACTATAGTCAGTCAGTAGTGGGCATAATTGATGTTAATCACTGTAATATCTATTTACCTACCATATAGCCAGAGATCACATTGCATTCACTGGCCTCTTTCCACCTTACCTCACATATGGCTGTCTAACTCCCATTCAACAGTGGAAGAAGAGAGTGCTAAAACAGAACTACTGGACTATATTTCATGTCTAGTTATAAATATGCTACTTCTAAAGTTTTATATAGCTGATTTGAAAACTGTGGTCTTACGGTGTGTTGACACTAACAAGTTCCTTCCTGCGAGAAGGCTAAGGCTGTCTCTCATCTACATGAAGTGCTCTCCTGTTGCTCTCTGTGAGGATGGAGTAATGCTCATGCCAACAGAAAAACAAAAACAAAATCACATGTGAGCCAAGATTCTAGTAGCAATAGGGAGATGGTTTGCATGTTTGAATGTACCTCTGTGGCAAAGAGTCCCCGCACATAGACAACTAGCATGTGCAGAAGGTTTTTTTGGAGAGACAATTTTGTGGATTGTCCCCTTCATCCACTGGCAGCTTGAAGTATATGAGTTGAAAACAATATTACCTCTCAATTTTGCTGGATGTCTATTCAGCAGAATCAAGAGTTGATCCTTGATGGGTGAGTGATTAACATATTCTCAGATATAAGCTGTTCAAAAGCACGCATTTATTCCTGAACATCCCCTCCATTAATCTCTGTTTAACTTTACTCACATTAATGAAGCTTAAGCTAACATTACATGTAACTGTATTTGCATGCAATCTGCATATGTCTTGCTAACCCACTTCCACTGCTGTCTCTCTCTTCCTTTTATCCCAGGATTGTTCTCATCTTAAGACAAGGGATCTATTTGTTTTTTGTGATGCCATAAAGCATCACGTACATCATTGGAACAACAACAAATTTGTTTTGTGAGATTAGGCAATTTGCATGAGGCTCTATTATTTTCATATTGAAAATATTTTCTTTCGGCTTATTTTAAATCCCTATATTGACAATAGCAGTTTAATCAAGTTTTAAAAACAAAAACTGGCTATTTCTAACTTATGCTCTCATAATTTTAGCTGGCACTTCAAGGAATATGTGGTTGAGAACTAACCTCAGACAGTTGTCTGGAGAAGAACAAATTTTTTCCCATGCCTTCACCACTATAGCATGTACTAACCGCAAGTATTCAACCTATCAAGTTGAAGGTTTACACTGCGATAACTTGATTGAAAATAATATAATGTCTGATGTCTGACTAGCTGCAAGAGGAATGCCTGCTGAGCAGAGATTTGCTGAAGGGAAATTGTACAACAGTATGTAAATCTGAAATATACTTAAGATACAGAGCAATGCAATAAACTCTCTAAACTGAACATTTAAAAAATTTAAGGATGATTTCAGACTGTCCCAAATCATCTAGTTAATCTTACCAAGTCATTCTTAATATAGTCAGTTTTCTAGAACAGGCATATTTTACAACTTCAGATCTAAATTGGCATCCAGTACAAAATGCCATGGGGGGCGAGGACTGCAGGAGTATAAGGGATAGCCGACACCATTCTCCCATATTTCTTCTGAGCTTCTAGCAAAGGACAAGGTTAGCACGATGTATGCTGAAACTTACAGCTAAGAAGTGCCACAAACATAATGCTTCATCATGTCTCAACAGGAAACTCCTGATTGTAGCTATAAAAGCCAGAGAATTCTGTTGCACATGACATAGGGCAATAAATCTGGAAACCAGAAAAGTCTCAGAGGAAATAACTCCCAATGCTACTCTGTCAAGAGGAGTTTTTAACAAACAACAGGATTAAAAGAGACATAAAAGAATAGATAAACAAGTTAGGTTCCCTTTTTGTATAAGAAAAGGTGAACACATTTAAAAGGCCTTCCAACAGATACACTGCTCAGACATTCCTCTAGAACAGGAGTTGGCAATCTTTGGTACTCCAGCTGTTGTTGAACTACAATTCCCATGATGCCCAGCTACAATACATTGTGGCTGGGGATGATGATGATGATGACTGATTCGATTTCTATACCACCCTTCCAAAAATGGCTCAGGGCGGTTTACACAGAGAAATAATAAATAAATAAGATGGATCCCTGTCCCCAGAAGGTTCACAATCTAAAAAGAAACATAAGATAGACACCAGCAACAGTCACTGGAGGTACTGTGCTGGGGGTGGATAGGGCCTATGATGGGAGTTGTAGTTCAATAACAACTGGAGTGCCAAAGGTTGCCTATCCCTGATCTAGAAGTACTAACACTGTTCTCCATGCTCTAATTTTAAAATAGAAGAGACCTCTCAATGGTCACGCCTATATTTCAAAATGCCTTGCAACACATTACTTGTGTGGAATAGCTGGCTGTTGGTTACCCAGCCATGAGCCAGATGCAACCATACAGGGTTAGCAGGGCTGAAGGAAGTGATTTAGAGAAGGGTAGGAGCTGGAGGACATCTATATTTCTGGCCTAATTGCTGATTCTATACTCTGCCGTACTGTCATAAGCAATGAGATGGGCTCATATAGTAAGTATAAATACCAAAGGGTCAGGTTCAGCAACCAACCAACCCATGGCTAGGTAACACCAGGGAGAACAAAGAATCTTCATAATTACTATTAGAATCTTGATATAGATCACTGTTGTCATGTTGATCCCAATGAATAAATGAATATATATATATTTGTTGTCTCAACCATAACAAATTTTTCATGCTCGTTTAAGAAAATTTCTTATAATGGCATCCAAAGCCATGTCTAAAAATGAGAACTAGTAACTTTGATTAGTGTACAACACAGTGACTGACCTCTAGACAAGCACTGCCCTAGTACAAACAGTGATGGGTTACAGACGAAGGCTGTGCCTTTGTGCAAGCAGAAGGAGGAGTCATTTTCCATTATTTCCTTCTCTCTGAAATGCACTGTGCATTATGGAAATATATCCCTGAGGATTGTGTACAGTGCTCCCTCTAAGGTGGTCATGTGTGTGCACGCTCACACATTTTTTATGTCCACTCAGTTAATTTTAGATCCCACCCAGGTTGAATCAGGAAGGTCCCGCTCTGAATGCATGTGTGCACACACTGCCTTGATACTGCTGCCTAGAACAAAACTCATTCCGCTCACAGATTTTAAAAAAGAGAGAGAATACTGGTTGTGTAACCCTCGGGGACATATTTTAATGATGTGCAGTGAACTTCAGAGGGAAGATGATCAAAAATCACCCTTCCCACCATTACCCATTGTATGACAGTGCAGCTTAATCTAGTAGTCAGCACTGTTGTACCAGCACAGCGCTCATCTGGAAGTCAGCCATTAAGTTTATCATAGGGGCTGTGGGCTTTTAATTTCTTTCAAAAATGGATAATCCCTTGTTCATCATTGTAGCAGATTTACCAAGTCTTTGTCTTCGAGCAAACCCACATGAGGGGAAGAAAAATGCTGAATCATCCCCTCCATGCTATCAGAACAAAGGCTTCTCCCCCCAAACTTTACTTTATTTTCAAATAAAACATCAACTCTTGTCACTTCTATCTGACTCAGTTCTTTAGCCGCCATCCCTGAAAAGCCTGTTTCAGGAACAGGTAGCTGCTCAGTATCCTCTGCCATGAAGACAGATGCAAAGAACTCATATAGCTTCTCTGCAACCTCCATATCCTCCTTAATAATCCCTTTCACTCCCTCATTATCCAATGGTCCAACCGCCTCCCTGGCAGGTTTCCTGCATCTGATCTATTTCAAGAATTTTTGTTGTTGTTCCCCTTGATACTTTTAGCTAAATGTTCCTTAAACTCTCTTTTTGCCTCCCTTATTGTCACCTAGCATTTCTGTTGCCAGAGTTTGTGTTCCTTTCTGTTCTCTTCATTTGGATAGGCCTTCCAATTTCAGAAGGAAGTCTTCTTCCTTTTTATTACTTCCCTGATGTTACCTGTGAGCCATGCTGGCATCCTCCTGGACTTTATTTATTTATTTAACATATTTTTATACCGCCCAAAACTTACTGTCTCTGGGTGGTTTAAAACAAAATAAAAAACAACATTAAAACATTAGTTAAAAACAAAAACAAAAACTGACTTAGTGGTACCTTTCCTCCTTTTGGGTATACAATCTAACTGGGCTTCTAGTATTATGGTTTTGAGTAAACTCCATGCATTCTGGAGCGAAGTGACTCTCCTGATTTTCCCTTTCAGCTTTCTTTTCACCATACTCCTCATTTTGGAGCAGTTGCATCTTCTGAAATTCAAAGAGTCTGTGTTAGACTTCTTTGGTTATTCTCTCCCCACATGAATGTTGAATTTGATTCGCACTATGGTCACTGTTCCCTAAAGGGTCAATGACACTGACATCATGCTTTTGGGCACAGACTGTTGTTACGTTACAGTTTAGTTATGTTACAGGTACACAGTCCTAGACCAGTTGCAAGGATATACAGAGCACACAAAAGCAAAATAAAAGTCTAATGTATACTGACTAATAAACTATTCCCTAGGCTAAACTCTTCCAGAAGCCAAAAAGCCCCGGCTTCCTTCTCCCTTGAACTCACCCCAAACTCCAGGATTGAGAATTCAAGCCCCTGCAGTCCTATCTTCCAAGATCTGCAGTCCTCCTTTCTGCAGCCATTTCCATGGCCACATATCCAGTTGCAAGCCCAACTCAGCTTCAACTGAACAAAGGAAACTTTCTCTTCCTCCTCATGGTCCCCTAGGCCCCACCCACCTGATGTCCTGATTCCTGGACTTTACCAGCCTGTCAGTCAGGACAGGGTTCACTTCCGGTTCACTCTTTAGGGGAAAGGAGGGGCTGACCACAGGCTGATCATTACAATAATAAATGTTTGAACTCTTAAAAGGTGTCCATAGAGATGTGCAAAACATTTTGAAACACTTCAAGCTCAAAATGGGCCAATTCAAGTGTTCAAAGCTCAAAACAAAATGCCCTAAAAATAAGCGACCTGTTTCAAACGCAAAACAAAATGACCCTGTTTCAAATTGAAACGTTTCAAGCACCATTTTGGAGGCCTGTTTTTTCTGGGTAAAATGGTCTACTGATTGGGGTCGGTGAGTGGACCAGGCTTCCTCTCCAGACTTAGCACGTTGGCCAGACTCAGAGAGTAGACCAGGCCTCTACCTGGGCTTAGCATGTCAGCCTACCTTAGAGGACTGGTCTACTGGAAAGACCAGTCCTCTGAGGTTGGCCAACATACTTAGTCTGGGGCAGAGGCCTGGTTTACCCACCTCAAGCAGTGGGTAGATCAGTTCTCTGAGGTGGACCGACATGCTAAGTCCAGGGAAAAGGCCTAGTCTATCTGCCAACCCCAATCAATAGACCAGCTCTTCCCAGAAAAACAGCCCTTCAAAATGGCGCTCGAAACACTCAAAACACTTGAAACATTTCGAATTTGTTTCATTTCATTTCAAGCTTGGCCGCTGTTTCAATGAAACTTTCCAAGCATTGCCCGTTTTGTCTCAAGCTCGAAACAAAACCCAAAGTCCATTTTGTGCATATCCCTAGCTGTCCAGAGGCCACTATTTATCTGAAGTTCCTTCCACCCATGACCAGTTTGCACTATCCATAGCTGGGACTTTGCAATCTTTCCATTCGGCTAGATGAAGACTTCAGCATATGCAAAAGCTATTCCAATATCATAACTCACTATCAAGGCATATAATAACCTAACTCTTTGCCTTGATAACAAATGTAGGGATTTCTTTGTCCTTCCTATTGATTTACTGCAGAACATACTGCAGTCACATAAGTAGCCCTCCTTCCTGCATGCACCAAACATCTGTATGTTGATCATATCATCTGCAGAAAGGTCTACATTTGTAGACCCCAATGTACAAAGGTTCGAATCACCCAATTGGCATAATTGCGTACACCCCAATGCAAATCCTATGGCCAAAATGTGCATATTGGACACATGGAAGGAATAGGGATTAAGCACTACAATCATGATTTCCCCCAACTCCTACTCCCATCATCATGTGCAGGATTGCAGAGTTGTAAACTTACAGTATTTTTGAGATTCATTTGCAATCATGTAGATTGGCCACCAGATGTCTCTGCACTGTAGTTAGAACTTCAGGAAAAGACAGTTGCTTTAACTTAAATGAACAAACAAACACGGAAGTTATCTCCTGGTGTTTCAGTGCTGCTCTCTCCAAAGAGTGTGATATCGAAATCAGATGATAAGAATCAGGAAGCCAGATTATGTGAACAAGAAATGCTAGAGGTAATATTCTTCACATGGGAATAACAAGATTTGACAGTTATTTAGACCAACACTTTTGCAGGAGAGTTCCGCCTACAGACTTTTGTTGCCATATGACCTAAACTTGTTGGAGACAAATCCACATGTTTATTTATTTATTAATTAAATTTATATCCCGCCCAAACATATGTCTCTGGGCGGCTAACAATTAAAACATATATAAAAATTAAAACAATGCAACATATAACACATATATAAAAGTTAAAACAATACAATAATTCAAAAACCATAAAATTAACAAACAGTATTTTTAATTAAAAACCTGAGAAGGCTTGGGTTAAAAAAAAGGTTTTCAAATGTTTTTTAAAAAATAGCCAGAGATGGGGACGATCGTAACTCAGCATGTTCCATTTGCTATCTTTAATATGATCATGTAACTAGTGCTGATCCTAAAGCCCTGTCAGGTCACTGTCAAGCACCTTCACAGCTATCATCTGCTCTAGACAATTCTCTCTAAAGAGAAAAAACAGCCAGATCTGCAAATGCCTTGCACTTCTGGCTGTTGAGCAGCTACAGTAATGGCCAAAGAAGAACTTACACAGGAAAGATTTGTAAGCTGGATGTGCCAAAGTTTGCAGATCTTTCCTGTGCAAGTTCCCCTTTGGACATTGAAACAACTTCACAACCATTGAAAGCACAAGGCACTTGTGTATCCTACTCAGGGTATGTATGTATGTATGTATGTATGTATGTATTTATTTATTTTTGCATTTATATACCACCTTTCGTTAAAAGATAGCCCCAAGGAGGTTTACAAAAGTTAGAAACATACAATAAAAACACAATAAAAACATCATGCTAAAAGTATAAAAACATATAAAAACAGGCATAAAACAATACATCAGATAAAAACACCCAGAAGCAGCAGTAAAAACGATTATGTAAAAGCCTGGGTAAAAAGCCAAGTCTTTACAAGCTTTCTAAAAGCTGTGATGGAGTCCGAGGAACGAATGGCCACTGGGAGAGCATTCCAGAGTCTGGGGGCAGCAACAGAGAAGGCCCTGTCCCGAGTGTACGACAGCCGGGCCTCTCTCATTGTCGGCACCCGGAGCAGGGCCCCCTCAGATGTCCTCGTCAAGCGGGCAGCAACCCTTGGGAGCAGATGGTCCCTCAAATACCCCGGGCCCAAACCATTTAGGGCTTTAAAGGTCAAAACCAGCACCTTGAATTGGACCCGGAAACGAACTGGTAGCCAGTGCAGTTCTTTCAAAATGGGGGTGATATGTTCCCAACGGGCAGCTCCGGATAAAACCCTCGCTGCCGCATTTTGCACTAGCTGCAGTTTCCAGATATTCTTCAAGGGCAGCCCCACGTAGAGTGCTTTACAGTAATCCAGCCGCGACGTGACTAAGGCGTGGGTAACCGTGGCCAGATCTGCCTTCTCGAGAAAGGGACGCAGCTGGCGCACCAGCCGAAGCCATGCGAAGGCACCCCTGGCCACCGCCTCCACCTGAGCTTCCAAAAGCAGAGCCGGGTCCAGTAGTACCCCCAAGCTGCGTACTTGCTCCTTCAAGGGGAGTGCAACCCCATCCAGAACCAGTAAAATCTCCTCATCCCGATTGGCTCTCCTACTGACCAACAGTACCTCCATCTTATCCGGATTAAATTTCAGTTTGTTAGCCCACATTAACCCATCACGGCCTCCAGCCCCCGGTTCAGGACATCCACCGCCTCCCTAGGATCAGATGACAAGGAGAGATAGAGCTGAGTGTCATCCGCATATTGCTGACAACTCAGTCCAAATCCCTGGATGACCTCTCCCAGCGGCTTCATGTAGATGTTAAACAGCATGGGGGACAAGACCGAACCCTGCGGGACCCCACAGGCCAACGGCCACGGGGCCAAGCAGTAATCCCCCAGCACCACCTTCTGGACCCTCCCCTCAAGAAAGGACCGGAACCACTGCAATGCAGTGCCTCCGATTCCCATACTCGAGAGGCGGCCCAGAAGGATACCATGGTCGATGGTATCGAACGCCGCCGAGAGGTCCAGCAGAACCAACAGGGACACACTCCCCCTGTCTAGTTCCCGGCGTAGATCATCCACTAGAGCGACCAAGGCAGTCTCAGTCCCATACCCGGGGCGGAAGCCAGATTGAAAAGGGTCCAGATAATCCGTATCATCCAAGACCCTCTGCAGCTGGGACGCCACCACACGCTCCATCACCTTGCCCCAAAAGGGAAGGTTAGACACAGGTCTATAGTTGTCCAGGCTGGTTGTCAACAGTCCTGCATTATGCAGGGGAAAGTGTTTGTCCCATTTGGGATGCAATTTTTCCCACTTTTAACCACTTTAAAAAAAATAAATTTTTAACTTTTAAAGCTGCCACTGAGTGACGGCGGAGTGGGACGTGGAGTGGGAGTGGGTGAGAGCTCTTCCACCTGCCAAACAAAATAATATGAATGGTTGCTGCTGAGCTGCTCTCTGGCTGCGGCAGGGGTAGGCTTTCTGGGAGGGAGGGAGGGATGAGGCCGGCGCGCGCCATGCGTGCTGAACTGAAACCAAAGCACTCACCAGTGAGTGAACGACACTGACCGAGCCGACTGAAGGAGGGGCAGTCTTTTGGACTTGGAGAGAAGGTGGTGAAAGACTGCCTTCCTCGAGCCCTGCCTTCCTCCAAATGAGGCAGACCGGCCGATTTTAGGCTTCTGTGCAGGCTAACTGAGAAGCCCCACTCCTAGGTGACTACGCTTCTGGCCTCCCTCAAGTCCCCATCCCAAATTGAGTCAACGCAATGTTGGCAACCCTAATCCTACTGGCTGCAGCTGCTATAATACCCACAGTCCCACTCAGAGACACATTTCCATACTGCCTATCTGGGATCATTTTACTGAGACCTGCCATGAAAAATGTTGTATATGGGCCCTTCCAGTAAAAGAATCTGGAAAGGATCATCCTGGATCATAATGATCAAGCCTTTTATTCTCTTATCTTGAGAAATCCCAGTTTCATGGTCCTGCTTGCAGTTGCAGAAGCCCAGCAGTGCATTGTACTGTTCTCTGGCTACCTTTAACTTGCTGTCTGGTCTTTCAGTGTGATCATTAGCCCCCACAGGCTGTCAGCCCTATCTTCACAATCTCTCCCTCCTGCTCCCACCTTGTCTCTTTTGAAGCCATCCCGATCCTCGTCCAGAAATCGAGGGATTTTCCACAGCTTTGCTGCAGCTTTTACTTGGGCTGAGTACCTACTCTGTGCATATTCACTGCCAAAACTTCCTTCTTTTGCCAGACTTTTTAGATTTTGATCCTTCTGAGCTAGTCTGGGCAAAGTAGAGTTACTGAGCTCATGCTGCTATGTCAATGAGGACTTCAGTTGGGTCATCATAGATATCATAATATTTATATAGTTTCTCATGGAATGCTTCTTTTAAGGATAAAGGAAAGGATACCGGAATGGATCTCAGGACTTTTACTGCCTAGGGTTAGGTGGGGCCTAAAACAAGAGATTGTGACTATAAATGGCACGTTTAAATTCTGTGGAGAGACATAGCCCATCCCACATACAGATGTGCTGGTAATATGCGCAAAAAATAGCACCGACAGAAAATATGCAATCTGGGTAAATATACTCTAAATGGCATCATCAAACATACCTCATTATTCTGCACTTCCTAAATGGGCAGTATTCTGCCTTTTAGGATCGACTATCAACAGTAAAGGATCCAGCAATCAAGAAATACATTGCAGATTAGCACTTGGTAGGTTTGCAATGAAGGCTTTGGAAAGGATATTTAGATGCTGTGACGTGTCTGTGCCTACAAAGATTAGAATCATTCGGACAGTGGTTTTTCCCATGACACTCTATGGATGCAAAAGCTGGACTTTGAAGAAGCAAGAGAGAAAAAGTATTGACACTTTTGAACTTTGGTGCTGAAGAAGAATTTTGAGGATACCATGGACAGCCAGGAAAATAAACAAATGGATCATAAAACAAATCAATCCAGAATTTTCACTCGAGGCACAAATGACCAGGCTCAAGCTATGATACTTCGGACACATTATGTGAAAAACCAGCTCCCTTGAGGAGTCCATAATGCTGGGGAAAGTTGAAGGAAAGAGATAGGGAGGATAGAGTCTTGTGGTAGCAAGCATTAATGGTGCCTTAGCTAAGCATGGTCTGCCCTGGTTTCCATTTGAATGGGAGACTACATGTGAACACTGTGAGATATTCCCCTTAGGGGATGGGGTTGCTCTGGGAAGAGCATCTGCATGCTTGCATGAAGGTCCCAGATTCTCCTGCCTGTAACCTTGGAGAAGCCACTGCCAGTCTGTGTAGATAATACTGAGCTAGATGGACCAATAGACTCTCAGTATAAGGGAGATTCCTATGTTCTTATGAAGAAGAGAACAACCAGAAGCAAGGTGGATGGACTTGAGTATGACAGCAATGAATGCACCACTGAGAGACCTTAAAGGCCAAGTTGAAGACAGATCATCCTGGAGAGAATCTATGTGGTCGCTAAGAATTGACACCAACTTGACAGCACTTAATCAATCAATCAAATGGGTTGATATAAACAGTTCAGGATAGTAAAAAAGTCTTCCCTAAAGCAATGATGAGATAGGACTTGAAATATTGACTACTGCTAAGAGTAATCTAAAGTAGAGTTTTGCACCATCCTTTACCTTGAAAACAATTATTATTGCAGCAACTCAGATTCCGGAAGAGGAAAGTATCTCTGTTCAGGACAACACTTATGCATTTATATAAATGCCACTCAGAACCAAAGGCTAAATGTTCACATGACTAACAGGCATCATAATTTTCAAAACATCCTGTGTGCCTAAGGCTGAAGTGAAGACTGAAAGTAAAGGCTGTGTTTTAGTAAGAAATTACTGAGCTCTGAGAAACTGGAATTCTTCCAGGAACAAGATGGCTGATTATTTTAATAGCAGAAAAATTAACAGGTATAGGTCAGAGATTAGAGATTATTTTCAACAAGGAATATAACCCAGGGTAGTTGTTCAAGAGGGTGGGGCACTACTGAACATGACAAATGTAAGAAGGCCAAAGAAAGTTAGGGGAGGAGATCTAGAAGAACAAAAACCAAATATAGTGCAAAGATTTCAGATATTAAGATAACTTGGCAAGTTAGCCCTGCTAACTTGGCAAAGAGGCACCTTTTAATGTGGTGATTCTCTTTATTTAGCAGGGGGAGAGTAACTGGCCCTATCCACCCCCAGCACAGTACTTCCAGTGACTGTTGCTGGTGTCTGTCTTACGTTTCGTGAGCCCTTTGGGGACAGGGATCCATTTTGTTTATCTTATTTATTTGTTATTTCTCTGTGTGAACCGCCATGAGCCATTTTTGGAAGGGTGGTATAGAAATCGAATAAATAAAATAAATAAAATATTCTTATAAGTTCAATTTCAGTCTACAGTAGGCAAAAATAAGAGATAAACATCTGATGACTATATACAATTTGGGCACTTTCCTGACATCTATCTACTGTTCTCTATTTGATCAAGAACTTATGCTACTATCACTCAGGAAACCAGCTTTTCCAAGCACTGTTTCAGTCACTAGCTGACATCTTAACGTAGCAGAGGCACACTAGGAAGACATATCCAACCTTAGGAACATAGGAAGCTGCCATATGCTGAGTCAAAGAATTGGTCTATCTAGCTCAGTATTGTCTTCACAGACTAGTAGCAGCTTCTCCAAAGTTCCAGGCAGGAATCTCTCCCAGCCATATCTTGGAAATGCCAGAGAGGGAACTTGGAACCTTCTTGCTCTTCCCAGAGTGGCTCCATTCCGAGGGGAATGCCTTACAGTGCTCACACTTCTAGTCTCCCTTTCATATGCAACCAGGGCAGATCCTGCTTAGCTAAGGGGACAAGTCATGCTTGCTACCACAAGACCAGCTCTCCTCTCCTAAGACAGCTTCTAGAGTACAATAGTGTGGAGGGTGGAGAGTGACTCTCTGGTCCTTGCTTCCCTCAGACATGCCCTTCCCACCCAAAAATATGTCCCTGAGGGCTGTGTAACACTTGGGAACATATTTTCAGGTGGCACAGGGCATTTCTGGGGGAAGCAAGAATTAGAGAAAATTGTCCCTTTCACTCTTCACACATCTGAGAAAGCTCTCCATAGTGCTCGTGCATCTTCCTGGCATGCATCTGCTTCATTAGTTAGGATGCCAGCCACTATTAGGAATTGTTGCTAAATAACTGAGTAAGTGTTGGAAAGTAATTTTTGGTAGTAATTTTCTCCCATCTCTCACTGAAAAGACAAGATAAGAGGCAGAGGAGTAATTTTCACACAAAGAAGGATTATTTTAGGTGCTATACTAGGTAAAAGTACTATTAGGATAGTCTATGATGAAAGAAAAAGGAATATTTCAGGATCCAGCCCTCAAATGACAAAACATATTCCAAACAATTAGCAACTGATGGGGACTTCAAGACTGGCACACCAAATAATAAAGACCTCACAATTACCCAGGAGTCAACAACTTCAGTGACTAAAGATAGACAGATAGTGATCTTCATAGGAAAGAAGGGTTTAGAGAAATTCAATTTCCTCTATCATCTGGACTCCTTAGATATAATAATAATCAAGGAATTTCTGATTCCTGCTGCAGATAACCACCCTCCCACACTTGAAACCTGAATATTGCCTACAATTCCAGAGAATCCACAGGGTACAGTCCCTTTAAATAAGGCACAGATATGCAGCTGGGCACTGAGCCAAAGCACCTTCTGCAACTGAACTAGAACTTGAGCTAAGTCAGACTCTAACCTGTGTGGAAACAATCTCTCTGCCTTTTATAATCTAAAACTACATATTCGTGCCCAACATACCATTTGTCTTCACTGTCTGTTCTGAGATCTGTTCTGGATTTCTGCTAGTAACCTTGGAATCAACTCTGGTGGGGATCCTGTTTCCGTTAACAATATCAGAATGTTACAGTGAAACGTGTGCTTCAGATGTGGCTTAGCATCCACTAAGCTCATGTAAAGGAAATGAAAGTATAGTCATAGCATCTAACTAAAATATGCAAACTAGTTGCAAACATTTAGTTTTTACTTTAGGCTGGAGCTCACATGTCACTTAGCTGCACTTTGAATGAGTTTCTTAAAGCTTGTTATTTCATAACTGTTCAAAAATCTCTCCCAAAATATATTATCAGTGGTTATAGGCCAATATAAATGTCTATGAATCAAAGCTATAAGCACTGGAAAATTCAGGAGCAGCTCTCACACACCCTTTGTGCTTACTCTGGCTCAGTCCAGTGCTAACACTGAAGCTCAGTTTCTTTTCTGTAAACCAGACTGGACGTTACATCTGAACAATGCTACATGAATCTAGTTTGAGAACCACTTTGTAATTGGACTCTAAATCCGGAAATGTGTTAAACCTGGTTCACTGGATCAGGTTCTGTTAACCCTGGTTAAGGGGCAGGAGAGTGGTGTAGGATAGCATCCAAGGGCTCCTTGAAAAAATGTAGATTGCATTATAACTAGGGATCCATACATTTAGGCTTAGCTCACTAGCCAGCCAATATTTGTCATTGCCACCAATCCCCTCTCTTCCTGCAGATCCTTTTCAGGCACAACAGAGGGCTTAGGAGGAAAAAAGGGTCTTCTGTCATTTGCACTGGGATATGGAGGTGGAAAAAACAGTAAGAGCCCTCTCCTACTGCTCAAAAAGGATTCCTGCTGCTTCTTACCTTCTCAAAAATGGCAGCAGAAATGAGACCTCCAGTAAGAAAATCTGTATGATGCTGAATTTTCCTGTTTGGCAGAGGGCTGGTGGCACTCACCACTGGAAAGCTGGCAAGTGGATTTGTAGATGCCTGATTACAACATAGAAGGCAGAGAGCTTTGGAGAGTTCATTTGTTGGCATTAAAATAACTGGGTTAAGAAAACACAACCAGATTAAAATTAAGTAGGATCAATGTTACACATGAACCAAGTCTCACTTAGTAGACTCTCATCACATGGCTCTCTTTGCTTGTCAATAAGTTGGCTTGAAGTACAGTTTTTAAGGCCAATAGAGGCTCCTTAAAATATATTACAAAACTTGAGATAATACTATACCACAAATAGCATTGTTATTGTTCTCTAGGACTGCAACATACAGTTGAAAACAGTAGGAAAATTGTGCTAAGCAAATTATTCTGAACCAAAAGGCTAACGATACAATGGAACAAGCTCACACAGTGCAGAACAATACACTACAGAAATAGGGTTTGTGGGTGGTTGTTATAATTGGAATACTTCACAATATGTGGATGTAGGGAAGAGAATCAAGGAGCTTTTGGTATGTCCACTGCTGGAAGTGTAGAAAGGTACCTTAAAGTTAGAAATGAGAACAGGAAACTGGGAACATTTGTTTCCACCGTGGTGCTTAAAACAAAACTGAGGATGAAAACAGAGATACATGTACAGGCTGAGTATCTCTTATCCGGACTGCTTGGGACCAGAAGTGTTCTGGATTTTGGACTTTTCCAGATTTTGGAAAGTTTTAGTTTCAGGGGCCGGAAGCCCAGTAAAAGAAGAGGGGGACTTTCCACCATCACCAGGACTACAAGCCCCAGCATGCTTTGGGTAACCCGGGGTGGTAATGGTAGCAGCAGTGCCTGCACTTTGTGGTCTCCATGTGGACCACACAGAGTGAATAATAAAGCTCTCCTCCCCAGTGGTAGTGGGCAGTGGCAGAGGGAGTGGAAGGCAGAACATGTTAAAGGGCCCAGTAGCAATAGCAATATCACTTACATTTATATACCGCTCTATAGCCGGAGCTCTCTAAGCAGTTTACAATGATTTAGCATATTGCCCCCAACATTCTGGGTCCGGTAGCGACCGGACCTCTTGCGCCCAGGTCGGTGGCACCCGCCAGTGAGCTCCAAGCACAGCCTGAAAAGCCGCAGAGCTACACATTCACAGTGAGAACACCCACAGTCGCCACTTACTGCTGCTCCTACCGCTGCTGGCACGGTGTCCAGATTTTGGAGCATTCTGGATTTTGGATGTCCGGATAAGGGATACTCAAACTGTATAGAAGACGTTATCGGGGGAAAGGCCTGAGCCTTGAGAAAAGCCAACAGGGTTAAGAACGCTTTACAAATTCTTGAGATGAAATGTTATTCTGCAGCTCTGAGAGCATAGTTTGTTATGGAAATAATGAGCTTTCTGCAATGCCTGCACTTCATGCATTTAGACTGAAAAATTTCCACCATTTACCCTCTCAAACTATGAGCAATAGCACAATGGGGGAAAGGAGATGATGTCAAGGTAGCAATAATCAAAGAACACCTTATTTTGACTTGACTGGAAGCTGCCCAAGAGTGGGAGGATAGAGCAGAAGACGCTGCAGTAAGCAACAAGATGACAGAGCTTTGAGTTGTGTTTTGGCATGTTCGAATCAGCAACATGACAACATACATATATCAATAGCGCACAAGACTAGATTCCTGGTAGCTTAAACACAAGACTTACCTATGTGTGTGAAACAGAGTGAACAGACACAAAATAGTTTGGAATTGTTCCTGCTCTGTTGTAAACGTGTCAATATTAAAAACAGAATTTAGAGTTCTAAAAATAAGAGCTGTCAACTGATGTCAGAATATGGTTTATTGCCCAGAACTTGTGAATGATGACTGATTTAAGTAAACCTTGCTGGCAAGAAAGGTCGTTTAATTATTGAAAAGTGGCCTGAAGAATCTATTCTAGACAACTGAGAAAAATGGCATTTCCTTAAATGCTTAAAACAAAAGTGAGGATGAAAACAGAGATACATGTATAGAAGCCATTCTGCCTTTTTTGCTCCTACATGCTAACAGAGAAAGGAGCCAAGAACAATCAAGGTAACTGTTTCCTTCTTCTCTGGCTCCCTCATGACCTCTGTGCCACTGGATCTCTCTGAAACATTATCAGCACCTGTAACTCCAAGCACCACACCTGACACAACCAGAAACATAAGCCTCATTCTAAAGGAATGCACCAACACCATCAAGTGTGCATGAGATCATCTGTCATCTCCACCCAAGGTGTACAGTTGCAGTCTTGTATTTTAAAGGCTGGAAAGAGACCTGGAATTGATTGTAGCAAGTATGTTATTCTCAACAGAATAGTATTTCTACTATTCCATGGACTATGAATCCTTCTCACTAACACATCAGTGATATTAACATATTTTGGATAGAAGCCCAGCACAGCAAGCTGAGAAAATTAGAGTGTTTTGCTGGTATTGTATTCCACCTATCTGAACATTTTCTTGCTGCTGCCTCTCAAATTCCCTGAACTAGCCCCTTTGGCTTCACTAGAATGCTGAATTCATGAGTGCACAATTCTCCTCCCCGCCCGAGAACAACATATGAATCAGAAGCAGATTAGAATCCACTTGAACTTTTATATATTGTAAGCATTCAGTATCCCACCTTTCAATCAAAAAAGGATTCTCAGAGTGGCTAACAAGAAAAAAAGAGTTTTCAGAATCCATAAATAATAGCCATATAACTTAGAAGCACAGAAAACAGCATAAAGTAAGCATTACAACTAAAAAACTAAAAGCCCTGGGAAAATAAAAAGGTCTTCTTCAACTAGAGCAGGGATTCTCAACCTTGAGTCCTCAGATGTTGTTGGACTACAACTCCCATCACTGTCACTTTGCAAACTGTACAATACTAGAAAAACATTCAAAAAATAGCCTTGTCTTATGCATGTAAGGCCATGGCCCATATTTCTTACAAAATGCAAAGGTACACTCGGGATTCATACCTGTACAGAAAAAAACAACAAGGCTCTAGATATCTTCTCTCCACAAGAGCTACATGTGTAACCTTTCCAATGCCACATTTTCATGCATTGTATAGCAAGGGTAAAACTTCCAAAGGTGCATCCATATATTTTCATTACAACAAAAATTAAAACTCTAATGTACAACAGGCAAATATGTTGAAAACAATTTGTATCCATAACTTTTTAAAAGTAACATAGAAAACATACTCAATATGAAACTAAATCTCTACAAGTTTTCATGTTGGTTGTTTAAACTACTGTTGAGTATTAAGGTTCTGCCAAAATTAAGATTGACAAGCCGATTATAACCATGATTACTTGAAGTATGTCCCACCAACCTCCATGGGGCGGCTTACTGCAAGATAAACACATTTATGACTGAAATTCATTTTAATGATATTTAGAGCAGTGGGAAAGTAAACTTGTTTCAGAGTATTTTCTCAGCTACACCTATACATCTACAATGAACAGTTCCTAGGGGAACCAGAAGTTCCATTCTGCCAGTCTCCTGATACAGTTTTCAGTTACTTCTTGGCTAAGAGGCAAAGCATGTCCCTACCACCTCACTGATATCCCAAATGTGTGTAACATGAACAGCTGTCTCTCTCTTTGCCTGTTCCGTTGATTGATGGCACTGAAGCCAACAGAGCAATGCAAGCAAGAAGCTAACTATTCCCTTTCCACATATTCTTTTAGTCCCATCTTTACCTCGAAGGAAAAAATACCTTTGCATGCAAAATAATCTTGGTTGTGCTTTAGGTTATATCCAAGAGACGCCAGTCCATTGGATATAAATGTAAACGTAAATGATGACATGATTTTTCAGGGACCAAAACCTGCCTTGCCAACTGCCCCCAGTTCCAGAGACCACCAGCCACCCCAGGTTACATCTTAAGGTAAAGCTCAAAACAGCTGCCTTGGGGAGGCTCACAACAACAACAAAACCTGGAAACCTCAGTTCTGTACTGGAAGCACACGACACAAAACAGAAATCAGGATATAAGACCTTCTGAGTAATTATTCATTTGGTGCTAAATACTTGTGATTTTGGCAGACATATATTAGTCTCCTGAACCCTGATGTACAGTATGCCTACAGAGCTATGCCTATTTAAAAGAAAGCAGCAGCTGTCTGTGGCTCTTAATCAAGAATAATGCCTGGGAATAAATCATTGCCTTTTCAGAGAGTGCGTTTTTCAAATAATTGCAATTCCTGCTCTTTCTGCCTCGTTCCTAAAAATATGAGGTAGCACTCAGAAGAGAGTTGCTTACATGAACAGAGACATATGGACGTCTTTCTCTGTCAGCAGCCTACAGTTCTATTAAAAAAGAAGAAGAAAAAGAAAAGGCATGAAGTAAGCTGTAAACAGATGCAAACAAGTTTAGAAGCAGACTTATTCAGAACTTTAAACTGTGTCAAAACTTTCCATTCATTCTGCAGCTTGATGCTGTAAAGAGTCGACAGTTCTCCCAAGAGACCCACAACATGTCATTCTCAAGGACCAAGACAGGAATGCTTCCTGCATTCAGAATGCCTCTATAACATGCTAATTAACACATTCTTTTCATGACTTGTTACTGCATAAAGATTTTTGCCATGCTCTCCATGGAGATCTACAGTTGTTGCCAATGCAGCATTAGTGAAATAGGGAGTATATGAAGAAGTGGGAATACTCCAAAGAAAGGGAGTGTTGTGAGCACTGTCAGGCAGGCCAGAAAGCAACATAACACCAGAACTATGAGGAAGTGCTCAGTGACTGGGCCAGCTAAAAATTAGGGTCCTGTCTACACTACAGAATTATATCAGTTTTATACCACAAATAGCCACCCTCAAAGAATTCTGGGTATTCCTAAATGATCCAAACTAGAATTATCATGGTTCCCTAGGAAAAGGGGGTCTTTTTAAAGAAGCTTGCATCTACAGTGTGAACATGCTCCAAACTGAAAACAATACAGGGCTAAAAGAAACAGGAAATAATATGAAAGAGACTAGGAACAAGAATGCAGGGTGTTTTGTTTTGTTTTGTTTTTTTAATGTGTTACTAAATTCTTATATTGAGAAAACTACAGATTCAGTTTCACACTGCCCCTCATTCATTCTGAATCAAATTCTGAAGCACATAAAATATCTCTCACAGTAAGAAACCAGGATGTTTTAATAGCTAGTCTGCCAAACATAGGGTCCCTATCCCCCACACTACTACAGATGGAAACATTCCCAGAATTAGTCAGCTACTATCTCAACGTAGTTGTGAAATATATTATTTAATTCCCCAGGAATGGTGTGAAACGTTTTATATACTGTTCTGACATCTACTATTGCATGCATTCCCATAAAAGTAGATTCAGCGTTCTATATACAAAGGGAGCCAATGCGGAAACGATGAGTAGAGTATAGATTGAGTATCCTTTATCCAGACATCCAAAATGCTCTGAAATCCGGAAACCACCACAGTGTGCGCCGTAGCAAAACAAAAAACAAAACTTATTTATTACCTTGGTGAGCTGGGTGATGTTCTTACACATTTTCATATGCATTTCCTGATAGCCTTCCTCCTATGAACTACAATGACTAGCAGTTTGAGAAGACACATTGCAAGTCCCAGCCTGATGGACCTTGTTTATGCCAGAAGTCAACAGGCAGCGAGCTTCAAACGTTTATTTTTTATTTTTTTTAAAGCCTTGACGACTGCTGTAATAATCGCTCTAACACATGCACAGCTCACTAGCAAAAGGAAAACACTTCAGTTCCCAGACCGAGCTGGCTGAAGGCACAGCTACCTGCCTTCCTCTCCTTGTGGGCGCCTGATCCACAAGCAGAACATGCAGGCGAGCAAAAGCAGACCACCTTTGCAACTGCAAGCCCACCCCTTCCTCCTCCTCCTCCTCCCACCCAGGTCCCTCGCCCCTCTCAGCTTCCGCCATGAAGAGACGCTGCTGGCTGGATGCGACACATTCCCTTGGGAAGACGCTGAGCCCGTCACTCCAGCTAAAATTACTGAGATAGCTGAAGATGATTTAAACATTTAAAAAGCGGAAGAGGAAAAAAGGAGAGCCCCCCTCACTCGCTCACAGATTCCCAATTTGGCTGCTTTTAAACATGCTGTAATTTGTCTGTAATTCTCTCTAGTTGCGGCTCTGTTTTTATTGTGAAGCTTTTTGATGTTATTTCATGTTTTCGCTTTGGCGCTAGAGGGAAGAGGGAAAGCTCCCCTCTCATTATGAAAATATTCCAAAATCTGGAAAAATCCAAAATCCAGAACACTTCTAGTCCCAAGCAGTCCAGACAAGGGATACTCCACCTGTATTGGGTCTGGATGTCAAAAATCAGGATTCACATTCCTATTAACTGTGAAGCTAGCCCAGCACTGAATCAAGGTATTTTCAGTGCAATACTTAGCTTTAGATTTATTTTATTTTTTAAAGTTCCTAGCCCTTGTTTTATGGTCACACATTGCAGTTTATTTGTCAGGGTCAACATGAAATGAGATTGGCTAGCTAACAAGTTGTCATTTCCTGATTACCTGGAAAAAAATGCCTTCTTAACTAGTAGTTTTCAAACTTGTCTTAGGAAAGCTCTCACTGCTGTGGCTTCCTGGAATTGTAGGTTTATTTAGAAATTCTATCCACTTTACCAAAAAAAAAAAAAAAAAAAGGACCTCTCCCCTTTTCCTCAAAGAAGGTCAGGACAGTCACAATGTAGTGTCCATATCTTGCTTGGATATGTTACTGGAGCAGTGTGGGACAGACCATGCAGAAGTGCCTCCCATGCCAATGCCACAAAGGTACATTTCAATCAGTTCTAATTTAATTTTTATAAAATAAGGTTCAACTCTTAAGAGGTTGTTGTTTTACTTTCTTTCTTCACTTCTGTTACTTCATGCACTATTTTATTCAAGCAGTACTTCCATTAAGTTCCATTTCTGTAGAGCTTATCCCTGGGCAAAGCACCGTGAATACTCCTTTATAGGGAGGATGCATTGTGAAATATAGGAACCTGGGGGAAAGTTAGATAATGCCATACTCATATAACAATTTAAGAATTCAGGAGTAGGGGTGACTTTTCCTTTAAAAGAGAATCTTTCACTCCCTTCTGTTCGCAGACAACACAGAAACAGGGGTAAAGTATTTATTAAACTAATATTATAGTTAGAATGAATATTTGAACATGAGCTCAGATTTGGGGACAAAAATCCAGTACTTTTATATACCTATCTAGAGCCCTTGAACGAAGATGGGCTACACAACAGACAAGAAACCTTTGTATCATGATGCAATCAAGACAAAATGGAACTTGGGGAAGAACATAGAAGCTGTTCTGTAATTTGAACATATATTTCTAAGTTAAGAACTGAGATGCTGAATGAACTTTAGTCTACAGTAATTTCTGTTTCTCTTGAACATTACTGAGCTGTAAAATTTTAAACAGGTAGACTGTTTAGCAATAACAAAGCTTATAGCCTGATAACCATAATATTGAAAAGTGACATCAACCTAAAAAAACACCTGTACAGCATCACCCTTTGACTCATAGGCATTATTAAAAACAACAGCACTTTACATGAAGCATGTGCAACTTAGTCCCAAACCTCTTCATTCAGAAATAAGTCCCACTGTGTTCAATGGGCCTTATTCCCAAGTAACTGTGTAGAAGATTGCAGCCATTCAACCTGATCTTATGTATGTTCATTGCAAAGTTCCACTGTATGTTCTGATCTTATAGAACCTTATAGCTTGATCTTATGTATGTTCACTACAAAATTCCAACATCCTAACTAATACTGTGGACAAAGGATGCAGACAAAGGATGCAACTGCCTCTGAAATGTGTGTGTGTGTGTGTGTGTGTGTGTGTGTGTGTGTGAGAGAGAGAGAGAGAGAGAGAGAGAGAGAGAGAGAGAGAGAGAGAGAGAGAGAGAGAGAGAGAGTCTCACCATTCTCGCCTTCCCCTGATAGCATTATGTCAGTGCAAAATTATATCTCTGCGAGGACATAACTGTGCATGGCAGAGAGTGATTCCAGGGGAAGGGGGAAATTATTGAAAATTATACCCTCCCCACACACCAGGACCCATGCTTCAGAAGCAGAAGCAGAGTTGTTGTGGGTATGCATCATTTTGCTCCATGCGGCAACATTAGGATGTTGGTCAGTCATGATTGACATGATGTGTAATGTAATGGCGACAATGTGAACTGCTCTGGGGCTGCTGTGGACTAGTAAGGCGCCCCGGCCCCATTAGGAATGAGTAGTTGCACAAACAGCCCTACTGCAGTTATCCCCATTCTTTGCAGAATAACTACTATGGAACTGCTTGTGCAACTGCTCATTCTCAACAGCATTGGGGCTACTTTATGCATCCACAGTAGCCCCCTCACAATTTGCACCATCACTGGTACACTATGAAACATGTCAGTCACTGTGTTTATTGGGAGTTACTTTCAGGTAAATG
Organism: Hemicordylus capensis; assembly: GCF_027244095.1. Lineage (NCBI taxonomy): Eukaryota > Metazoa > Chordata > Lepidosauria > Squamata > Cordylidae > Hemicordylus > Hemicordylus capensis. The sequence goes on along the minus strand of NC_069660.1, from coordinate 214,785,901 downwards.
TGCATGGACTGTAGCCTTATTCTGGAATCCCAAGCTCAATTATTTGGGAATAACTCCCACTGAATTCAGACACTTCCAAATACACGTGAGGTTTGGGCTATTAGCCTATTGAAGGGGTGCTTTCCTAGAGATACCTTCTTCTTCTAGACAACGTCAAAGTGGTAATTAAAATCAAGAAAAAAATAATGCACACTTCAACACCTAAGAGAAAAGTAAACATTAATAATATATGGTGCTTTCTGGCATCACGGTTACCTTAAGATGCTGACAAGAAACAAAATATATCTATTTTGTCATCACCGTGCTTTGCAGTTTTTATTGCATACACCTGCAATTTCTTTCAAACTAAATGATATATTACATCTGAATAAAAAGTGGTTCCTATTTTCTATCCTTCAGGGGATCATGAGATGTGGAAAGATGTACCCAAACATACAGGCATTTCCAGTTATCCATAATGCAGTTTATGGATAATGATAATCTCAGTCATTCATGTATGGGAAATAAATGGCCCTTATGGAAAACTAAAAACAAAAACAATATATATATATATATAGTATGCTGGGATCTATATACATGTACCACAAAAAGAACCAAAAAGATCCCCCATGAAACTAGCCAACAGAAAGAAAAGAATAGCCACAATATGATGGAGCAAGCTTTGCACCTACTTTCACAAGAGCATTTTCTAGAAGCAACAGAATAAGTAGTACAATATTGAGTATTTCTTCAGCTCAAATCTATTTGAGGCAAGAATGTTTCTACTACATTTGGCAATACAACCAGTCTATTATAAAGAAATTTGAGTATACTGATTTATGTCCTCACAAGATCCATGTCCATCAAGACTTGATAAAGAGTCATTTCAAAATGGAATTCACTGGGTCACCATAGCATGTGAATGTCTTTACCATTAATTTCATCATAGGGAATCCATTACTCTGTTTTGATATATAGTCCATGGACTCTGCTGTTCATATGGTCATTTCTATTGTGGATACTATTGTTTCTTGTTGTAAATATCATAGTTTTATTTATATCCAATTTATTTATTTACTTACTTATTTATTGTTAAATTTGTATACCGCCTTTCATTAAAACAATCCCAAGGCAGTTCACTCAAAAATTAAAAACAAGACTATAAAAATGACACAATTAAAATATTAAGCTAAAATATAAAACAAATATGACTGAAAAAAATTAATACACAAGCATAAGAACTGTACAAAATATAAAGAAGCAGCAGTAGAGACAATGATATAAAAGTCTGGGTAAAAAGCCAAGATTTAACACGTTTTCTAAAACCTGTGATGGAGACCGAGGAGCAAATAGCCACCGGGAGAGCATTCCAGAGTCTGGGTGCAACAACAGAGAAGGCCCTGTCCTGCGTACACGACAGCCAAGCCTCCCTTATTGTCAGCACTCAGAGCAGAGCCCCTTCAGATGACCTCGTCAAGTGGGCAGCAACCCTTGGGAGCAGGCGGTCCCCCGGGGGCCCAAACCATTAAGGGCTTTAAAGGTCAAAACCAGCACCTTGAATTGGACCTGGAAACAAACTGGTAGTCAATGCAGCTCTTTCAAAATGGGTGTGATGTGATTCCAACAGGCAGCTCCACATAAAATCCTAGCTGCTGCATTTTGCACTAGCTGCAGTTCCGGGAATTCTTCAAGGACAGCCCCACGTAGAGCACATTACAGTAATCCAGCTGTGATGTGACTAAGGCATGGGTAACATCCAGCTTGCAAATCTTTCCTGTGCAAGTTCTTCTTTGGCCATTACTGTAGCTGCTCAACAGCCAGAAGTGCAAGGCATTTGCAGATCTGGCTGTTTTTTCTCTTTAGAGAGAATTGTCTAGAGCAGATGATAGCTGTGAAGGTGCTTGACAGTGACCTGACAGGGCTTTAGGATCAGCACTAGTTACATGATCATATTAAAGACAGCAAATGGAACATGCTGAATTACGATCGTCCCCATCTCTGGCTATTTTTAAAAAAACATTTGAAAACCTTTTTTTTTTAACCCAAGCCTTCTCAGGTTTTTAATTAAAAATACTGTTTGTTAATTTTATGGTTTTTGAATTATTGTATTGTTTTAACTTTTATATATGTGTTATATGTTGCATTGTTCTAATTTTTATAAATGTTTTAATTGTTAGCCGCCCAGAGACGTATGTTTGGGCGGGATATAAATTTAATTAATAAATAAATAAATAACACTTCCCATTATAGTAATTTTCCATCACGTTGTGGTTATTCTTTTCTTTCTATTGGCTAGTTTCAAGGGGCATCCTTTTGTGGTACCTTATGGAAAATTGTCACCACTTCAGCAGATAACTGAAAGGAAAACAGATTCCAAAAATATTTAAAAAGGGATGCCACAGAATAATGTCTCTTTACATAGTTAAGTCCTTTGACTTCAACAGGCATGACTACTTTGTAAATAACTGAAATGCAGCATGGAACAAGTTTTGGGTCTCAGTCAAGTCAACTCTCCATCTAGCCCTGATCAGCCAAAGATATCTACTGCCAATGATTTTTAAAGAAGTACTGAAATAATCATTATTGCATAGTTTACTCACAACATTCACTGTCTTCTTTTGGGAGTTCCCGATTATTCTTCACCTTGGATAATCTGCAGATGTTCTTGGAATGCACACAGGCCCTCAGTGGTGCTCTCTTTCAAATAAAATAAAAAAATCTTTAAACAAAATAGTGAGGAATATAGTGGGGGTGGGGGAGGGGAATCCACAAATCTACAATATATTTATATAATTCAGTGGTCCAAATTCAATTGTGATTGGGGATCCTATTTCAAAATGTACACTGAACCCTTTTCTTCAGCTTAATTACTGCTGTGGCTTAGCAGATCTTGTTTCAAAAACCACAAATGATTTATGTGGGTGCTTGCAAATGCTATTTGTATTTAAACTATAAAGATAAAGACACAATTTTAATAGAAACACTTAGATATCTGTGTTACTCCAATTAAGAAACAAAATGGATAAAAATAATTTATATTTTTAAAATTAAAGTATCTGATTTTTAAAAATTTAAATGGGACTCTTGTGTAAATCAGAATACGTTCTTTAAAAAAAACACAACCTGGCTAAAAAGAAAGATAAATGTAATGCAAACATAATATCTTAACAGTGATTTTATAACCCTCTTATGAATGTCTGCTTTTCTCTGTTCAGAAAAAATAGTGGAAAACACATCTTTGTCAGTCACCATGGAATACGGCAGTTATATGCAGCCAGGGGGTGGGAGAAGAACTTGGAGACAAGATGGCCTCCTCATGTTAGTTCCAATCAGCACCTATCTACAAACACCTGGCATGGCTGCAGACTCTGGAAATATTTTGAAGAAATCATTTTGCTGGGGAAAAGGAAAATTTAGCAAATGCAGAGTGCAAGGTCTGGTTGTCATAATGAAGCAACATAAAATTAATATGTTTGGATGGTTGCAACTATCAATTAGCATACACCTTTATTTAGCAAGCAACTAAAAATAAATTGATTTTTAAAATTTAAGCCAGTGATTTAAATCTGCTTTTCCTTGATGATTTAGATCATAATTTAAACTGCCTTGATTTAAATCAAACCACTTTGTTATATTAAGAAAGACTGGTAAAGACAAGTGTACATATGGTTCTAACACAGCAAAGGGATCCACATGGGTAGGGCTTTTTATCCTCACTATATCAGTTCTTCACTGAGTACACAGAAGTTAAGGTCCACCCACACATAAGCCTGTGCATGGTTAGAACGGTTATTTGGAATACGTCACAAGTCTGCATGGTACTGTACAATTTGAAGCAATAAGTGTACTGTACAATTTTGCAGTGCTGTGAAAATTTCTACTTGGCTATCATCCAGACCCACCCACAAAGAAAAACACTTACACACAGTATAAAGTGCAACAGCAGTTAAAGAGCATTCAATATGTTCACAAACAGATTCTCAGCTTCAATCCGTAGTAAAGAGCATTTTCTGTATAGAGCATTTTTATATATGGCCTGAGCCAGAACCTTGTTCTATGCTTTTGGGTTGTTTAAAGTTCAACTCATATCGTTATTTGTATTACTTCCTATACATCTAAAACACACAATCTGAGGTTCAGAAACTTGTGCCAGTGGGCGTGCAGAACATGAAAAACACTTTGTTTCAAATACAAAATTAGATTTTCACCCTGGGGTGAATTTCATGTCAATTTCTTTGTTCCTTAAGCATACATCATTCACAAGTATATGACTGAAGAATGTAGAAAAGTGTAAAACAGAAAGCTTTGCATTTGCTAGCGAGAAGGGTTCACAGTTTAGGGCACAACAAAATTTGACATTAAAGTGGGGGAAGACCCTTTCACAACTATAAATGGAAATTGTCTTTCCTCCCACTTTTAGAATAAATGCACACTTTCCCCAGTGGCACAAATTATAACGCAGTGCCACAAACTATGCTTTAAATTGTAGTATGAAAGACTCATCTACTAGGCCGTTTTTAAAAAAAAAATCTATAGTTTTTTTGCAAGTAATATACTTCAAAATTAATCTACCAAAAAAAGAAAGAAACTCCTGAGTTTAACCTGAAAGGCAGAGAGTGCCAGCAGCTGCGGTATTTCCAGCTTCAGTAACATATATTCAAGTTGCTCCAAATAAAAAGCTTGCAGTTGGATCTTGGCATTGAGCTGACAGTCTGCTGCAAAGCGAGTTACTGCCTATCCCAAACCTGCTTCTCAGCACTCCCCTGACACTCTTAACAGTGTGTCCGGGGGTCCAAATAATTTCTTTCAAAGAAAGCGATATCCACAAAGCAGGCCAGGTTTGCTCTGATAAACACAAGCACTCCTGGAAGTGAGTATTCCTTGGAATGTACACTATTCTACTCTCTTGATATTCATATGATGGTTCCTCTTGCTCTTTTGTGAGGTGCTCTATAATTTGGTTGTTTTAATTAATAGTTCAACTAACACTAATAAAAATGTTATAAAGGCCAGCAACAATGGTCCTGTTTCATTTTCTACTCTATTCTGTCACTAATCCTTAATTCCCTTTTAAACAGTAGTTCACTTCCTCTTCTCTCCCACATGAAATAGTCTTGTACAGGTTCATTCATGTTCCACTGAGAATGGGAAGAGATGAAGCTAGGCTTTTTCAATAGTATGCCATTCAATTACTTAACATGCATATTAAGCATAATTTCAAACAGTTTTCAACAGGTTTATAAAAGAAAATGGGGCAGAAGTTGGGAATGGTGCTCTTTTCCTTTACTCTTTTTTTTTTAAATTAACACTGTTAACCACTTCTTTCTACTCCAGCTACAGATGCAAACATTGTTGACTATTAATATACTAACATTGTAAAAAGGCCCAGGGTTCACTCAACATCCCACTGATGCCAACGGCAAAACTTCCATTGATTTCAATGGGTTTGAACTTCATCTACAGTCTGTAATTTCACACACACACACACACACACACACACACACACACACACACACACACACACACCCCTACCTAATCGCTGCTGAAAAAGTAAGGTCACACAGGGGGCACAATCCAGCATAAGCTCATTTGACCCCATTTATGTCAATGGGTTGAAGTACCCTTAACTCTACATTGATCTGTGGCCAGGGAGTATTATTCTCTTGTCCTTTACAATGCCAGTACAATGATTACCCAGTGGGAAGGATAATCTGACTAAGATCTACAGCACAGGTCTGGGTTCCATCTGAGTGGGAAGTTAAGGCTGCAATTCTATACCTTGCACACTACAGTCTCTCATATAAAGCCAATGTAGCCTTGCCAACCAGGCAGCCCTGAGCTCAGGGTGCTGCTAACATGCAAAGAGTGCTGCACCTAAGCAAATCTATTCATCTACAGTGAGTCTCTCAGTGTTTCACCTATGGACATTCAGGTCCTTTCCCTCTCAGGTCTGTTGGAGGTTGTTAATTTTACCCCCAGGAGGTAAAAGAGAGCCAGTGTGGTGTAGTGGCTAGAGTGCTGGACTAGGACCGGGGAGACCCAAGTTCAAATCCTCATTCAGCCATGATACTTGCTGGGTGACTCTGGGCCAGTCACTTCTCTCTCAGCCTAACCTACTTCACAGGGTTGTTGTGAGGAGAAACCCAATTATGTAGTACACTGCTCTGGGCTCTTTGAAGGAAGAGCAGGATAAAATATGTTATATGTGTATGTATGTGTATATGTGTGTGTGTGTGTGTGTGTGTGTGTGTGTGTGTGTATACACACACACACACACATACATACAGCAGAGCACTAAGGAAGAGAGCACACACTCCAGTTAGAGTAGGTAGCAGAGGATGGTTTAGTTGTTGCAGCTATTTAGAGAAAACACATGGAGATTCTTGTAGAACTAAATACTAAGTATTGACTGGTTAAGTACACTTGGATAGGAAAGCCTAAACCTAATCTAAAGCACTACATGATAAGGTAAGGAGGGAGACAGATGTTTCCATCTGCTCTCTGGAAGGAAAGGAAGGATTGCGACTCAGCATAGGAAGTGCGGAAGAGTCCGAGCAGGGGTCACAGAGTACAGACAGGTAGAACAGTTAGGAGGACCCTTACTCACTGTCTCTGCTCCCAATGCCCCTAGTGGTCATCAGGACAGCTGGTGCAAAAGGTTGATGCACTGGGACTCCATCTCCATCAAAGTCCCCTAACACATGGCTGCTCCCCAAAAAAGTAGGAATAGCTGCTTGTATCTGTGTGCAGAAAGAGGCCTGAGCAAGAATGGGCTACTGGCTACCCCAAGATGGACATCTATCTGGAGAAAAGAGCTGCCAAGACAGGCACCCAATATGCCAAATAGCACAGTGAGTACAGAAGTGAGAGAAGGGGGAGGTTATACTGGTTCCGTATTAAAAGAAGCCCCATACAAGATTGTAGCCAAAACCAGTAAGAAGCAGAGCCTTTTCAGCTGTGTAACAGCAGCACTGGGACTTGCTCCACAAAGTCAAGCCTTGCATTCTTTTTACATGTTTAAAAGGGGATGAAAAGGCTGAACCAGGGTAAAAATTTACCCTAAGGCTGAAATCCTGCTGACAGGTAGGCAGCTTGAATCCAACTAACTTGAGTGGGATCTAAGAAGCATGTGTGGAAGACTGCAACCAAAACAACACATCTTTGAGTGCTGTGGTCAGCTGTTTTGTTGACAAAACTAGTTGTTATAATATCAGAAGTCCCATATGGGAAGACTTCAAGAATTTGAATTAAAAATAGGCAATTTTTGCATCCTCCCACTCACAGTACTTAGTACCTTTTATAAATGCAGACTTTCTGCCAAGCTAGATAATAGAAGCTGTCACTTCAGTTCCATAACGTGCACGTTCCCAAGGGGGCTCAATTGTTTTAGCAATATAATTTTTTAAAAAGACCTCTTATTTTGCCTAAATATGTAAGAAAAATGTACTTTTAAGTGCAAATTCTTTTAAAAAGCTAAGTAAAGAAAGGCCCTCCACTCTGAAGTAAGTAGCACTGCCTGTTTGCTTTCTACATGGCTGGCAGGGTTAACTGGTGGCCTGAGGGCAGCAACTAGCATATAACATGACTTTGTCAGGCTGCCGTGACTACCACAGCTGCAGAAAAGGTTCCCTTCTCTGCACATCCAGAGAAGCTGCCAGGCTCAGAGCAACACAGACAATGATGTGAGGGACCATGGAGATAAGAAGCCACAGTCAGCTGCATAATGGGCAATACTGGAGCTTCATCCGTTGCCCAGATGTTCTCTGCACATATTATGCTCTGCTATAAAGCTGGTGGGTCATCTCTATGATTGGGGAATGCACAGAGTTAGATTCACCATATCAGGAGTATATTCCAAAAGTGTGCATGTGTACCACAAGGCTCAGAGTGGGTGAAGCAACTTACAAGGTGCTCCAGGGTTTGGGGTGCCCCTGAGCAGGAGGCCTTCAGTGGGCCCTCTTAAAATTTGAGAGCCCGGGAGAGAAGAGAGAGTCTCTCTTCTTTCTCTCTGCTTCCGAGCTTTTCAAAAGACTGACACAAAATAAAAAGACCTCAGTCTTACTTGAGCCTTCTGTGCTAAGATCTTTCATTCATGCCAGAATTTAGAGGTCAGAAATACAGAACCTCTCTCTCATCACACATTACTCATTACAAAAGTGGTATGGATTCAATGTTTTCTCATGTTGTGCTGCACACAGCAAAAAGAGACCCCCTACCCTTTCAAGACCTCTACAATGAGAACTTGGGAAGTGAGAAGTTTTATCTCATTACTACCAACCCTATGGTGCAATGTGAGAGTTATCCGTGTTGTGCCTCAACCTTCTGAATCCCAAACCCTCAAGTCTTCTCACCTTCAAGGCTTTAATGAAAGGTGAATCCAGTATTGGCTATGTGACTTGGTTTGAGGATATTTGAATGAACCCCAAAGGTTTTTTCGCTTCTCATAGGATATCTCTTACATATTTGGTGGGAATTTGCTAGACTGTCATAAGAGTTGCCTAAAATAAGTTATTGCTTACTTGTTAAAAAAAAAGAAAACATAGTAACCAAAAAGATTCCAGATGCAGAAACAGTAAAATAATATATTTTTATTTCAGTTCTAAATATTTACCTGGAAGCAAGTCTTGTTGATTTCAGCAGAATCAAACATCAATGCAATTGGTTTCAGTATCATTTAATCACTCCTGATTTTGTTTTTATTTTGTTTTTTTGGTCATGCATGTGAACCCCATTTGAGAATACAGGAAATATAATATTTAATTACATGAACTGTACATCAGGAACACAATGTCACGAGCCGCATCTAAGATCTTCAAAATAGTTTAAACATAAGTGGCATGAAATGCAGCAAGTACCAACTCAACTCACCTTCAAAGAAACTGTGAATTACTCAGTTAAAAGACCCTGTTGCTGATTTTCTACATGCAACAACATGTCAAACAAAGATTATTCCATGTAGAGCACTTCCTGCTAAACACTCCACCCAACAGTCAATGTCTCAAATTTAAACACTAGATTCATAGAAAAAAGGAAAATGTAATAACTACACAGCTGGCTTCTGCACCTAACCACCCACATCAAAAGGTGTTTGTCTGTAGTGAGTCAACAGGTAATCTTTCGATTTAATGCCGAGGGCTGTATCTGATTCATGGCTCTCAGTGTTGAAACCATCAAAATCTCTCCTGAAAGCAAGTATAATTTCATTAATGAAGAGGATAATAGTCAATGGTGTCATTGTCTTACAGTAGGGATGTGTACAAAACGGTTTTTGCATTCTGTTTCAAATTCAAAACAGAGATGGCAGAAACATTTTGTTGGAACAGTGTCCAAAACGGCTGTTTCGATGGAACAAAACTTGAAACGTTTCAAGTTTTTCAGCCATAGGCAACAATGGGGAAACTTGAAACACCCCATTGTTCCCCATGGTTAGCTCCTAGGGACACAAAAGTGGGTTGAGTGGTAGGGCATGATGGGTGCTCCCTACCATCCAACACACAAAAGAAATGGGCAAGCAGGAGATATTAAATAACTTTTTTTACCTTTCCCCCAAACCCTCATAGGATCCTATGATTCTGATGTGAGCTCAGAACAAGACTCTCCCTTAGGGGTGTTCTGCTCCGAGCTTGGAATGCTCAGAATGGCTGAGCTCAGAACATCATGCACATCCCTACTCCCAACACAAAACACACACTTCAAACAGAGTCCAAATATGGTCAAAAAGAATCACTCACCCAGAATCCACAGCCAGCCACAGTGCCTGCGCTGCAGTAATAGTAGGGGAAGAATGGCAGTTCAGTCCCCAAATAGCAAATTAAAACCAGTTTGGTGAGAAAGCAGCAAAGCAAGAGATCTTGAGGCAGTTCTTTAGTACTGAAGAACTACAAGGATTTATTTAAAGAAAAGGTTACAAACAAATGTGAAAAAGCCTGCAGCTTAATTTCAGCTTTAGCTCATGGCTGAAGAGAGAGACCAAAACAAACAGCCATCTCTGGAGAGACAAAATGGAGCCTAAGACTGGAAGAACAAAGAGGGGAGGAACCCTTTCAGGGTCTTAACTCCTAACAGTAACATCATTGGCACAAGTTGTTCTCTCACACACAATTTTGACTCCTTACTTCCTAGCACTGCAACAGCTGCCACAGCAACACCCTTAGCAGCAAGCATAGCTGTAAGCTCAATCTCAGCCACATTTTGACTGAGTGTACCTTGCAATGCAGATTGCAGAGCAGACCAGAGCAGTGAGTGAAGTAGAAGTTAGTCTCAAGGCTAGACATGAAGCTCATCACAGCAATCACCAAGAAATATTACACAAACCACACAGAGCTCGGTCCATTTCTCACCACAAAATTATCTCACAAACAAAACAAACCTCAACTCAAAGGAAGGAAGGAACCCAAGTTCTGCCTTTGTCAATCTGAGATCTAGCATATTATACTCAGTGCTGAGAAAACCACAAAATCAAAGTTCCCTTCCTTCCATCCTGCCTGCTACAGAGAGACAAGAGGACAGAGCAGTCATGGACTGGGAAGCTCAGCTCTGAGTTCTGAGCTCAGTTGTCTGAAGACTCTAAACAGAATGGAAGGAGCAGGAAGAAACAGCGCTCTAAGATATTTCTCCTGGTGGATGGGGCCACTCTGGGAAGAGCATCTGAAAGCTTGCATGCATCCAGACGCTTCCAGTTTCCCTCCCTGGCCTCTCTAGATATAGGGATGAGAGAGAGAGAGACTCTTACCTGTAACCTGAGAGAAGTCTGACTCTATGTACTTTAGACAACACTGAGCAAGATGGACCAATGGTCTGACAAGAAACAAAGCTTCTAGGCTTCTTTCTTCTCTTCTCCAGCGTATATTCTGCAACACTGCTGCTTCCCCGCCTGTGTCTGGATAACACAATGGCCTCAGATTGGTGTTGGGCCCAGCTGACAGCCTGACACATGGGTCAGGGCACCAGTCCATCTTATCATGGGCCATGGTGGTGGTGTACGTGCATGTCTCGGTGTGTCAGTAGCACTAAAGGAAGGCTGTGACACATCTGGATTTGGGGTTGGCCAGGGTGGGGCAAGCTGCCAGTGATGCTGCAGTGGGTGGGGGTGGCTATGAGTCACTCATCCTCCGTGGCCAGCTCTGGATAGCTCAGCAAGTCGGGTTAGCCTTCAGGAAGACCAGACGCTCCACCATCTCAGCATCCAAGTGTGAGTGTCACCACACCCCCAGCCATGGAGAAAACCCTCTCGCTCTGAACGCTGCTTGGAGAACACAAGAGGAATCATCTGGCAACGGTCACCAAGTCCAGACAGACTTGGCGACACGTTGCCCCAAACTGGATTGGCTCTGTCTCCCAGCCTGCCACCAGCTCCTCCAAGTACTGCAGCACACACTGCTCAGCACTGCTGCAGGGCTCCGTGGGCTCCTCCTATCCCCCTGGCAAGGCACCAAGGAAGTACTCCATGAACCAAAGGAGGGAACACAGAGGTGGTACTGCCAGCTCACTTGGCCCTGCCAGGGAGACCAAACTGCTGGGCCAGGAGGAAGTGGCAGTGAGAATACTGCTGCTAGGAGTGGACTGCACACTAGCTGCAGGCACTCCAGCACCCTCCTCCTGGTTGCGCCCCAGCCTCCTATCCTCAGCTTGCCTAACTTTGGCAACCAGGAGGCCCCTCCACCTGGGCAGCTGGTCAGGGGTGACCCCTTTGCCCTCATTCTTGGGTCACATAGGCAGGACAAAACATGCTCTGCTAATGCACCGAAGGGTGTCCTGGGCTGCTGCACCACTCCAGTCTTCAGCCGACCTGCCAAGGCGATTGCGTCCTCAGAGTTCACTGGAGCTCACCCATTGTCTCCTTGAGGAGAAGAGTGGCAGGCAAAGCCTGGCTCAGCATTGCTGCCTCGGCACACAAGCTGTTCGTGGCAATGAAGAACAGCTTGTGTGTCAAGACAACCTCAGAAATGAGCACCCAGTCCTGGCTAGACAAGTCACACACTTCCAAGCCATGTCTCCTTGCCAGGTCATGGATGGCTGCCTCTTGCTCCTGCAGATGCTTGAGCATCCACTTACCCTTTTCGCTCTGGCTGAAGTAAGCTGTGATCCTGTGGCACCTGTCGACAAAAGCAGCCATGGCAGCAACAGGCTGGCACTCCTCACCTTCAGCTGGGGTGTCTCACCTGGCTGCAGCCCCGGAAAGCCCAGGTGCATCCCACACAACCAGGTTCAGAGTGTATATCACACAATGGATGGACACAAACCGAAGCTGCTCGGCTGCCCTCACGATGTTCATGGCATGGCCAGTCATCATTAACCCTCGGTGAACATTTGGCTGCCTGAACAGCCATCCTCTCACCTGGTGATCCATGGCCACCAACAGCTCATCTGCCATATCATTAGTGGAGGCCAGGTGAGTGACGGAGCCACGCCACTGCCATGTGCAGGCTACTAGGGAGAGCACCACCACCACAGGAAGCTGCCTGGAGCAGCGATCATGCTGGTAAGGACCTGCGCCTTTACTTTTAAAGGTGCCACTCGCACCCCACTGGTGCCACTTTGAACCACTGGACCAATTTGTGGTTTGGCTGAACTGAGCCAGGCTGGTTTGCTGGACTGCAGACCGGTCCAAATTCAGACAGCAGCTCAGACTGCGGTCCATGCACACCCTAAGGCCAGGCAACCACAACCAGTCTGCTCTCTGTTGCTGCAGTCTCTGATCCTTCCTCTGATGTATCCTCTTCAAGAGACAGGAGCACTATAAGGGCACTCTCTGCCTCCCAGTCCCCTTAAATACATTTTGAAACTCCCTCCTTTGGTCTCCCCCTCCCTCCCTCCAGCCAATGGGGGACACAGTTGCCCATGTCAACACTTGATCTGTATGGTAACAAGCCAACCAAGAAGCAAGGAGATTGTAAGCCAATTGAAAGCCAGTGCCAGAAAACCAACCAGCAAGGGAACAACAGGCCACCAAAATAGCCCTTGAAACGTTGAAAGGTTTTGATCGAAATTGGGTTGTTCTGTTCCAAGCTCAAAAAAGGCCTTTTAGTTAGAGGGTGTTCTGTTTCGAGCTCAAAACGGCCCGTTTCAAGTTTAAACATTTTGACATAAAACATTCAGCACATCCCTATCTTACAGGGAAACATTCTGCACAATGTGCATTAAAAAGATGACTGAGAGGAGCCATGATAGAGGTCTATAAACTAGAAGCAGGGGTCATCCCATGAAACTGACTGCCAGGAAATTTAGAACCGACAAAAGGAAGTACTTTTTCACACAATGCATAATCAACCTATGGAATTCTCTGCCACAAGATGTGGTGACAGCCAACAGCCTGGATAGTTTTAAGAGGGGTTTAGATAAATTCATGGAGGACAGGTCTATCAATGGCTACTACTCTGAGGGCTATAGTCCATTTCCAGAGTCAAAGGCAGGATGCCTCTAAATACCAATTGCAAGGAAGTCACAGTAGGAGGGAGGGCATGCCCCCCGTTCTTGCCTGTGGGCTTCCCAGAGGCATCTGGTGGGCCACTGTGTGTAACAGGATGCTGGACTAGATAGCAGGGCTTTTCTTATGAGCCAGCAGGGCTTTTCTTATATTCTTCTTATGTACAGGGAACACAAAAATAGCTAAATAGATAGACCTAAGGTTTTAAATAATTTTAGTTGACCTACTTTTTTTTTTTTTTAAAGAATTGCACATGGATGTGAACTGGTGTAGATAATTTCTGAGAGAGAAGACCATGGGATTCTAGTTATTCACTGACATTTATGCTGAAACTACACATATGGATTCTATGTATTTTTTCTCCATAGGTGGAAAAAAAAGGGGGGTGGGAATAATTCTGAGTTTTAAAAGACCCAGGGGGGGAAAGTTAAGCAATTTTTCTCCACTGCCGTTCCTCCTGCTCTAGTTTTCACCTTCATAAAGTGTTTTTGTGCATGCATGCATAGAAGTGCATCCATACATGTGTGTGCACACACACATATACACATACACACACACACACACGGAATTCCAAATATGCTGTTCATGTTTAGAAACTTTTAAGTCATTAATCTCTTGAGAAATGTGCATATCAAAGCCAGACAAATATTTTGAACTGATTTATTATACCAAGCAAGCAACTCACATTGGTACAGTTCCATAGAACTGTATGGGAAAAGAATGAGAAACCAAGATCATTTTGGAAATACATTTATTGTCGTTTCTTTTCTATATTCAGTGCTGAAATGCTCTTATTTCCCCTTCCGCTCCATCCAGATAAAAGCAATAGTCTTAAAACTATTTCCCAAACTGCCATTTGGGAAATGTGGAACCCTGGAGTCTCTTGCAGTATGTAACTCTTAATTACGGATGTAAATAACATTCAACAAATCAAATGTTTAAGCAGTTGAAATCATGCTGTTTAATTATTTAAACATGACAGTTTCAATTTAAACAAACAAACAAAAAAGCATAATCCTGATTATAAAATCAAACTCCAAATGAATAAATAAATAAATAAATAAATAAGTGTGTGTGTGTGTGTGCACTCGCGCATATGATAAAAATGAGCCTGTTTTGGTTTCTAGTAGTAGTAGTAGTAGTAGTAGCAGCAGCAGCAAAACATGCATACAGTACTTCTCTACAACTTCTGCCGGAATTTTTTCTGGTCATGTCAGTCAAAGTAAATGATGAATAGAAGTACATAGTGCATCATAGAAGTCATGACATGTATGGAAGCAGAATTGGGCAAAGGCTGAAGGGATTTCCTTTTGGGAGATATGTTCTATCATATCAGCAACCTCACAGGCAAGAAGTTGCAGAGGCAAGCGGGACCGACTCACCGATGTTGAAAAAGAAACAGAGCCTAGTACGACAGCTCCTGTGGAGGAGATGCAGCCAATCTCAGCTGTAGAGAGGCGTCAGTCAAAGCGACAGCAGGAGATAAGGAGACGCACACACAGAATGGCTCGACTAACAAGGAGAGCTGCTGAGTCAGGGACCCATGATTGAAAGCACATGGCTTCAGCCTATTTAAGAAGGCTTCGCCCCAGCCACATTGCTGGTAGCTACCCAGCTGTGCTCCTGCTTGTTTTTGACTGTGCCTTGACTCCGGATCGTTTGGACTCTGTTTGTGGAATTCGACTTGGACTTGGTTCGACCGACTGGATATTGCAACGACTCAGACTGGCTTTGGTTTGGAAATTGCTTACTGCTTGGCTCTGACATTCTCCTTTTGACCCTTTGCCTACTTTGTGCTCCATCTGCTGATATATAGCTCTAGATTAGCCTTAGGCCCTGAGGTTTGCAACACCCAGGGCCTAAGCTGTTTAAGGCTTTAGAATGTTATAACCAGCAACTTGTATTTTGCCCAGAAACGCATTGGCAGCCAGTGTAGCTCTTTTAGTATAGGAATAATATGGTCTCTCTGAGATGTCGCAGAGACCAACCTGGTTGCTGCATTCTGTACCAACTTCAGTTTCCAGACTACATGCAAAGGCAGTAGGGATGTGCACAGAACCAGTCTGTGCACTCCCGGGAGGGTGAGGGGGAGATCACATTAAGGGACAGAGAAGGTGCTTCCTACCTGCCCATCCCTGCTTGCAGCCCCATTCAGCGTCACGACGCCCATGGCTGCCGTGCGCATCAGCCATGAGCATTTATCTCAAGAAACAGATGCAACTGGAGTATCAACCCAAGCTGACAGAAAGCAGTTCTGGCCACTGCCTCAACCTGGGACACTAAGGAGAGGTTTGGATCCAGAAGCACTCCCAGACTGCACACCAGATCCTTCTGGGGAAGGCAACACCATCCAGAACTGTCAAATCAAAATCATCTTCAAAGTTTTGACCCTGCACAATAAGTACCTCTGTCTTATTTGGTTTCTTATCCTTCATCCAGCCCATCATCACCTCCAGGCAGGCATTGGGGAGGTTATGCCTTCACCTGATGATGCGGACATATAGAAATAGATTTGAGTGTCATTAGCATACTGATAACACCCTGCATAAAATCTCCTGATGATTTCTCCCAAAGGTTTCATGTAGTTAAAAAGCATTAGACACAGTATGCAGCCCTGAGGGACACCATATAAAAGTTCAGATTTTGAAGAATAACAGTCTCCAAGGAACACCATCTGGAATCTGCTCAAAAGGTAGGAGCAGAACCACTGCAAAGCAGTGCCTCTCATCCCCAACCCCCTCAGATGCTCCAGAAGGATACTATGGCCAAAAGTATCGAAAGCCACCAAGAGATCCAAAAGGACAAACAGAGTCACACTTCCTCTGTCAGTTCCTAATTGGAGATCATCCATCAGGCCGACCAAGACAGTCTCCACCCCATAGCCCACTCCAAAGCCAGATTGAAATGTGTCTAGATAATCAGAGTTCTCCAGGACTTTCCGGAGATGGGAGGCCACCACCCTCGCAATTACTTTGTCCAGCCACAGTTGGAGACAACTGTGAGGGATCCAATGCCTCAAGACAGGGAGGCATCCTGCCCTCCCTCAGAGAAGCATTTATAATATCTGCCAGGGGCTCTACAACAACCCTGCTGTTAGAGAGAATAAGCCATGTCAGACAAGGATCAAGAGAAGAGGTGGTAGGCAGCACCATTCTAAGCAGCTTGTCCACATCTTCAGGAATCACAAACTGAAATTGATCCAGCCTAACCACATAAGTGGATTTGCTGGACACCTCCTCATCAGACATCATCATCATCAATATTATTAATTAAATTTCTATACTGCCCTTCCAAAAATGGCTCAGGGCAGTTTACACAGAGAAATAACAAATAAATAAGATTGATCCCTGTCCCCAAAGGGCTCACAATCTAAAAAGAAACATAAGATAGACACCAGCAACAGTCACTGGAGGTACTGTGCTGGGGATGGATAAGGAATAACAGTGGGGGTGTTTGTGGTTAACCACTGCAAGCCTGGGACACTCCAATGCCAAGTCCGAGACCAAGTCCGTCAGCTCAGTTAGGGACTCCGCTGGGCAGCGAGGTGATCAGTACACCAACCGAAGTCCCAGTCTATTCCTGATCCCCAGACTTAAATATATACATTCAATATGGTCAGACAGTTTGACAGAGATCCTGGGTAAGAAAGATGTTATTCTTATAGACCACACCACAGTCACTCCGCCTCCCCTCCCACGTCCCCTCACCTGCTCGTCAACAGAGTACCCAGGAAGAGAAGCTGGGACCAGCCTGTGATACATACCAAGTCTGCCGCTTCATCCATAATCAGATTATGGACGATTTCTGATTTATTCTGGACTGACCTGGCATTACAGAGGAGTAAGGTGAGTGGGTAGTTGGCATTGCTCCCCAAGGTCAAAGAGCTGGAAGGACAGCTGGAAGGGGAAACAGCTATTACATATACTGTATGATTTCCCTTCCCCTGTAATGGCCTGCTGACTTGCCAACATTACTTGTTCTATTCCCCACCACCACAGGAATTGCTACCCCATAATCAATGGACACACCCCATTTCCCCATCTCCAGTCAACCTAGACACATTGTAGACTAATCTCACCCAAGACTCTGACATCAGAAGCGATATCAGCAACAGCTTCTAAAGCAGCCATAAAATAATATACTCTGCCCCAGCCCTCAGTCCCACACTGAAGGCCCGGCATCTCTTTCATGGCCAGCTTTGGCCTTCCTTTTGAAGGAATCCTAACACACAAGCTTTTCAGTAATTAACACTAAGTTGCACTTTGTATTAGATCCACCACTCTTCCCTCGTAGCCCAAACTTCATTAGCCACTTGGCATTCTTTTTTCCTTCCTTGTCTTGCCCAGGTTAGTCATTCAGACTGAAATTACTTCCTAAAGAAGTCACTATGCTACACTTGGGTCACAATTCTCAGGATCAGCTATGCCAACTGCATAAAGCATTGTTTATGCTTTAACAAGGTGCTGCTACTTTTTCCAGTTAAACCACTAAATATTTTAGGTAGTTAGCTAAATATTTTGAATGGTGTGGGCTGGCTCATACAATCAAACTGATGTCAGTTAAACTAAAATTCACAATCACGACCATACACGGACTCTCAAGGAGTGTGTCATGTGAACTCAGGATTTTTATGCAATCTCGGATGGGTATCTTGACTGGCCAACCTTTAGACAACATCAAACAAGCCAACTTCAGACCCTATATTAAGGATTTCAGTTTAATGCTGGTTAAATGTTGGTTGGTCCTGCAGCGCCTGGCCTGAGTTCACATAACACACTCAAGGGAGCACACATGGGGTGGGGAATCTCAGATTTCCGTTTAACTAGCATCAGCTCGATTGCAGTGTGTGTGTGTGTGTGTGTGTGTGTGTGTGTGTGTGTGTGTGTTTCAATAATCTCTACTTTCCTCTCTTTATTAAAATGATAGTGTTTCATTTAGTGTGTGGGTGTTAATTCAAAATTATTGCACAATCTGGAAACCTACATTGACATTTTAGTGCACATGATCATCTACAGGAAACATTTATTATATGGGCTGCGAGTCAGTCATTCAGCCTGAAGTGGTACAGGCCAGCAGCAGGTACACTGTGTAAGACTGCTGATCATGTAGCTTGGCCCTCTTCAGATAGGCAATACAGGTGATCCTCAAGTTTCGCAGCTTTTTCTTTTGTGGTTTTACACTTTCTCAGGTAACCTTCTTGTATGGCAATTCAGTTATCGTGGGGGCTAGTAAGTCTTTTGGGAGTTTGTTAACTCCAACTTTTAATTTTCCAACCCTGTGAATGATCAACCCCCCCCCCACCCAATAGCTATTTGTATGCAAGGAAGTTGCCTGATATAACCTTTGTAATGTTTCACATCTCCAGGGCTTGGAGTCTTCCTGCCAAATGTCTAAAACTCACTTGCTTCCCTTACCCAGCATCTTGTTTAGTTCTGTGAATTCTGCTGGGCCAGACAGCTGCTTTGTTTCATCTTTGAGCCACTTCATCTCCTCTCCATCTATCTGGCTGTGAGAGTGAACGAGGGCTATATCCAAACCCTGGACCAGGGCTATGGATCCAGCTGGAGGCTGAGAAGCACTGCCATCACCACCTTTGCTGCTTCTCAGCCTCCAGCTGGATCCCCAGCTCCAGCCTGAGGTTTGGATTTCGTTTCTCAAAGATGAAACAAAGCAGCTGTCTGGCCCAGCAGAATTCACAGAGCTCAACAAGATGCTGGGTAAGAGAAGCAAGTGTGTTTAAGGCCCGCCGGGGTGGGGAGACTGCAAGTCCAGGGGAGTTAAAACATTTTTAAAAGCTTATCGCAGCTGCTTCTAAGAAACCTAACCCAATTTGGAGGGTTGGTGTAAGCTTTCAATGTTCACAGTACTTTCCTGGAATTGTTAGCCCCACAATATTCAAGGTTCTCCTGTATTTTAAATAAAAAGAGAGTGCTTTCACAGAGATACTGAAAATCACGATATAAACTTAATCAATCACAATGATGACAAAAGAAACACCTGCATAACGAACCACCACACTGCAACATTTCCCCACTTCTAACCTCCCACGACCACCAGCTTCAAGATTGGGAGGGACATGCCCCCAGGGAAAGCTTCACTTTCAACAATCGTGTGCTAATGCACTTGTTCAATTCACATCTATTCACAGGTTATCAAAATAGCACATGAGGAATTATATGCAAATGTAAATTGTCTTCCAGCCAAGCCTTCAAGTATAAAATGAGTGTCTAGCTAGTGCACTGCATACCACATTACAGGCATACACAAGTGAACACAATGCCAACCAGAGAGGCTAAGCAGTATTTGTCACATCACCTGTGAAAGGGCCTACTTTGCTTTTCCTCAGTAGATGTGGCACAGTTCAAGCAAATTCCAACATTTCCACTCACATGAGATATGGGCAGTGCAAGCAGAACATCAGATCAGGCAGACAGTGGGTTAGAGCAGTGTTTCTCAATGTTTTTGGAGTCATGGACAGGTACATAATTCGTGCGCAGTTTCCCGGACTAGCCGTTAGTAAGGGGGTCGCTCCCCTCTCCCCCAACCTCACCCCCTGGCACCCCAAAAAACCCAATTTTGGGCAGCTCTCCAGAGCTCATTTCCAGGCAGTCCTCACTGTTGGATAATGTTCATTTCAAGGAAGTGAAATGAACGTTATCAGCAATGAGGGCTGTCTGGAAATGAGCTCCGGAGAGCTCCTGGCACCCCCCACCGGCACAAAATTGTGGGGTTTTTTTGTGGGGGGGTTATTAGTGATGCCTCATGGACCGGTACCCAATGCCTTGTGGACTGGCACCGGACCGCAAACTAGTGGTTGAGAAACACTGGATTAGAGGACCGTGCCTACAACTTCAAATCTAAAAATTATCCCTATCACAAAGTAATGAAGAAAGGAACTTCTTGATTCATTTGACTAGGTCTCAAATGGATTGCAAATGTAAGCCTAACAAACAATATACAATGTGGCAGTAGTGGCCACTTTCTCATGCCACATCATTACTTTGGGGGCACTAAGGGGGACCAAATACATTTAAAAGCATAACACCTTAAAGTAGTCTTGATTCCTTAGAAGGCAGCAACTTTAAAAATAATCTGATCCAGAAATCTCATTTTAAATTAGAAAACAATAATTCTAAATACAGTGATCTTCACTTACCACTCTGACACCGTTGGCACAAGTTGCAAGTGAAGACACTGCAAACAATTAACAGCATTAAATTGTAACAATTCTGGCACAATGTGGCAATGCATGGAAAATGTCATCAACCAGGAGGCAATTAGCAGCCAGTCTGAACAGCACAAGCAAAAGGGAGTGGTTTCCTAACAAAACAGGCCTTGTGAGGAAAAAAAATGAAGACATTTTTCTCTTACAAAATGCAGCATTCTTGGGAAACAGAAAGCATACGTTTCTAGTAGTTTTAAAGATCCTTATGCATCTTTTCAAAAGGATTACTCAGGAAGAGGCAGACTTGTTCACATTTCCAACAGTGCATTCTCATTACAATTATGTTCAATTACCATGTAACTCCATTCAAAAGTTCTCTTCCGTGTTTTTCTCTCAGGCCAACTGTGCAAAAGCTGTTGGATGGGGAAGCGTCAGAACTGTGGTGTGTGCCTGCCTCACTTAACTATAGGAAACCTGTCAACTTTCTTCCTGAGACTTTACACTTCAAAATCATTCTCTGTATGCTGTGAATTGGTGCACTTTAAAAGCTAACTACTTTTCAAAGCACTGTTTAAAAAGTGACATCTCCAACCACATTTCAAGCTCTGAAAAAAACCCAACTCTACAAAGTCTCACTGGTCTCTATAAAAGTGCCACCTCTCTTTTTTTTATTAAACTTGACAGTCAATCTCTCAGAAATGATTTGTGAAGAAATTTAGTTCAAATTACTTTATAGCCAGACATTTATGAGAAAATGCATTTTTCTTTGTTGCAAACTAAAAATGATAGCCTTTTATCTCTCTTTTTAAAAAAACAATGCAGAAAACCACAAGCAATATTAAAACAATTCAAAGACAGTAATCATGTGGCCTCACTGTCTGAATCTCACATATATTCTGTCTTGCAGTCAAAATATTTTCCAATATTCCAATAGTCTGGACAGTGTCATGACCTTTGTTATGTTTTACTGCAGTTCTCAAATACTCTGACAATATTTCCTTTCCTTGCTGTGATTCACCAGTATTCTGGTTAACTATGCAAACTACTAAGGGAACAGACTTCACGGCTATCTTTAGTGTTGCACAACTGATTTCTTGGTAGATTGCCTTGCTTTTTATGTCAAGCTTTAAGAAAAGGTAAAGGAGGGCTGAGAGAGAAATCTCAACCTCACTTTTGCAGAGGAGACATGCACTTTGGTAGCATTTGCTCTGCTACTGTTACTACTATTTAACAGTTATTCAGATTGAGCTGTGTGCCAGTGTTGTACTACCAAAGTGGCATAATCTATGGCAGGGCTTCACAATGTCTTCTCTCCAGCTCTTGTGGGACTATAATTCCCACCATCCCCAGTCATAGTGGCCTATAGTCAAGAGTGATGGGAGATGTAGTCTAATAACAGCTGTAAGGCTGAAGTTGTACAGTACTGATGTATGCCCAGAGGCTCACAGTCTAGATTACAGGCAGGCATGCAGGCGGGAAAGAGAAATAATGGGAGCAGTTGAGGCAAACAATGAATACTAGGAATAAGTTGGAAGCATTAATTAAAGCTGAAGGAAGACAAAGTGAGGAGTTGATTTCCTTCTAACATATCTGTTAGTAGGAGATATGTTGATCTCCTGCTAACCGAGCACAGCGGCACCTTTTAAAAGTGGTGGTTCTCTTTACTGAGCAGGGGGAGAGCAACTGGCCCTATCCAACCCCAGCACAGCATCCTTCCATTGGTTGTTGCTGGTGTCTCTTTTTTAGGTTGTGAGTCCTTTGGGGACAGGGAGCCATCTTTATTTATTTATTTCTATGTAAACCACTTTTAGAACTTTTGCTGAAAAGCAATAAATAAATATTTGTAGTAGTTGTATTTATGCGTCTTACAAATCTGTGTTACAGGGATTTTATCTGCTGGTCTGGGCCTTTACAAATGGTTCACAGCAGGTATTCTCCACTTCATGTTACAGATAATGCAGTTCAGTTTTCGATCCTCTTTAGCTTTGTCTTTCCTAGTTAATACAATTTTAATGCACTTCTACTGAATCAACTATATGTTAGAAAGCAAAACTTATAAGAAATTTGTCCTTTTTTTTTCTTCTTTTTTTTTTTTTTTGAAGTGTTTCAGCTCCATTAAGCTAGCCAACTAAACTGTGGGAAGCAAAACCTGACATTTTGCCAGGGTTTCTTTCACATTCGAGATATTTCTATTATCAAGCACCAAAACGTTAACAGGGAAGAAGCCCTACTGTAAACTTGTCCAATGCAAGAGTAAAGATTGGCAAGGTATCAAAATAAATAATGCACTGAGCACTTCATTCTCCCCTTTGCTGTAATAAACCAAAGGATTTGTGGATGTAGCCGTTTCTTTATAATTTTAAAACTGTAACATGTACATAAAATACTAAATGTTCATGATTTTTGAACTCCTGCTTTGAAAAAGCTGACTGGCAATATGCCTGAGGGGACCAATGCTAACTGTTCATTCAGCACAGCCAAATGTTAGAAAGATTCTTAAGAAATTAGAGGTTGTGCTCCAAGTTAGCCAATTCAGCAGATGAGAAAAATGAGTCATAGCTGCACTTGGTAAACCCTTG
Organism: Hemicordylus capensis; assembly: GCF_027244095.1. Taxonomy (NCBI): domain Eukaryota; kingdom Metazoa; phylum Chordata; class Lepidosauria; order Squamata; family Cordylidae; genus Hemicordylus; species Hemicordylus capensis. The sequence goes on along the minus strand of NC_069660.1, from coordinate 214,762,752 downwards.
CTGTGTTTTGGACACGGACATTAACCAGTGTATTTGTAATATGCCCATTGTTCTAGTTGCTTGGAGACACAAACACACCCTTGTACATTGCTCTTTTCAGATTCCACTCACTATACTCACACACGCGCATTACTATATATTGCTCTTTTTGGGATTCCACTCATTATATTATGATTTAACATCCACTTTTAAACAAAACCAACAGTTCATGTAGATCTGGTATTGGGTAATATTAGAGAAAGTGTGTGTGTGGAGGGGGGGAATATGAGATTAGAAGTCTCTGGTTCAAATGTCATAGAAGTTATAAGAACATAAGAGCAGCCCTGCTGGATCAGGCCCGAGGTCCATCTAGTCCAGCATCCTGTTTCACACAGTGGCCCACAAGATGCTGCTGGAAGCCTACAGGCAGGAGTTGGAGGCATGCCCTCTCTCCTGCTGTTACTCCCCTGCAACTGGTACCCAGAGGCATCCTGCCCTCCCTAGGTGGCCTCAGCCAAGCCACAACTTCTCAGTTGTGCCATCTGTAATACAAGAAGACTAATACTGTCCTACCTTACAAGGCATTTTTCTCTATTACTAATACTGGCCTTTAGCTAAAGCAATAAGGGATGACGACGACAACAACAACAACGATAATGATTAACATAATTAATTTTAACTTTAATGAACAGTGCTAGATAAATGCTAGGTATTTCCTAGGAGTGAGAAGGTCCCTCCCCCAACCTCCAGTGCTGCTTCATTATGCAAGTTGGTTCTGCCCTGCAATCCACTCAGATTTGTTTTCCAATTTCCAAGGGAGACCGGAGGAGGTGAGCTGTGGCTTTTCATTATCAAGCCTCCTTTGCTGGACAACTGGGAGCTTTGGAGCTACTCTTTCCCACCCTTCGTTTGCTGGACAGACCAACTGAGCCCAGCACAGACCTGCTGCCTAATTGGGATCCTCCCTTCCCCAGGTGCCAATGCTTCAACACCTGCAGGCACTGAGTGTTCACATCGGCCCTACCCAGGGTCCTTTGTGAGAGGAAGGACTTGGGGGGCTATTTAAGGGAAGGGCTGCGGCAGGCGGCACAGCCAACGGCGCGGCCAGCCTGCAGGCGGCCACCGAAGCCGGCTGCCAAAGGGGGCCGGCCCTTGGTGTAGGGCTGAGGGTTGGGCTGCACTCTCTTCAGTTTGACTGTTTGAGGAGTTGCAGCAGTAAGTGTGCCAGCTTTGTCACTGAGATTGGGTAATGTGTTTGGTTCTGCCTGGAGATGGGGAGACAGGGGGCGCCTTCATTGAATGTGGGGCAGCTATTCCTGTGGTGGCGGGGAATAGAAGAAGTAACGTTGGCAGATCAGCAGGCAATTCCAGGGGAAGGGTGGTCAGAAATTTAATAGCTGTCTCCCCTTCCAGCTGTCCTTCCAGCTCTTTGACCTCGGGGAGCATTGCCAACAACCCACATAGCCTCACCTTGCTCCTCTGCAATGCCAGGTCGGTCCAAAATAAGCCAGAGCTCATCCGAGATTTGATTATGGATGAAGGGGCCGACCTGGTATGTATTACTGAGACTTGGTTGGGCGAAGATAGTGGTCCAGTTTGATCCCAGCTTCTCCCTCCAGGATATTCTGTAGAGGAGCAGGTGAGGGGATGTGGGCGAGGAGGTGGAGTGGCTGTGGTCTATAAGGATGATATTCCCCTTACTAGGGTCCCTGTTAGGGTATCGGACCATATTGAATGTGTGTACTTGAGTTTGGGGATCAGGGGTAGATTGGGACTTCTGTTGGTGTACCGATCGCCCCGCTGCCCAACCGAGTCCCTTACTGAGCTCACGGACTTGGTTGCGGGACTTGCATTGGAGTCTCACAGACTTCTGGTGTTGGGGGACTTCAATGTTCGTTTCAGGACCAATCTATCCGGGGCAGCTCAGGAGTTCATAGCGGCCATGACAACTATGGGCCTATCCTAAGTGGTCTCTGGACCGACACACACTGCAGGTCACAAACTTGATTTGGTATTTTACTCTGATCAGGGTGGTGTTCCGTGGGTGGGGACTCCTGTGATTTCCCCGTTGTCATGGTCGGACCACCATCTGGTTAAGGTTGGGATTACAGCCACTTCCCACCTCCGCAGGGGCGAGGGGCCTATTAGAATAGTCCGCCCGAAGAGGTTATTGGATACAGCAGGATTCTAAGAAGCCTTGGAAGGATTTAATGTTAGTTTTGCCGGTGATCCTGTTGATACCCTGGTTGAGAATTGGAACAACTTGCTCACCAGGATAGTAGACACGATTGCTCCTAAGCGTCCCCTCCTACCCTCTTCAAAATTGGCATCTTGGTATACAGAAGATCTATGGAGGGTGAAGCGGCAAGGTAGGCGACGGGAGCACAAGTGGAGAAAGACTCGACTCGAATCTGACAGATTACGACATAGAGCACACTTAAAGATCTATGCTCAGGCAATACGTGAGGCAAAGAAGCAATTCTTTTCTGCCCATATTGCTTCTGCGAGTTCACGTCTGGCGGAGTTGTTCAGGGTTGTGAGGGGGGTAGTATCTGCCCCCTCTCCCTTGAACCAGAATTTGGAAGCATCAGTCACCCGCTGTGATGTGTTTAATGAATTTTTCGCAGATAAAATCTCTTGGATTCAGGCCGACCTAGATGGAGACTCCACAATTAATTTGATGTCTGAATTGGAGGTGTCCAACAATTCCTCTTACGCGATTCGACTAGATCAATTTCAGTTTGTGACTCCTGAGGATGTAGACAGGCTGCTTGGATTGGTAAGGCCTACCACTTATTCTCTTGACCTTTGTCCAACATGGCTTATTCTATCTAGCAGGGAGGCCAGGGGCATAACGATAATAGGGCAAGGGGAGACAGTTGTCTGGGGGCCCACTGCCTTTGGGGGACCCCAGAGGCAAGTCACATGACTGACTCCCCCAGCCACGCACCCGCCCGGGCTTCCTTCAGTTGTATTCATCCTCCAGAATTAATGTGAGTGTTAAGACCTGGAGCTACCAGAACAGCATGTCTTTCTCTAGTACCATTAAATAACTTGCATCGTCCACAATTTACAAAACCTTAAAAAAAAAAAAATTAGGATGATGTTCTATTGTGGCACATAGGTGATAGATAGATAGATATAATTTTTACTTCAGTGGGGGGGGCATATTAAAATCTTGTGTCTGGGCCCACTCCAACCTTGCTACGCCCCTGAGGGAGGCTGTTGTGGGCGGCCTGTTAGAAATAATAAATGCTTCTCTGAGGGAAGGCAGGATGCCTCCTTGCCTCAAGGAGGCAATTATTAGACCTCTTCTAAAGAAGCCTGCATTAGATCCCTCAGAGTTGAGCAATTATAGGCCTTTCTCTAACCTCCCGTGGCTGGGCAAGGTAATTGAGAGGGTGGTGGCCTCTCAGCTCCAGATGGTCTTGGAGGAAACTGATTATCTAGACACATTTCAAACTAGCTTTTGGAGGGGCTATGGGGTGGAGACTGCCTTGGTCGGCCTGATGGATGATCTCCAATTGGGAACTGACAGAGGAAGTGTGACTCTGTTGGTCCTTTTGGATCTCTCAGCGGCTTTCGATACTATTGACCATAGTATCCTTCTGGAAAGTCTGAGGGGGTTGGGGGTGGGAGGCACTGTTTTACAGTGGTTCCGCTCCTATCTCTCGGACAGGTTCCAGATGGTGTCTCTTCAAAATCTGAGCTTAAGTATGGTGTCCCTCAAGGCTCCGTACTCTCTCTAATGCTTTTTAACATCTACATGAAACCACTGGGAGAGATGATCAGGGGATTTGGAGCTGGGTGTTATCAGTATGCTGATGACACCCAGATCTACTTCTCCATGTCAACTTCTTTAGGTGATGGCATATCCTCCCTAAATGCCTGCCCGGAAGCAGTAATGGGCTGGATGGGGGAGAATAAACAGAAGATGAATCCAGATAAGACAGAGATACTTATTGTGCGGGGTCAGAACTCTAGAGATGATTTTGATCTACCTGTTCTGGATGGGGTCACATTTCCCCAAAAGGAACAGGTCCGCAGTCTGGGAGTACTCCTGGATCCACACCTCTCCTTGGTTTCTCAGGTTGAGGCGGTGGCCAGGGGTGCTTTCTATCAGCTTCGGCTGATACGCCAGCTACATCCGTTTCTCGAGATCAATGACCTCAAAACAGTGGTACATTTGTTAGTAACCTCCAGACTTGACTTCTGTAATGCGCTCTACGTGGGGCTGCCTTTGTATGTAGTCCGGAAACTTCAGTTGGTTCAGAATGCGGCAGCCAGGCTGGTCTCTGGGTCATCTTGGAGAGACCATGTTACTCCTTTACTGATGGAGTTATACTAGCTGCCGATAGGTTTCCGGGCAAAATGCAAAGTGCTAGTTATAACTTATAAAGCCCTAAATGGCTTAGGTCCTGGGTATTTAAGAGAGTGTCTTCTTCGCGACGAACCCCACTGCCCATTGTGGTCATTTGACAAGGTCTGTCGCCAGTTACCACCAACTCGTTTTGTGGTCACACAGAGATGGGCCTTCTTCAGCTGCTGCCCCGAGACTGTGGAATGTGCTCCCTGCTGAGTTATGATCCTCCCCATCTCTGGCTATTTTAAAAAAAAAATTGAAAAGCTTTTTTTTACCCAAGCCTTCTCAGATTTTAAATTAAAAAATACTATTTGTTAATTTTATGGTTTTTAAATTATTGTATTGCTTTAACTTTTATATATGTGTTATATGTTGCATATAACCCCACTTGCCATCATTCACTTTTTAGTATATGCATGAAGGGGTTTTCTGAACAGAGCCTATGTCTACAGCAAAACAAGAAGGGGAAGAAGGAAATCAAGGTGCAAGATAGGATAAGGGAAGGAAGGAGCCTGTAGGGCACTACTGCCAATACATGTTTTGGTGATCAGCTGCCATAATGTTCAAATTGATCACTGTATTTTATGTTAGGCTGAGAGATAGTGACTGGCCCAAGGTCAGACAAATATAAGAAAAGGAACTCTGGAAGAGACCAAATTTAATTGGGCAATCTGCATCCCACAGTGGCCATTCAGAGGACCCTGAGAAGTCCACAAGCAGGGCATGAAGGAAAGGGCTTTTCCTTGCAGCAACTGGTATTCAGAGCATACTGCCTCTTAAACATGGGAGTTCCATGTAGTCCTTTCATAGATCTATACTTAATGTGTTGAATTCCCTTTTGAAGCTACATAATAGGCCTATTCAGGCATTACGGAATGTGTGTGTGGGCATGCACGTACAAGTACATGTTTTCGTGTAAATGACTGTACATGTGTTCCTTTCAAAAGTGAATCTGGGTACAGGCCCCATTAAATGCAGGGTACAGATAGAAAGTGCACTAATGTAGGTGCATTGAACATAATGGGTAAGTAACTGTAGGTGCATACAGATCTGTACGTGCATACACTGTAAGCAGATTGTATCTTCAAACATAACATGTGAACCAGGCTTAAACTAGTAGCCAAGCTATTCCTCCCATTTTGTGGCAGCAAATCCATAAATTAATTGTAATTTATGTATTATACAATACATAAATTGTATGTATGTTGTACTACTTTTCATCTGTACTGAACCAGAGACTATCAAATTAACTAGATGACCCAAAGTGCTGGTGTTATGAAAGAAGGGGGGAAAGTTCTTTCTCTACTTTCTCACACCATGCATAATTGCTTAGTCATCTTTTTCCTAACTGAAAAAGCCCCATTTTGCTCTTTCCTTACAGAAAAGCTGACCCAAGTCCCTGATCATTTTGGTTGCTCTTTTCTAGGTTGCTCTTTTCTGCACCTTTTCCAGTTCTCTGATATCCTTTTTGAGATGCAGCTACCAAAAAGTTACAAAAGATTTCAGATGTGGCCACAAACAGATTTCTTTAAAGGCATTACAATGCTGGTCATTTTATTTTCAATCTTCTCAGCTCACTGAGCTGGTGATTTTCTTGAGCTATCCTCCATAACACCAAGGCCTCCTTTCTAGTTAGTCACTGCCATGTGACAGTTAGTCACTGTTAGTCAGGCCCCATCAAAGTATGCAAAGTTGGGGGTTTTCCTTCAATTTGCACCGCTTTACTTTTACTTAAACTTAACCTCATTTGCCATTTTATTGCTTGTTCACCTAGTTTGGAGAGATCCATTTGGAGCACATGTGAAACAGTAATCATTTAACTGTTCTTCTCTAACTCCAGATCATTCATGTCAAACTGGCCCTAGCACTGGCCCTAATACCAGTACTTCCTCAATATTTACTTCTCTTCACTATAAGAACTGATTATTCACTCCTACTTCTGGTTCTTGTTGTTCAACCAAATACTAAACCATGTGGTAGATACTCAGTGGCATTAAGGAACAGCAAACTGACAGTTACTTGCAGGATAGATGTTAAAGTCAATAAAAGAGAATCCCTTGAAAGGTTCTTTAGACCAAAACAAGAAACAAAACATTGACTTGGGCAGCCAGAAGGGGAAAAGCTTCCTCTGCACTTCCTTACTCACCAGAGGCGAATGGTGGACATGTAGGAAAGAAAAATCAGTGCTAATGAAGAATACTTAAATCACAAGAGCAATTATGCAGACAAGAATAGAGGTGAAGTGCCACATATAAGCAATCAGTCCTATTAAATTGAAAGGCGGTAGGGGGGAAGATGAGGAGAGAGGCCTCTGTGGCTTGACCAACAATCACCTCCAGAATAGCCAATAAGAACAAATACGTAATACCCCATCTATGCAAATGTTGGAAGAAGTTGTTATTGTTTTGTTTATTTATTTATTTATTCATTCACCTATATCTTGCTCTTCCTCCGAGGAGCTCAGAGTGGTGTACATGGTTATTTTTATCCTCACAACAGCCCAATGAGGTAGGTTAGGTTGAGTTAACATGCAACCAGATTCTAAAGATGTTCACCTGAAAATAAATAGAACTTAATTTAATAGGACTTATTATCTGGTAAGGGTCCAGAGGGGGTTGCAACCTTGAAATTAAAATGATTAAAATGGAATGTTCACTCTGAATATTGATTTCAACAACAGTTACAGGATGTAGGATGCCTGATGTTTTCAAATGAGGCTCAAAAACCATTTATCAGGGATGCTGAGGCAGGATCCTGCACTGAACGGAAGGTTGGACTAAAACACTCCCAAGGTCTCTTCCAACCAGTGTTCTCTCTAATTTTTTTCATCTTTGTGCAGAATGAGTTTTGTTCTAGGTGGCAGTATCAAGGCAGTGTGCGTGCAAGGAGAGCGACCTTCCTGATTAAACCTGAGTGGGATCTAACATTAACTGAGGGGACATCAAAAACCATGTGAGTACATGCACGCCTTAAAGGGAACACTGCTTCCAACTATAACATTCTATGATTCAGCAATAACCTTCTCTGACAACCCAGTCCAAAAAAGGTTTACTCATAAGTTAGTCCTATTTTGTTGAATGGATCTTACCACCACACAACCATGCACAGGAATGGGCAATTGGATATTGTCAGATAGCTTCGTGTCAGAATATCCTAGTAATAATTCAAAATGGAATTACTTTCACAAATAAGTAGATGCTACACATCATATTGGCTTAATTAAGATGTAACCATGGCTTGATGATTAGGAGTGCCCACATGGGCTCATAAACACACCTTTCCCTCTTGTATGCACTCCTTCCCCTCTACACTTCCTAGCACTCAATAACCATAATTCCACAGAGAGTAGGAGTTTCCTTGGCAAATAGCAGCCACCTGGGAGCGGGGAATTGAGACCCACCGCAGCAAAGGTAAGGGTTAATGCCCCCCTTCCCCTGGCTGCAGTCCTAATCCAACTGCAATTTAACATCAACAAACCAAGCACATGCTTGCAAAGTGTGTGTATAAAGATATGTAGTTTGACCCTAAGCTATCACAGTCATTTTTTTCCAAAGGCCATTTTCCTCTTCCACTTTCAGTACAAAAATAAATAAAAGGTATAAAATTATTTTCAGGTATAGAATGGCTCAAGAAAGTTAAATAAATCTCTTCGTTTCCAACTGTGAGAACCAGTTAAGTTGCTTTTAGCTCCAGGCAATGGAGACTGTTGGCAATGAGCACTTGAAAAGGCTTGTGTCCAAGCTCCAGTTTCAAGAACTGCAATTCCAGTTAACTACAAGGTGGTCATTAGAGGGAGGAAGGGAGAGAAAACTCGCATAGTTACAGTGTAGGAAGAAAACTGGGAAGACATGGAAAAGGAAGATGAAGATTGGCAAGGGACACATCACCAGGCACATGACCAAGGAGACAATCCTATAAATTTCATCATCTGACACACTGGTGTAAAAAAAGTCTCAAAGTGAAAGTTAGCAAGGATTACATTAGTGTATATGAGAATGAAGAGATTGTGAATGTGTCGCAGCAATTTTATCTTGGTGGAACTAAACTTCCTGTCAAACAAAATATGAGGATGGATTATTGTTTAATATTTATGGAACCTGATAAAGACTCCAAGATTATTTGGTTGCTGTACATTACAACATCTTCTGCTTTAGCTTCTATGCAAAATACTGCAAAAGATTATTCTTATCAACAGGGAATCTATGAAACCAGCCTTCCGTTCTAGCAGCAAGCTAAATTTTGAACTTGACATTATCTACAGAGTAAGAAGTATTTTGCTTAAAATTGGTAATAATGGGAATATGATAAATCTAAACATTATAACACAAAAGTTTCATGAAAACAGACCTATGATTTCTATTTTAACATGGACAACAATGACACTAACCTACTTAGATATGAAATTTTAACTGAGCTCTGCTGTCACCTACATGTGATAAAGAAGAAACATTATTCTGAGGGTAGGGCAGAAAAATGCAGGTGTGGGGGGGAAACCCCCCCCCGAATAACCTCAGGGAGACAAACCAGGGGCAGGCAAGCTATAAATTAGTGTGAATCATGGAAGGTAAGAACACTACCCCATTGTCTTTCATGTGTGTGTGTGTTTGCTTGTTTATTTATTTTGTTTTATGTATTTAACCCACTGGTTGGCCACTGTGCGAAACAGGATGCTGGCCTAGATGGGCCTTGGGCCTGATCCAGCTAGGCTGTTCTTATGTTCTTACTTCGATACCACCACTTACTTCGATGACCACCAAAAAAAAATTGAAATAGTAGTTAAAACAAAATAAATGACATAGTAAAAGTTAAAACATCACAACAATTTAAATTTTTAAAAGATATTAAAATGATGATAAAATTGTTAAAACAATATTTATATAAAAGCCTGGGTGAATAGCTGTGTCTTTAAAGACTTTTTAAAAATTATTAGAGATGGGGAGGCTCTTATTTCAGCAGGGAGAGCGTTCCAAAGCTCTGGGGCAGCAGCGGAGAAGGCCCGTCCCTGAGTAGCCACTGAACGAGCCGGTGGCAAATGCAGACAGACCTCTCCTCATTATCTCAATGGGCGGTGGAGTTCAAAACGAAGAAGACGTTCTCTTAAATACCAAGGGCCTAAGCTGTTTAGGGCTTTATAGGTTATAAATAGCACCTTGTATTTTGCCTGGAAACTTATCGGCAGCCAGTATAGATCTTTCAATACAGGAGTAATATGGTCTTTCCGAGATGACCCAGAGACCAACCTGGCAGCCGCATTCTGAACCAACTGTAGTTTCCGGACTACACACAAGGGCAGCCCCACATAGAGTGCATTACAGTAATCCAGTCTGGAAGTTACCAGCATATGTACCATTGTTCTGAGGTCATTTATCTCAAGAAATTGACACAGCTGGCATATCAGCCAAAGCCAACAGAAGGCACTTCTGGCCACTGCCTCAACCTGAGAGAGGCTCGGATCCAGAAACCAGAAGCTCGGATCCCCAGACTGCATACCTGTTCCTTTCATGGAAGTGTGACCCCATCCAGAACAGGCAGATCAAACTCATCTCCTGAGTTTTGAACCCACACAATGAGTACCTCCATCTTATCTGGATTCAGTCTCAGTTTGTTATCCCTCATCCAGCAGATTAACTCCTCCAGAAAGGCATTTAGGGAGGTTATGCCTCCTCTCGATGATGCTGACATGGAGAAGTAGATTTGGGTGTCATCAGCATACTGATAGCACCCTGCAACAAATCTCCTCATGATCTCTCCCAGTGGTTTCATGCAGATGTTAAACAACATCGGAGACAATACGGAGCCCTGAGGGACAACATACAAAAGTTCAGATTTTAAAGAACAACAGTCTCCAAGGGACACCAACTGGAATCTGCTCGAGAGGTAGCAGCAGAACCACTGCAAAGCAATGCCTCCTACTCCCACCCTCAGACGCTCCAGAAGGATACTATGGTCGACAGTATCGAAAGACCTCGAGAGGTCCAAAAGGACCAACAGAGTCTCCATATACATACAACAGAGTATGTATATGGAGAGAGGTGGGGTGGGATAAGCTGAGCAGTAAACTAACCTCCACTATGTATGAATGGAAGAATACCAGGTGCTTAACAACCTCTCCAAGTATCAAGCAATATATTTGGCAATGGAGCAACAATTCACAAAAGAAATAGCTTAGAACTGGGTATCACATGCCCACAAATGAACTTACTGAGAGGTTCCAGAGCAAAGTGTACAGTTATTGTTCCTGTCCGGAACACAATATATCATCTTTAAAGGCAAATCAAGGAGAAAACAACAGTAACTTCTCAGAAACAAGCAATTACCTCTCCTATGTCATTTACAATTGATTGATTGACTGCTTGATTGATTGATTGAATAAGTGCTGTCAAGTCGGTGTCGACTCTTCACCACCACATAGATAGATTCTCTCCAGGATGGTGTCTTCAACATGGCCTTTAAGGTCTCTCAGTGCATTCATTGCTGTTGTAATAGAGACCATTCACCTTGCTGCTGGTCGTCGTCTTCTTCTCTTTCCTTCAACTTTCTCCAGCATTATGAACTTCTCAAGCGAACTGGGTTTTCGCATAATGTGTCTGAAGTATCATAGCTTGAGCCTGGTCATTTGTGCCTCGAGTGGAAATTCTGGATTGATTTGTTCTATGATCCATTTGTTTGTTTTCCTGGCTGTCCATGGTATCTTCAAAAGTCTTCTCCAGCACCAAAGTTCAAAAGTGTCAATACTTTTTCTCTCTTGCTTCTTCAAAGTCCAGCTTTTGCATCCATAGAGTGTCATGGGGAAAACCATTGTCCAAACTATTCTAATCTTTGTAGGTATAGATACGTCATGGCATCTAAATATCCTTTCCATGGCCTTGATTGCAACTCTACCTAATGCTAGCCTGAAGTGTATTTCTTGACTGTTGGATCCTTTACTGGATGGTCGATCCTAAAAGGCAGAAACTATCTGCCACTTCAGTGTCTTCATTATCAATTCTGAGGCTGGTTGTTGTACCTGTTGTCATTAGTTTAGTCTTCTTTACATTTAGTTGTATTCCCATTTTTTCACTGTGCTCCATGACTTTCATTACTAGAGCTTGCAGATCATCCGCATTCTCAGCTATTGAAGTGGTCTCATCAGCATAGTGCAGGTTACTGAAGTTTCTTCCTCCAGCTTTAAAACTACACTCATCTTCTTCCAATCCAGCTTCTCTTAGCATATGTTCAGCATATAAGTTGAATAAATAAGGAGAAACTATACAGCCTTGTCTTACTCCTTTGCCGATCTGGATCCAGTCTGTTTCACCATGTTCCGTCTAGATTGTGGCTTCCTATCCCGTGCATAGGTTTCTCATGAGAACAATCAGATGTTCTGGGACACCCATTTTCCTAAGGACATTCCAGAACTTGACACTGTCAACGCAATCAAACACTTTTCTGCAAATAAAGCACATATTGACTTCTTTCTGGTATTCTTTGGCTTTCTCAATTATCCAGTGTGCATCAGCAATGATATTTCTTGTTCCTCAGCCTTTTCTGAAACCAACTTGAACATCCAGCATTTCCCTTTCCACACAGGGCTCTAATCTGCATTAGATGATCCTGAACATTATTTTGCTAGCATGTGAAATTAAGGATATTGTGCGATGGTTTGCACAATTTGTTAAGTCTCCTTTCTTTGGTATGGGTATGTAGACTGACTTCTTCCAATCTGTTGGCCACTGTGTTGTTCTCCAAATTTGCTGGCATAGTTTGGTTAGAGACTTGAGTGATTCTTCTGTTGTCTGCCATATTTCTGTAGCTATTCCATCAATTCCTGTAGCCTTCCAACTTGGTAATGACAGGAGTGCTGATCTAACTTCATCTTCCCATACTAGAGGTTCTTGCAAGTAGGAAATATCTTCTAAAGTATCTTGAATGTGGACGTCCCTGCTGTACAGATTTTCAGTATACTCTTTCCATCTCTGTTTGATCTTCTCTGAACCAGTTACTATCTGTCCTTTGGCATCCCTTAACATAGCAATTCGAGGTTGGAACCTCCCTCTGAGTTCAGAGATCTTTTGGAAAACTTTCCTTGTTTTCCCATGTCTATTTCCATCCTCAAGGTCTTTACAGATGTCATTGTAGTACTGCTCCTTGTCTCTTCTAACAGCTTTCTGAAATTCCCTATTAAGTTCCTTCCTGAGGTCTTTATCTTTCTTGACTTTGGCTTCTCTCCTCTTCTGGGCAACTTCCACTGTCTGTTTTGACATTCATTTTGCTTTCTTCTGTTTCTTGGTCTTTGGCAGTCTTTTTTCACATTCGTCTTTAAAAACTTCTTTGATTGCATTCCACAGTTCCTCTGGTTCCCTTTCACTGAGGTTCAGAACTTCAAAGCTGTTCCTGATATTCTCCTTGAAAATGGTGGGTACATTTTCAAGATCATATTGTGGAAATGATCTTTTATATCGTCAAGATATAAAACTACAAGTTCCAGCTATAATGCAACCACAAAGAACAAGAGATGTCATTTCAAAAATAGGAGTCTGAAAGGGTAAAGGAAGATTGAATGATTCCTGACACCGACATCCTGAAATTAAGTACATTTCTTATAAAGAGGGTGGTGCTTGAATGAGAGAAGAGCAACAGGACCCCCGCCCCATAGTGTTTGAGACAGCCCGCTTAGCTACTCTTTTTGAAAGCAACAAGAGAGGCCAAGATTCGGCTAAAACTGGAGGCAAGTCAGGGAGTGGGGCTTGTGGACATCATTAAACACCCTACTTTTCTCAACATAATTCAAGAACTGGAAAAAGATGGTTCACCTGTTCCAGCCACTTGCATTTATTTTCTCACCTATGAAAAATATGAACAGGTTCCTAGGCTTAATTTCACTAACAGTAGATGAAGCAGTAACTGGAGGTTCAAATTATTAACAGCATTTTTAAAAAATCAAAAAAAATCTCTGCACTGGCCTGCCAGGGAGCAGGCTAGGCTAGAACCTTTCTGCCTGGCTTCTAGACTTTAATGTGCAGTTTGTTTTATATAGAGAAGCACTGAATCATGGAAGCCCCAACTGTAATTTGAACTGGTACAGTCCAGACATATATTTACCCCCTCATCTGCTTAGTGAGAATTAGTCCCTAGTCCCATTGGTTTCAGGAGAGCTTACTTCCAAGTAACATACTTACAATCGATTTGAGAATCTCATAGACACTCTTACATTAATACAGTACTATACAATCATCCCTCGCTCATTGCAAGGATCCCGTTCCTGGAAAAACTCGCGATTGGCGAGCCATTGAAATAAATGGTAAACAGGGGCTTAGAGGAATCACAGCTGCAAAAGGACTGCAAAATACAGTACAAATTAGAAAGAAATCCCTCCAAATCTCCCCAAGTCACCACGAGTCAGTCAGAGGAGTGGGGAACCCCCCCAAATCATCCCTGACCCCCCAAAATTGCCAAAAAATCTCACCAAACCACGGATACTCAGGTTACGGTTGGCAAGACGTGCCACAATTTTGCAGTTGCCAATACTGAAAACCGTGATTGGGAAACCCGCAGTTGGTGAGCGATGAGAGTATAATTAATTTTTTCAAGGAGATGTGTCATTCTCAGAGGGAACAGACCAATGGTTGACAGATTATCCACTCATGGTGGCATGGTTTCTTTTTCTCCCATAGTAGGAGAACTCTAAGTCACAACATTAAATTGACTTGCAGTTGGTTCAGGGAAATAAACAAGAAGCAGATGTTCACACATGCTACTTATGGAATTTACTGCCACCAATTTAGATGATGATCACTCATTTAAATGGTTTTAAATGAGGATTAGACCATTTATGTATATATATATATCTATCACCAGCTATTAGACATGATAAGAAGGCAACTAAAGGCAATGATCGCAGGCAGTGGATTATCAGGGGGGAACAGTTACTGCCACCCTTTCTAGGGTGGTCACCTAAGGCTTAATGGCTCCCCTCTTCCTCCTACTCACCTCTCTGCCCTCTCTCTCTTCTCTTCAGAGGCAGCCACAACAGTGCACAACCAGCCACTCTGTCCTCCTTCTATACTTGGGGCATTTGAAAAGGAAGAAGATGGAGTGGAAGAGAAAGTGGGAAGGAGAGGAGAGGGTTAGACTGCTGTTCTAGGCCTCTCATCTTTCTTCCACTGTTCTCTTCCCTTTCAAATGCCCTAAGAGAGTTGTGTGCTGCTGCCAATTAAGAGGCAGAGGAGGTCAGGGCAGTAAGTGAGGCAGTGGACAGGGGATGCAGGCATCACTTGGTGCCCTGCCTCAATCAGCCAAAGATCTTGGGCCACCGCTGCCTCCTTGTTAAAGGCCAGCACATCTCTGAATAGTTTACCAGATGTTTGGGGACTAACAGCAGAGGACAGCTATTAAATTAATGTTTTGCTTGCAAACTTCCCAGAGAAATCCAATTGGCTGCTGTTAGGAACAGAATTCTGGACTCAATGAACCTTAACTGTCTTGTTGGGTCAGATTAATGTTTTTATGTTCATAACTTCAAAAGTTAAGCAGTAACAAAGGTTAATACATAATGTTGGAGGAAGATGTGCACAATCTTCAACACTGCTTGAATTTCTTTTGACAAGAACATAAAAGACAATAAAAATTATACCAATTAATACTGTACTGACAGAACTTTTAATGCAGAACAACAAACATAAATTGCTTAGAGATTACTTGATTCAGAAATAGGGAGAGTAAGTTTAAAATCAGTCATGCCCTACTTAAGAAGATTATGAGGAAGTGTTGATTGCTTTCTGCAAACACAAATATACACTGGGATCAGATGGCTGGTTTCCCATCATGTTCCTGGAACCATAGCCAGATCTGTTTGATCAATGTTTCAGCAGTGTAATAATTTTGCAGAGTGTTAAGGAGTTGCAGCAAGCAAGGCTATTATATTTTATGCATGCTCTTAGGTTTTGTCTGCACTTTACTACAGAGACCCCACCCTGAACGTTTTTAACTAATGGAGACCGTATTTGTGAAGCATTACATCTCTACAGAACAGTACATGACCAGGAGAAAATGCAAGAATGTACAAGAGATTGTACAAGAATGTCTAGAGACTGAAATCCTGAGTTAATTCCATGTTTGATTGATTGATTAAGTGCCGTCAAATCGGTGTCAACTCTTACAAGATAATCAGCCACAAATGGGTTATCTTTGTGCTGTCTCCTTGCCGCTCCATCTCCTTGCCTATTTCACAGGGCACAAAAGGCAGTTGAAAAGGTGGTTTGTTGGTTTCTGTTTTTCATGTTCCCTTCACATATATGCAAATCTACACCTTGAGTTCCTGCAATTAAAATAGCCACCTAATGGCACAGCGGAGAAATGACTTGACTAGCAAGCCAGAGGTTGCCGGTTTGAATCTCCGCTGGTATGTTTCCCAGACTATGGGAAACACTTATATCCAGAAGCAGCAATATAGGAAAGATGCTGAAAGGCATCATCTCATACTGCGTGGGAGACGGCAATGGTAAACCCCTCCTGTATTCTATCAAGACAACCACAGAGCTTTGTGGTCGCCAAGAGTCAACACCACTTCGATGGCACACTTTACCTTTACCTATATTAAAAGGAGGGTGATTTAGAAGGATAGCAACTAAGCAAGAACTACACCTGCTGATCCCTTGACCAAATTTATAGAGCATGGGGTAACTTACAGAGCATAGGGATAAAACTTCAGGTTGATTAGCTGCTATATAAACATAGGGTTCGTTTTTAATCTTATAAAAGTTATAGGAGCCAATCAAGATACAAATATGACACACACACACCACCAACCAATACTGAATAAATCTCAGCTGTAGTAAACTGCAGCTTAAGCAAGCCATTCATTTCCTACAGTTTCAGCTTGGGGCGGGGGGGAATTGCTAAAATAAAATTCCTATCCTTTCTGGTTCTATATGTAATTCCTTTAAGGAAACCAATCTAATGATGTCTTAGGTAGACATTTTCAGCCATTTTTCACACTCTGAAGGTACATGATCACAAAAGGTAAAACCATATAAAGAAATACTTTACAGGAACTTCCATGATCACAAAAATGATTACTGCAACCATATTTTATTTATTGTTAGGTTTTTATATCGCCTTTCATTAAAATAATCTCAAGGTGGAATCGTTCTGTCACGTGCTGCTAATTCATGTGGTATTTTCACACCATGATGGGTACACATGTGCCCAAGGATAATCCCATGACAAATGTGACCATGTGAACTGGATTATGGAAATATGATACATGTCGAGATTTGTTCCAGCATGGTAGCCTTTTCTAAAATGTCATTACTACAATTATTTTTTTTTCTGTTTTAACTGAATGGCACTACTCAACTTCACATAAAAGTACATGATTGCTAATGGATCTCAAAGAAATAAACTGATAGGTTGTGACACTTTTTAAGATCTTCATGTCAACCTGTTCAGAAAATGACATGGGGGTATGTTGTTAAAATGCTCACCCCCACTTTATTCCTTTAGAAATTGCAGAGAGAGCGACAGAGAGAAAGGGAGACAGACAGAAAATGAGAGAACACTTTTTTTAAAATCCCCATTACATACAAATACAGGATTTTTTCTCATAAGTACAGACTATTTTGATTCTCTGCAGGGACCTTTCTTTGCAACAATTCATACAAAACCTATGCATCTTTGCACTTGCTGAAGCCATTCCAAAACCACTTCACCGGCGGATAAGACTTACTAAAGCACAGCATTTTTCCTCCTCCCATTACAGTTAGCTTACCTCTTTCAAAATTTCCTTTAATCCAAAAGAGGAGACAAAAAGGAGACAAAAATTCCAAATTCCTGTTTCTAACCTAAAGGGTATAAGCTACCCAAGATTTCCTAAGATCCATTCATACATTTTCACCACATGACCAAGCCTGCATGGAAACTGCAGTGCACAAGAGAAGCAAAGGAAGCAAGTATAAAATAGGCTTCAGTGCTAAGCCACTAGTATTGGAGATTCGGAAAAATAATAATGGCTCTTTAATTGCCAGCAGACCTCAGTCCCATTCCACACATGGAGCAAGCAGCTGTGTACAAGACTCCAAACAAATGGACAGTGCTCTCAGCTTTAACAGTATTGGTCACCTCCTGGTGACCAAGGAAGCCTGGGAAGGGAATATCAGCAATAATTCCCCCCCCTATTCCTATCAAATAGGTGATCTACACTGCCATTATTAACAACAACATACATTTGGTAGTGTTCACCATCATCATCACTGCCGCCAACACCACCCAGTGCTGAATACAAGCTTTTATTCAGACAGCATGATTTTGCACACACAGCTACATGCTGAGAATTCAATCTGTACATGAATTGAATTTACTGAATATTTTCAAACTCATTTTCTAGTACAGGGGTCCTCAACCTTGGTTCCCCACATGTCCTCAGTCACCTTGGCCTGTTGTCCCTGGGGATGATGGACAATAACATCTGAGGAACAGGAATGAGAATCTTGGCTCTAGGACATCATCATCATCATCATCATCATCATCATCATCATCTCCTCTTGTTTACACAGTCAGGCAGATGTTATTGACTGGTTTGTTTTATCCAGACATTGAGTCCTTTCCAAGGACCTGGGATGTCAGAATTTTGTTATCAATATTGTTCTTCTTGTTATTATAGATATCGTCACAGAATATAGGCTGTTCCCAGTAATGTTGCTTTTTGTAATTGGCTGATGGTGATTTCTGTGGCCCCTATTATTTATTTATTTATTTTAATATCCCGCTCTTCCTCCAAGGAGTCCAGAGCAGTGTACTACATACTGAGGTTTCTCCTCACAACAACCCTGTGAAGTAGGTTAGGCTGAGAGAGAAGTGACTGGCCCAGAGTCACCCAGCAAGTATCATGGCTGAATGAGGATTTGAACTCGGGTCTCCCCAGTCCTAGTCCAGCACTCTAACCACTACACCACACTGGCCTCCTTATCTTATCTTTATGGAAGATGTGTAACTTTCTCTGGGAATTCTGTTGCAATGCCCACCTGTCCCTAACTGCACCCCAGTGCACTCCCAGTTAAATCTTGGCTTTCAGTAATGACTGTATCACTGTTTCTTCTGGTAAGAAAGCCTTCATCTGAGTGAATTTCTCTGATTGGATCATTCTGGAAGGGTTTTCCTTAGTGCCCCAGGTCAATAGCGCGATCGCAAGGGTCTAGGAAATACCACTCTGATAGTCACTGTCCTGAGCATACACAGAAAGTGACAGAACAGATAATGCGTCAAAGCACTGAGATTGGAATGCAGTTTCCCTCTCTTAGCGAGCAAATACCCAGATAAGCCAAGGAACCAAGGACATACTCTCTCTCACAGATAAGACTTTTCAAGTCACCCAAGTGAGTCATGCTGAAAATCAGTGCCACACTTCCCCCTATGGTGGCCTCCCTTGAGAGAGCACCTATTCAGCCTTCTATTTTAAGAGAAATGTTTTAAGAGAGCGCACAGCTCGGCCATTGTCAACACCTTTTGTATAAGCATCTCCCCATCCACAGAACAATCAATGCACCCAGGATCATACCCTTAGGCTACCCTTCAGTTATTAAAACCCCCTTTTGCCACCCCACATTTGAGGGAATGGTGGTGGGAGGTGAAAGGCATGTGCAAATTGGATATAGAAGGTTTTGGGGAATAAATAGCACACTACTTGCTTTGCTGTTCCCACCATCCCAAAGTAGGGATGTGCACGGAATCAGGTGGGGGCAGTTCGATGGTGCCAAAGGTGCTGCTTTAAGAGTGGGGGGAGGATGCACTTATCCCTCCCTCCGCTCTTCCCCCACCAGCACTCCTTTATTCTGAAGTTAATCAGGGTGGCAGAGTACCTCCCTGCCGCACTGTTGCCCCGGTTGTCTGGATACAACCATTAGTATCTGCTACGTGCCCAATGTGCATGCCCAACATGCACACGTCTGTGCCAGTGCGCGCAGGTGCAGCGGATTCTTTCAGTTGCATCCAGGCAACGGGGCGGCAAGGAGAGACTCTGCCGCCCCGATTAACTTCAAAATAAAGGAGCGCCAGCAGAGGAAGAGCAGAGGGAGGGACAAGTGCACCCTCCCCTGCTCTTAAAGCAGCACCCTCGGCGCCATCGAACAGGCAGAACCGGCCACCTTTCAAACCGTTTCGGAGGCCGTTCACATGTCTATCCCAAAGGCATTTCATCGTTTCTCAGCGCACTCAAGAGATTTGTATCTTGCATTGGAACATTATTGGATTTTTCTTTTGTTTTCCTTCTCTGGGAGATCCTTTGGAGCACCTTCTCCCCCCCACTCCCGCTCTGCCAGGCAGCCATGGCTCAGCCCTTGCCTTGTGACCTAGAGTTTCTCCTACTCAGCCCCAGCAACAAAAGGTCTCAACCTCCTTCTGCAAAGGAAGCCCCCAACTGCAACCCCTGGCATCCACATCCCTGACCTAGGAACAGGAATCTGTGTCTCTGTTTACACTTTTTCTCTCCCTCTCTCGCTCCTGTTTCCTAGTGCTCAGAACTCTATCCCTTGTCCCTCAGCACTAATCTGCAAATGTGTATTAGAGGCCATCCAGTGACATTCTCTGATTATTAACCCCTGAAGGGAAGATCACTACCAGCAACCTTGCTGAGGTGCTAACCATGGCCTGAGCTGTAAATCTTTGCACTTGGATACAAATTTTGCTTTCAAGGAATGTGCCTCTACTCTGTTACACCCTTTCTGAGTGCTCTAACATGGGTATATCCTATCCAAAGTCAGCTTTCCCAATACCTTGGTTCATAATTTGGTTGTACGCAGGTGTGCATCACATTAAGCCAAAACATAAGTTCGATTCATTCATTATGTCATATGAGTGAACAGATGTCTGTACACTCATACGCGTGTTTGTGTGAATGACTGTACCTGTGTTAATTTTAGAAGTATCTGGATAGAGGTCGTTCAAATTCATGGTACAGATAGGAAATGTACTTCTGAACCTGCATTTAGCATAACATGTAAATAACTGTACCTGTGTATACTGTACACTCTGTACAAGTGTTGAATGTAACATGTGAATGGGTCTATAGTAACTAGGGGTGGTAACTACCACGCTTCAGAGTGAACCTGGTAACAAATATAGACATTTGACATTATAAGAGGAAAAAATGAATCTCACCATGTCAGTCTGAATAATCTTCTTTAGAGTTTACTACTTGGCTTTCAAATATACAGCACCTGTTCTTCTGACCTGCAGGAAGATAATGAATACGCTTCAGGGTTTTTTTAAAAAGGTTTTTGATTACAAAGCACAACTCCATCCTCAGTGTATACTTGTGGAATCTCTATGGCTTTACATATCATTTATTAATTTGAAAAAGTTATCTCCTACCTTACAATTATGAATTTTCACAATTTGATGGCTCACAGTTGAATAAGTTATAAAACAATATTAAAACAATCTCAAAAATTACAGCACAAACAGTAAAAGCAGCAGTAAAATAACAGTTAACATAACAAATAAACTTAAAACTTCAGGAACTCTGAAAGCAACATGATCAGTTCAGATTAAAAGCACTGAAAAAATATACATAACCTCTTTTGGAATAAGTTATACGAGCGGATCCGGCACAGACCATCTGCAGCACCCCTAGTTCTCCCTGTCATTTCCCCACTCCCTTCAGCCCCAGTCCGTTCTCCTTCCCCCTCCCCCTCCCCCTTCAGCCTCAGTCCATTCTCCATCCTTTCCCCCACTCCATTCTGTGCTTGGCTTTCCTTTCCCTCCCTGCCTGCCAGCAGCGGTTTAGCTCGTTGGCTGGCATGGCCGGCAGTTTCCCTCCCTATCAGCCAGGCTGGGCTGTGGGAACTTTCCCTCCCCGCCCGCCAGCGGCGTTTCCCCTCCCCGCTGGCTTCTGCTGCCATTTTCTCCCCATCCCCATTGCTGTCTCCCAGGCAGCTGCTCGCAAATTCTTGCGAGAGCTGCCACACATGGGATTAGCAATGGGTACGTTTAGCACACACACACACACACACACACACATACTGGTAGATAGATAATCAATGGCACACCACTGTTTTTGCCTCCTGCCTGGAATAATTATTCTGTGTATACAAAACTTTCCACAAACCAACAAAGAGGAAATACAGTGACATGTTTTACTGGATACGTAAACGTTAGAGCCACAGTTGTAGCATTGTTAGTATTCCACTGGCATTAACATATATATTTCACTAAGCACTACAGTATAGGTAAAGTTGTGCCATTGAGTCGGTGTCAATTCCTGGTGACCACAGAGCCATGAGGTTTTCTTTGGTAAAATACAGGAGGTGGTTTACCATTGCCATTTCCCACACAGTATGAGATGATGCCTTTCAGCATCTCCCTATATCGCTGCTGCCCAAAACAGGTGTTTCTCATAGTCTGGGAAACATACCAGTGGGAATTCGAACCAGCAACCTCTTGCTCCCTAGGCAAGTTACGTCCCAGCTACCAGCGCTTAGCTGTAATTCTAACTACTGTCATGAATGAGAAAGTACCAGCAGCTACATAACCAAACACTACTGGTGTTACACCACCCTTCATATGCACTCCTGTGAAGAACAGCATTCTCCAAAACCAGTGTATCAGAGTTCACCAGTAGCGTAATATTATTACAACGCATCAGGTGGCAGTGTAATTTGCATAAACCACTCTTTGGTAGCAAATGCCCAGACAATGGGCAACTTCAGACTAGTCAGTCATGACTAAGGACCACTGAAATCCATGAGACAGAGTAGACATGAATAACTTAAGTCCCATTAATTTCACAGGACTGAATTATGACTAGCATAGTCTGTATGCTCCCCAATATCGCCAGTATTCTCCCTTTACTACTGGTGATAGATACATGTAGCAATATCCATGGAGCTTACTTCTAAGTAAGAATGCTTAGAATCACCCCGTCCCCTCACACTAACACACCCCTACCTTCCATATACTCCTTTCAAATTTTCATCTTTTATTCTGAATTAATTCAGAATTGTTACTGTCTCTAGTTTCATATTTACAATCATTATCACAGGCTACAATCCCTCTTCTGCCCATGTACATACAGTAAATATAAAACTAAAACCGTATCAATTCTGAATTCATTACTACAAAATGAAGGGTGGAATTCTGTATATGTGGCAAAGAATGTCAAATGTAGCAATACAAGGCAGTTCTTGAGATCACTGATAATCCTAACACTCTCTTACACATTAGAAAATGCTGTGTCTTTTAAATTATGATTGAATTGCCTGACATTCATTCTTCTATTAATTGTTATCACTATAAGGACGTTTCAGCTTTGAAGAAGAATGTTTTGTTCCTAGTGATCGAACATTATGTTCAGTCATCTGATCTCTCTCAAGGTCAATGTCTTCAGTAACTTGATAAGGATTACATCATTCCACTCTATCTGTCTGTAGGACAATTACATCACTGATCGATAATAGTGGTCTATGCTTACTATTAACATATTCATATTAACTACAAAGCACATAAAACCCCAGCTACTTCATCCACTAGAAGTAACATGTGTGATTCACAAATGAAGCCATTTTGGTTTTTTAATTTATTTTATCACAAATAAAATTTTATTTTTGCAGTCTGTAAAGAAATAGGTGTTGATGCAAAGTAGAGTACAGCTCACTCAGAGTAAAGTGCTTATGACTTTCTTTAAAAGATCCCAGGGATAAAGAAGGTTGCTTATTCAGGACTATTAAGTAAACTCAACAATCATATACAACATTTATTTAGATGGCTAGGAGACTCCCATTGCCTAGCAGCTGCAGCCCCTTGAGCACCCTGAGATCAATATTAGAATTTACTGGAAATTATGGAGCATGCAATTGTGTAAGAGTTGCTCCCACACTCCCACTGCATAAACACAGCATACATGCTGGGCCAGTGTGTGAATGAACCTACCCTAAACATAAAGAACTAGCAATTTTCAGCCCGCTAGATTACCAGGCGCTAGTAGACCACCCCCGCCCCCCCGAGTGCGGCCGCCAGCGGGCCCAGTCCTTCCCAGTCCGCCCTGCCACCTTCGGCCTCCCCTTTCTGGCTTCCCCCGCCGCCTCGGCCGTACCTATAGCTCTGCTGCCGCCTTGGCTGTACTCCCTTGGCGGCGGCCGCTGCCATCGGTGGCCAGTCGGCCCGCCGCGGCCAGTGGCCCGCCACGGCCACCGCCGCCTCACCCGCATTCTTGGCGTGGCGGCCGCCGCGGCCACCACCACCTCTGGCCGAGGCCGCGGCTCCGCCGCCGCCGCCAGCACTCTTTTCCCGTTGGCGGCGGCCGCTTCTCCTAGGCCGCCGCTTCCCCTGTTCCAACACGGCCGCCCGAGTCTGGGCGGCCGTGTCTTTTTGGGCCGATCTGGGCACGCGCTCCGCGCATGCCCAGAACAGCCCAAAAAGACACGGGCAGCACGGCCGCACACATTAGCTTTTTATGGTATAGGATACCCAGTGATTAACAGCATTTATCAATGTGCTTCTTTGGGTAACCCAGTGCTTATTCAGAACTTTAAGTGGTTATCTTCACATCTTTACAAGATCCATTTAAATTAAGCAGCTAGAAGACTGTGACCTTAAGAATTAAGCTGTACTTAAAGTAAAGTTGTGCCATCGAATTGGTGTCAACTCCTGGCAACCACAGAACCATGTGGTTTTCTTTGGTAGAATACAGGAGGGGTTTCCCACTGCCATCTCCCATGCAGTATAAGATTATGCCTTTCAGCATCTTCCTATATCGCTGCTGCCCAATATAGGTGTTTCCCATAGTCTGGGAAACATACCAGCGGGGATTCGAAGCGGCAACCTCTTGCTCCTTAGGCAAGTTACTTCCCTATGGCACCATACTTGCATTATGCTAAATATCTGAAATCAGATTAGTTTTACCCAGAAAATATTCCAAAAGATTGTGCACCAATGATAGGACAAAAAACGTCTGCTCTTTGCCTCTTTGACACCCCAGGGGGAGGAAATATTCAGATGGTGCCTTCTCCCACTCCACAATTAAATGTGCAGCTTTTCTAATGCAATCAGTCTACCCTCAACTCCAGGGGTGTAGCAAGGTTGGAGTGGGACCAGAGACAAGATTTTAAAATGGCCGTGTGTGTGTGTGTGTATCTTCTATGTGCCACAATAGAACACCATCCTAAATTATTTTTTAAAAGATTTTGAAAATTGTGGACGATGCAAGTCAATTTAATGGTACTAGAGAAAGACATGCTGTTCTGGTAGCTCCAGGTCATAACACTCACATCAATTTTGGAGGATGGATACAAGTGAAGGAAGCATGGGCAGGTGCGCAGCTGGGGGAGTAAGTCATGTGACCTGCCTCTGGGGGGGGCAAGGCAGTGGGCCCCCAGACAACTGTCTCCCCTTGCCCTATTATAGTTACGCCCCTGCTCAACTCACCTCCTCCAGTCATTGGTCTGCCACTTTTACCTGCAGCTCTTGCCCTTCTCCCTACAGTCTTTCAGGGTCTTTACACAGGGCTGTCCTAGCCAGCCACCAATCTGAGATCCAGTGAGTCATATTAGGTATATGTGTTAAGATCAAAAGGAAGTGGATTCAAGATTGTAGAAATGTAGATTTGAGAATAGACCATAGCTCAGTGGTAGAGCACATGCTTTGCATGCAGCAGATCCTAAGCTACCTGGAATCTCCGGTAGAGGTGTGCACGGAACCTCACCTCCGTGGTCTGGCACTAGGTAGGGGGGCTCTTTAAGGGTGGGGGAGGGTGCACTTACCCCTCCAGCCGCTTTTCTCCCGCTGGTGCGCCTGTTTTTTAAAGCATTTGGGACAGTAGGGTACTTCTCTGCCACCCCTCCCCCCCGTTCCTCGGCAAAAGGCTTCATAAAGCCTGACTGCACATGCATGCATGCATATGTCACACGTGTGCGTGTTCGATGTATGCACGCGACACGCAGACGTGATACACATAGGAACCTGCCATATACTGAGTCAGACCATTGGTCTATCTAGCTCAGTATTGTCTTCACAGACTGGCAGCGGCTTCTCCAAGGTTGCAGGCAGGAATCTCTCTCAGCCCTATCTTGGAGAAGCCAGGGAGGGAACTTGAAACCTTCTGCTCTTCCCAGAGCGGCTTCAACCCCTGAGGGGAATATCTTGCAGTGCTCACACATCAAGTCTCCCATTCATATGCAACCAGGGCAGACCCTGCTTAGCTATGGGGACAAGTCATGCTTGCTACCACAAGACCAGCACGTGCAGTCAGGCTTTATGAAGCCTTTTGCCGAGCAACAGGGGAAGGGGCAGCAGGGAAATACCTTGCCGCCCCAAATGCTTTAAAAAACAGGTGCGCCAGCGGGGGGAAAGTGGCGGGAGGGGTAAGTACACCCTCCCACACCCTTAAAGGTCTACCCCCCCCCCGGCGCTGAACCAGTCCCATGTCCGGACCTGTCCAGAGACCTTTAGAATGGTCTCCAGACTGGTCCATGCGCATCCCTAATCTCCAGGCATGGCTGAGAAAGACAACATTTGAAACTTTGGAGAGCTGTCATCAGTCAGGACTGAGCTAGATGGACCTATGGTTTGACTCAGCTCCTTATGTCCCTACTAACCTTCATGCTAGAAAAATTAAATGTGAGAAGTATCCTTCAGAACTTTCCTTTTGCCCACAAGGCTTTTATCATTTTGGAACACATCAAAGTGAAAAGCAAATTCCTCATATATTATAAAATATTATAACACAGTTTGCCCACAAATAACCTGTCTGTGCAATACGCTGTGTACGTCATAAAAGCAGCCAAATGAAGCTAAATAAGTTAAGTGCTACCTCCACTTCATGACTACTAACTCTTTATCACTGTCTCAGAACACAGCAGTAGGCTGTGGAGGAGGAAACATGTCAGTGTAGCACATTTTAAGACTGTTATGAAGTAATTTATTGTGCCTCCCTCTGAAACGCAAATTGATATCATCCTCTTGAAGCCATTCCTTACAAGCTCCAGCAGTGTATCCCCACCCTCTCTGCTGTACTTTATAGAAAGAGATACACAGAAATAATAACAATGAAAAATTGTAACTAAAACAGAAATTGCTATAGCATAAGGATTAAGATCAGAAGGGCCGTCAGTTAGTACCCAAAATGGAGCAAGCGAAGGGTTTGGCTATTCCATGCCACCAAAAAAAAAAGGGGGGGGGTTATCAGATTTCTGTAGCAGCATTTCTTTCCGCCACTCCTTTAACAGAGGTTTCATTTGTCAGTCAACTATCTTAGAGCATTGCACAATTCAAAGAACACACAAAAATCAACTGGCTCACAGTTGAGCATTGAAAAGTACTGTCTTTGATGTGGTGTCAGAAGGTATGAAAGCTCTATCTGAGGCATTTAGTCTTTGATGGCTATTTCACACATGCAAGTCACCACTCGATATTGCAGTCAATGAGCGATGAACCTGTATGTGTAAACCTACCCAAAGGAACAGTGAATAATGTCAGCTTGACTGCTATCCAAACACATTCTGTATTTGGCAGGCCTGACAAAGGCAGCAGGGAGATAGCTAGGAACATATAGCCAACACACTGAAATTATAGCAGTCAATCATGAGGTTAATTTGGATTCTATCTCCTCACATTACTGAACACTATTATGGTTTATTCAGGTGCATATACCACCTCTTCAGCGCAATGAAACAGTGGTATGGAAGCAGCACCTACACAAATTCCCAATGCATTTCACTACAAATACTACAGGTCAGCTGCTAGAGAAAATCAATGTTGCTCACACACTGACTCCAGGAAATTCATAATCGGAATAATAAATTCTGAATCAAATAACTTATTCTGTACTTGTGTGGGGCTAATGTGGGATCATGGAATACAGACATCTCTACTCATCACATATATTTGAGAGCCTTACAGCTGCAAAATAGATTGAAATGCTCTTTGACTGCAACTGTGTCATTCGTAAATGCCAGAAGGGTGGGCTTTTTTTCACCCAATTGTCTTCCTTCCTTATGGTTTTACCCACTCTCTCTCTCCCTGAACAACTAGGTTGTATTTGCCCAATCATTCATCAACAGTATTATCATTACCACATATGCTTCTCTACTGTAACTTTTATAGTGGAGCAAAGGAGAGAGTGCTGCTGCCTCTGTTTAGGTTATTATCATGATGAACTCATGAATACCATTTGTCACTTGTCTGGACGAGACTAATGCTGATATTACTGTGAAAGCTGTCAATTTTAAAAAATATTGTCAGTAATGCTAGAATGTTGATGCTAGATAAGTAGTATTGGTGTATTCTGTACATGTTTGGTGGACCAATAAAATTCTGATTGATTGGTATTAGTATTATTTATTTATTTATCTATCTATTGATCTATCTATCTATTCAATTTCTATACTGACCTTCCAAAATGGCTAAGGGCGGTTTACAAATAAAACAAAACAATTAAAATCAATTAACAGTTAAAGCAGAGATTATAAAACACCATAAGACAAGAACAATTAAACAATCAGAACAGTTTAAAAACCCTGAAAAACCAGGTTGCAACATTAAAACAATTTACATCAATTAAAAAAACCTGGAAGGCCAAGCCAAACAGAGGGCTCTCCTGAAAGTCAATAATGAATTCAAATTACGGATTTCTGCAGGGAGTGCATTCTACAGCCCAGGAGCAGCTACAGAGAAGACCTGCCTCTGAGTCGCCACCAGACGTAACGGTGGTAACTGGAGACGGACTTCTTCAGATGACCTTAACGTGCAGTGGGAATCATGCAGAAGGCACTCTCTAAGGTAACCTGGACACAAGCCATTCAGGGCTTTAAAGGTAATAACCAGCACTTTGTATTTTCCCCTGAAACGTATCAGCAGCCAGTGCAGCTGTTTCAAAACAGGCATAAATATGGTGTCTCCAGGTTGCCCCAGGGACCAATCTGACTGCTGCATTTTGAATTAACTGAAGTTTCCAAACTACGTACAAAGGCAGCCCCACGTAGAGCGCATTGCAGCAGTCGAGCCTGGGGGTTACCAGCTGGTGCACCACTGTTTTGAGGTTGTCCTCGTCAAGGAATTGACACAGCTGTCAAATCATCTGAAGTTGATAGAAAGAGCTCCTGGCAATAGCCTCCACCTGAGATACCAGGATGAGGCCTGGGTCCGGGAGAACTCCTAAGCTCTTTACCTGCTCCTTCTGGGTGAATGTAACCCCATCCAGTGCAGGAAGGTCTAACATCCCTCAGATTCTGAACCCCTACAATGAGCACATCCGTCTTACTTGGCTTCAGCTTCAGTATGTCATCCCTCATCCAGCCCATTACTGCCTGTAGGTAGGCATTTAGGGAATTAATGCCATTTCCTAATGATGAAGATGAAAAGGAGAAGTAGACTTGGGTGTCATCCGCATACTGATAACACCCAGCACCAAACCTCCTGATGGCCTCACCCAGTGGTTTCATGTAGAAATATTAAAAAGCACTGGTGACAGAATGGAGCCCTGAAGGACTCCATATAGCAGCTCCCGTTTTGAGGAGCAACTGAGGAGCAACTGTCATCAAGCTCCACCATCTAGAATCTACCCGAGAGATAGAAGCGGAACCACTGCAAAGCAGTGCCCCGTATCTCCAACTCCCCCAGGCTATCCAGAAGGATACCATGGTCGATGGTATCGAATGCTGCTGAGAGATCCAAAATAACAAACAAAGCCACACTCCCTCCGTCGATTCCCCGGTAGAGGTCATCCATCAGGCCAACCAAGGCTGTCTCAACCCCATAGCCAGCTCTAAAGCCAGTTTGAAATGGGTCTAGATAATCAGTTTCCTCCAAAAGCACCTGGTGCTGGTTGGCCACCACCCTCTCGATCACCTTGCCCAACCAAAGGAGATTGGTGACTGGCCTATAACTATCCATCGCTAAGTAATTACATTTCTATCCCAAACTTCCTCCACGGAGCTCAGGATGCTGTACATGGCTTGTTCTCACATTTTATTCGCATAACAACCATCAGTCACCATCTAACTCTGTGAGTTAGAAGGTGACTAGCCCAAAGTCATCCCTTGATCTTCATAGCTGAGCAGGGATTTGAACCAGAGCCTCTCCAGTTCCAGTCTGATATTCTAACCACTACACCCCACACTGGCCTTCTACTGTAGATGTGGATGATACAGTATGTGATCTTTAAGTTCATGCTGTTCAGCACTGGGCTCCTAAGAATCACAGCTTTACTGTTTACCAGATAAAACCTTACAGAAGCATACATTAAAAAATAAATAAATGCAACATTAACATAATATACCCAACAAGCTGAAGTTTGGCACCCACCATGTTCATGAGAAGGTTATGCAGACTGCAAAAATTATGGATAACTGAATTGTGAAAACCAGCTGTGCTCCTACCCCAAAGCCTGGTATATTCATGATGTGGCCTCAAGACTGAATAACCTGACCAACACTCATACTTTGCTGCCTAGGCCCTTTCCACAAAGTTATCCTTGCATCCACCCTATCTTTCAAACGTATTCAATGCTGCAGATTTTCAATCATTTACATAAGGAAGAATCAGACCTAAAATATTTCAACTGTTGCTAAAGGTGAACTTATCCTCAGTTTTAATCTTGAAAAAGAAGTGCTCAGTATGAGCTATGAAGCACGTTCAAAGTTAGTCAATGCATTTTTATGTGCATGTAATTCTGAGTTATTTGAAAGCACTCTTATTTGCACGCCTTTATTCTGCTTCTTAAGGCTCAAATTAACGAGAAGCAGGATTCATTCAGAAAGCATTTTATCTTAGGCTTTGAACAAAAAGGTGATTTTAATGTTGCTAATGAAGTATTCAGGCCAAGAATCAGCTTTTACATTTTTGAGGGCGACAAGTGTTTCAGAGACAAGTGAGATAAATTAAATATCTGTGAGGAGCAGAGCTAGCGTAGCAAAAAGAAATAAAATATTTTAAAAATGTAATGCATATATAGATGTAATACTTTCCTATAACTAAGTAGCCCATTACTTGTTTCAGGTATTTCAATATCCCATGGGCAGATGAAGTCTGAAAATGCTAGCAAAATGTACATCAAAGAGAGAGCAGAAGAACTGTTTGATCTGTTCACACAAGCTGCCTTATAAGCCAATCCTACTGATGTCTGTGAAACCTACTTCCAAAGAAGCAGACTTGGGATCGCAGCTTTATACCTAGGTACTATGAGTAAGTGAAACATATAGAGTGACCACATCATAGCTTCATATATTCTGCCATCTAGCTAGTTTAATTAGCCTATGCTTCAAAACCAGTGGGTTGTATCCAAAGCAAGTTAGCCATGACTAAGTTCCTTTGAACAACCCAATGGGTTGAGCATTAAAGCATTAGGCAATTCACAGTTATCAGTCACATACACTATGATAATTAACTATGACCTATGTTACCAAAGCCACCCATACATCGGAAACTATTCTAAGGTCTTTCTTCTGCAAAGACAAGGGAGATCTGTCGGAACCACTTTTCAGCGAACAGTTTCAGACAAAGTTTACGAGGCTTAAGCTTGGAGCTGCATTCAGAGCCAATATTTGCTCCTGGAAGGTGTCTAATAACAAGGAAGAGTGTGCCTTTTGAGCATGCACAGTGTGACCCCTCTCTCACCAATGAATAATAAATTTTCAACAATTTCCTTAAGGGAAGGATGTACTGCTTTTCCCAACATGGCAATGCGACCGGACAAGGATAGCCTATGGCAAAAACTTCTGAAATAGTTAGAATGCTGACCTCTGTATACTTGTTCATCATCCTTCAAGACCAGCAGTCCAGAAACATAGCTTAAGCTCACAGACGTGCACATCACGTTGCAACAGATTGTGCAGCTATACCACTCCACATCCACATCTCACTCCAGTTTAAGCAAATACCTACCTATAATGAGCTCATCTGTAATTAATGAAACTATGGACATACATAGTTGATCACACACACAGACAACCCTTGGCAGATCAGGGCCTTCTGGTATAATACTTTTGCTTTCAGAACTCACAACACTCTGTCCATAAGTTTGAAAAAGTCATCCTCACAACATGAAACAAACAATTTGTACCACAATACGTAATGTGAGACACAATTAGAACAGTTTCTTATTCCTTAGCATTTGTACATGTAAGCAAAATTGTCTCATCAACCTGAAATTATACAAGATTCCCCCTCCCCCGTTTTTCTTTAAGATGCTGAGAATTATGCATCCAAGATGGAAACTGAAAAATCAGACTACTATAAATGAAGAATGGCATTTATAATTCTAAGTGTTGTTCAGTCTTTGAGAATTAATTCTAAAAAAGCTTCTAACTTTTAATTCTAACTTCTAATTCTAATAGAAGCTTCTAGATTCTAACTCTATGCTATTAACAAAAAAGAGAAAAGATGAGTGCTCATGACTGAAGAAGCTTTAAGAATATATTTTTATGGAACGAACATTGACTTTCTGTTGATCATACCGATTGGGAATATGCACATACAAATGTATGTGTGCGCTGTCTGTGTCACATGTAATGGTGTACACATGGTAAGGTAAGGCAATATCCTAAGCACATATAGATTATTCTTAATTTAGTGGGTGGTGGCCCTAAGCGTAAGTTATGACTGGGCTGCTCTAAGGCACCCCAGTCTGCTGGGCTACCCTCAGCCTCATTTCTTGAGTAAAGAATGACCCATGGAGGTTATGGCAGAAGCCCAAAGCAGCTTAAAACAGAGGACTGGGGATAGTTTACCAGTTACCATAAACAGCAGACGAAAACTGTACTGCTATGAAGTACTGGCTTTTGTTCAAGGTACTGGATATTATCATATAGTCAAAATATTTTTCTCCCTTTTAACAATCTATGGGTGTCATCGCCAAAGGTCTGGACACCCCTCTGCTGGGAGAAAGAGAGCCCCGGGGAGGAGTCAGGATGGGGATCTCCAGCCACATCAGGCCTACCCCTTCCACCATGGTCAGAGGAGACACCCTTGTCTTCCTCTTCAGACCCAGAAGGCTCCTCTGAGGCCCTGGCTACTCCCCAGCCTTGTCAGAGTTGGCACTTACAGAATCAAATGCTGTCTCTTTACGATCTGGCAGTTCCTGTGAGGGGGTGGGACAGCAGCTGGAGAGTCGAGCTATTTGAAGGCTCAGTCTCCAACAGACCACTGCTGAAGTAAAATTGTTCCGTAAGCTCGCAGCCTGACCTTTGCTTCCTCACAAACCCGACTCTCCAGCTTCTGACTGCACCTTGTGCTTGATCCTGCCTCAGATCAGATTTAATTCAGGTTCTGAGAGGATTGCTTCACCTCAGCTTGTTCCTGTTGTCTGAGAGTAGCTCTTCAGTTCTCATCTTTGGCCCGACCAGGTCTCAGCTGGGCCTTACTCCACTGGGGTGAGCCTTCACCACATGGCCAGCACTCCTCATCCTCACAAGACATGATAATGGGCTAAAGCATAATTGATCGTGGCCACAGGAAAAGTGCTTGCCCACATAGTTGTCTGATGCCTGTTCCGTTACTTATAAAAATACTTTCTACGTGAATCATTCCATTCACTTGTAAAATTTACAACATTACAACTGCCAAGGCCACTAACTGCTGACATGCTAACTCTTACACGCAAATGGGTTGATCCATACAGTGTGTTTATATGTGATGAGACATGCATTGAATCCTGACACAAATGAGCAACTAACTCCATGGCTGCCATTAGAGGATGCACAAACCAAAAATTGCAGTTTGGATCAAATTCAATGAATTCAAACCGAACTGCATTCTGCTGAACTGGCTGACTGGTCTACTTGACCAGTGAGGATTCCCCTTTACAAGGTAAGGGGCGGGAGACTGGGGATCCAGGGAATCTGGAATGGCTGGGTGGGTGGGAGCCGCAAGAGTAGTAGTAAGGGTCTTACCTGGCCAGTGCAGCCACTCCCCTCCCTCCGGCACAGCCCAAGCACATGCAATGGCTTGTTAGCAACCTGCTCGGCATGCGGCTTGCTAACAAGCCATCACATGCACTTTGGCTGCGCTGGTGGTGGGGGAGAGGAGAGTGGCCGTGCCAGCCAGATAAGACCCTTACTACTAGGCTCACCACCTCTGCCCATTCAGTGCCGAACCAGGCTTGGTTTGGTTCGATCGCAGACTGAACCGCTCCCATTTTAGTTTGTAATCCAGCCACTGAACCGGCAATCAAGCCCACGAACCGTTTGGCATCAAACGGTTCATTCACACCCCTAGCTGCCATTATCTCTATTTTGTCCCTAGGAAAGGGTACCAAGGGAATAATTTAAATGCTTTGATAACAGCTTATATTACTCAGTAGAGTAACAGCACCAAGATAACACACCCCTTCAGTTTGTGATTTCACCAACTATAAATCTCACTCTCACACACATACCTACCAGGTTTATTACATTTACCAGATATAAACATTAAAAATGACATCACCTTTGAATCTTTAAAAAAAAAACTCACTTATGAAACATTTTCAGGGCTATTAGCTATGTAGTCAGATTTTTAATAGCTGCGTTATAGAGCTAATTTGGTCAATCTGTCCTATCCATGCGCACATTCATCACTATCCCTCTGATGTAGCAGATTACATAAATTCTGCCTTGAAAAACTTTGGCCAATAGCTATTTCTATCAGAGAACATAAGAACATAAGAACAGCCCTGCTGGATCAGGCCCAAGGCCCATCTAGTCCAGCATCCTGTTTCACACAGGAATGCCCACCAGATGCCGCTGGAAGCCTACAGGCAGGAGTTGGGGGTACGCCCTCTATCCTGCTGTAACTCCTCTGCAACTGGTACTCAGAGGCACCCTGCTGAAAGCATTTGTACTTATCACAGGTATGTATGAAATGCCATATTCCAACTGCTATAACAACACTAATGGCAGGCTTGGTGTTTTAGCTTATAATGTTCTTAACTGGTCCAGCTCAATGCACACACACAAAACCAGCACCAACTAAGAACATTTCAAAGTTCACACAAGAGCCATTAAGGAGAAGGAAGCCACGAAAGCAGCAATGGCTCAAATAATGGTTTTCAAGAAGGTACAGGAAATCAAAGGAACACGTGCATGCACATGCATGCATACATACACAATGGCTCAGTGGTGTGTGGGGGTATTATGAGAGCAGCAATGCTGAATTCTCCCTACTGGCCAACACTGCCTCATGATGCTAAGGTAACCCATTGGGGATGTGGCTGTAGCTCAGCGGTGGAGCATGTTTTGCATGCAGAAGATCCAGGTTCAGTCCCTCGTATCTCCAAGTCTAGCTGGGAGAGACTTCCTCCTGAAATCTTGAAGAGCTGCTGCCAGTCAGTGTAGACAATGCTGAGCGAGATAGACCAATAATCTGATTCAGCATAAGGCAGTTGCCCATGTAACCTGTTGGGAAGCTGTGCCATGTACTTGCTTGTGGCTGCTGGAGTTCTGAAATGGATAAACTCACTAATGAAAATGTCCTCACATGACAGGATATTTGTACAAGGAGAAGGGATTGAATGATATGAAGCAAGGATAAGTTGATGAGAACCAGAAAACAGGCTCATTGGGCTGCTACATCAAGGTACCTGCTATGTGCTGACATTAGGCCCTATGCATTTAAACCAAAAACATATATTGGTTTCATACCTGTTTAACTCAAGGCTTCTCTCAAACAATTGTGGAGGCTGTAGATTGGTGAGGGTGCAAAGATTTCTCTATTTGAGATCCCTCGCTTCCCCATGTTCCCTAAAGCAAGGACATGAGCATTCATCAGTTTGTCTGCAGTAGAGATAATGTGCTTTGAGGCAAGAGGCACCATCTCCATGCAGAAGCCTACAGGATTGGGCTATTTTACACTATTTAAGTTTAAAAATTAAATTGACAATTTAAAACTGGAAAATGGTACCAGCTTTTTAGCAATAGGCTTTGCTGGTTTTACACCAGCAAAGTATTTAAGGACCCACATATTTCTAGCACAAACAGGAAAAGAAGAGTTTTCCTTTGCATTTGCCAGCTCCAAGTAAAAGTAAAGGAAAACCCAGCAGTATATTCAATAAACAGAACTATGAATAATTTATTTTAACATTACAAATGTGCCCTTTGCAGAATAATTCTTTTTCGTTTTAAAAAAGGGTGATTTAGGGCAAAAAGACCTTTCTAGATATATTTCATAGCCAGCTCCATCTCAGTTCCACTATAAAATAAAAATACACAGTGTATACTATTTCTGGATTATTACCCCAGGAAGATAATCCTTTCCAGCCACACAAAAATCTTACTTGGTTGTAATTAGTGGCCTGCATCTGCAGATAATATATTAAAGTATATTGGTCTCATTAAACTCACTAGAATGTTTCACTACATAGATAACTAAGTCATTTTCTTAAGTGGCGCAGCGGGGAAATGATTGACTAACAAGCAGAAGATTGCCGGTTCAAATTGAACAGATACTATATTGGGTAGCAGCGATACAGGAAGATGCTGAAAGGCATCATCACATACTGCGTGGGAGGAGGCAATGGTAAACCCCTCCTGTATTCTACCAAAGACAACCACAGGGGTCTGTGGGTGCCAGGAGTCGAAATCAGCTTGACAGCACACTTAACCATTACCTTTTTCCTAATAATACTAGCTGATCCCACTCAGAGAATATGAGCACCAGTATTTTCTTGCTGGAAGCTGCCTGTATTTCTCCTAAAGGAGGAAGGGGGCCAAGCAGTGGGGAAACTCTATGTCAAGATGGGGCAGGAGAGAGAGTGTAAGAATCCCTCATGAGCTGCTTCCTGCCAAAAAGGAAATGCCTCTACCCCCATGCAGAGGCATAACTAGGGAAAACGGTGCCCGGGGCAAGCACTGAAATTGCGCCCCCCCCGTTGCGCCCCCCGCCCCCCCCCAACATACATCTGACTGACACACATGTGTTTTTTCCTCACAACAACCCTGTGAAGTTGGCTTTTATCTCAAACATCAGAATTATGATGCAATGATGATACGTACTACATTATACTTAGGTTTTTCCTCACAACAACCCTGTGGAGTTGGCCTGTATCTCAAACATCAGAATTATGATGCAATGATGATACATACTACATTATACTTAGGTTTTTCCTCACAACAACCCTGTGGAGTTGGCCTGTTTCTCAAACATCAGAATTATGATGCAATGATGATACATACTACATTATACTTAGGTTTTTCCTCACAACAACCCTGTGGAGTTGGCTTGTATCTCAAACATCAGAATTATGATGCTAAAAGCCCATTAGTAATTCTGCATTTGCGTATCTCTTTTTTTAAAAAGAAATGTCTAATTGAACTCCAAATTGACAATTTTTTACCCATTCTGGTCCACCTCATGCCATCCTTTTAAATCCATGTACTAATTGTAATTCCATTAAAGCAGATATAATTTTATTAGTATTCACAGTTCATCAAGCTAGCAATAATGGCTGTTATTGTTGAGTTTAGAGAAAAATAAAAACTGCAAGACAATTTGTTTAACACAACTTGTAAACAAAACTTCCATGGCTAAATGTGGGTTTGTAAATCTAAGATTAAATACATGCTTCCATCAATATGTATACACAACATACACAACATGAAGGTGCACACCACACATTCAGAGACTACCACAGGATTTAAAAACCAACCATATAACATAATCCTTGAAGACAGAAATACATATATCCATTTTTGGGGTTAAATATAGAGGCTATTTAGAATTCACCAAAAACAAATCCAAGCATTCACAGAGGAAATAAAATATTTCTAACTCAGAACCATATATTCCTTAGGACCTTTAAAAAAAATTCCCCATAAACATATATACAGCAAGCCTAGATCAATCTCTTTGGAACATAAGGCATCCATAATATTCAGAAACAAAGACAAAATATAAAAAGCCAGATCCCCTTACTCAGCATTTCTTGATTCCTTTCTCCAGCAAAATTCTCATCATTCCAACTGCTGTGGGGTTTGTTTGTGGGTTTTTTGGTCCCTTCCTCTCAACATGCAAAGATATTAACAAAGACTGCCCACACAGTCCTTACCTCCAGCAAGATCTTCAGTTTTGAAGCTGGGCTACTAGGAATCTTGAGTTGCTTGTCTATAAAATGGGTAAAGTTTACTGTTTGTGTGTTCCTTTGAGCATCCAGAAATCTAACTAGTTGATGCCTGAGACATTGTGCCCCCTCCCCCTCCCCAACAATTAACTGAGGAAAAAGTATGCCAGCAGAGACAATCTCCAAAGGTCCTGGCATACAACCCCCTCCCCCATTTTTCTTGCCAAACTTTGTGTCTTTAGCAGGATACCACAGGCACTTGTTAAAGCTAACACATGCACTGCAACTCATTCTCACCCTGACACTTCAGGTCTGGTTCCACCCGCCCGCCGAATCCTTTCTTGTCCGTGCTGGGTGTCTGTGTGTGTCCTCGTCCTGCCTGCACGCCTGCTGCAGCCCCAGCCCCAGCAACAACACTTTCCTCCGCGACCGCGCCACCAGGAGAACCGAGCTGGGAGGACGGATGCACCGCACGCATGCGCAGCGCGACTCGGCACGCCGGCCGAGTCACGCGTGCATGCGTGACTAGAGACCCTCTGGCTGGCAAGCCACTAGAGGGCCTCTTTCTGGCTTGCCTGCCTGATAACTTCCAGAGTGAGCCTCAGCCAAGGCACAAGCAGTGAGCATGAAAGGCGCCCGCCGCCAAGCCAGGCCACTGGCCAGCAATGAGGGGGGGGGCAGGCGGGCGCGGAAGGGACCGCTCGTGGAGGGGGCGCCGACGCGCTCCCTTGACTGCTGTAGCGCTGCTGCTGAGCCGGAGAAATTTGCATTTTAAAATAAATTTTTTCCAAAAAAAAAATTTGGATCGGCGGGGGTCATGGCGGCACCCCCCACGTGGCCCGAAAAGATGGCGCCCGGGGCACGTGCCCCCCCGCCCCCCCTATCGTTACGCCTCTGCCCCCATGCCTTTATTTGAAACTGTCGGAAATGCAACAGGGGGATGACAGAGGGGATTTGCATAGTCATAGTCTTTAACAGGGCCCTGGCAGGTAGTCCGGGAGGTATGGAGAGTGGCTCCCCTGCCCCTCCGCCAGCTTAGACCATGCCTCTCAGCTCAGCTTGGGAAGCAGCTGACTCAGGAAAACCTGGAACTGTGTTGTCAGGAACATAACTGGGCCAACCAAGGGTTTTTGCTGGTCTGCGTAGGCTAAGTTCCTCCTGGGTTCTTGTTTGAAATTGCAACCCTCCAAGATTGCCCTGAAGCTGGGCTGCATAAATATCTTGTTCCCCACCCTATTTCCAGTGATAATTGATGTGGCGTTTCTTTTATTGCTGGATTGCAGAGGCCTCCTCCTCGCAGGGCCCAAGTTCAATGAGGAGATTGCAGCACCTCCTTAGCACATCTTTTCTGCCAATTGGCAATGTGGCTAGGTGTCTGCAGTTCTCTTCTAGTCTCTTAGCAGCCAGCTGCCTGTTTGTGGCAGAGAGCAGCCCAAGCGGTCTCCACTCCTTCTCCCACAGCAAGGGTCTGCCCGTCTCATGAGTAGGAGCGGGGGCGGGTCTGTCGGTAGTGCAACAGAGGAGGCTGGGCTCCGCCGCCACCTTTTACCTCTTTCACCACTGACAGACACCACCTCCTTTTTCCTGGCATCCCTTGAGGTACAGCAAGCCCCTTCTCTGGTTGCTTCTCGCCCACAATTGTTGCTTGGAGGGCAACACCGAGGCCACAGCAGCAGCGCCACTGCTGATCCGGAGGAAGGGCTGCCAGTTCCAGAGTCCCACTGCCGCCCTCGCATCCATCCAGCAGTGCGAGTCCAAGTGCAGCGACCTCTTCCCCCCTCCTGCATCGCCTCCTCCTCCTTCTCATCTCTGGCGGTGGTGCCACCATCATGCTGCCCCAGCTCTCTCTCACACCATGCCTGAGCTTAGCATTGCGTGGGCACAGCTTGCCACATACGTCCTAAGCGTTTTATATATAGAGAAGATACTTCTTTCTGGGGAGGAAACTAACAGAAATCCTTTGTGAGCACTTTTCCAAGTGAGGGACCTAATTACTGATGGGGGATGCTGAGATACAAAACTGAAAATGATATAGTAAAGTGCCTAAGAGATAGAGTGTGAACCATTAAGTTCCTGGCTTGATACTTACTTTTGTCATGAACTCTTAATGCGGCCCTTCAGTAAGCCACTCTCTAAATCTGAGCCCTTCCTCTACAATCTGCAGGTAACAATACTCATCTATCTTACAAGGCTGCTGTATGGATGACAAATAAGACCATGTCCGAGAAGCACAGTGGAGCTACAATACGTACGCTGCCAAATTTATTTGTACTGAGAATGGTCACATTTTTCCAGATCCCCGGGAAATAGTCAGAAGTGTGTATAAGAGAAGTCTTAGAAGTTCTCAGTCTAGATAGAATGAAATTAAATTTGGAGTACGTTGACAGTTTTGCAAATACCTCTCTCTTGTATAAAACAGTAGTACAGTACTATATGCTTAGTTGCATAGACAGTTGTCCTGGAATTCACCCCTTCTCCCACGCACAGGATTTCCCTGCAGCTCCCATTCCCCTCTCCACAAGTTGCTTTCCCCAAGATGAAGACCCTTGAATGACCCAACATGAATGTTTGAGGGGCAAATGGGTTAACTTGTGAACTGCCTAGCCAATTTGGACCAAATTTAGTCCGGTTGTAGGGACAGTGAAAGTAAAGTAGGCACATTAGTTCTTACTAGAACAACTAGTTAAATACATGTTCAGTAGCAGAGACAAATATTTATACAATAATTAGGCCTATAAAGTGATTTTTGTGTTGTAATATTTTTAACAGATAATAAAATATTGCATATGGCAATGTCCTGGTAAAAGGAATTCATAAGTTTGCCTTTGATTGACTATATTATATTATTTTTTCATATTTTTATACCAACTGATATGTACATCTCTAGAAGGTGTAAAAATTTAAAAAGTTACAGATTAAAACCCACAAAACACAACAATAGGATAAAACAGCTATTAAAACAAATTATTAATCAATTCTAATTAAAAGCCTGCGAGAACAAGTGAGCCTTGAGGGTCTTCCTGAAAACAAGCGGGAAGGAGATGCTCTTATTTCAGCAGGGAGCATATTGCAAAGTCCTGGGGCAGCCAAAGAGAAAGCCCGGTCCCAGGTCGCCACCAAACAAGCCAGCAGCAACGGTAACCAGACCTTTCCAAAAGATTGTTAACAGCAGGGTTCATGACAAGGAAGGTGCTCTCTTAAATAACCTGGGCCCAAGCCATGAAAGACTTTATAGGTGATAACCAACAGTTTGTATTTTGCTCCGAAACATATCGGCAGCCAGTGCAGTTCTTTTTAAATCGGTGTTATGTGGTCCCTTCGTGTTGTCACAGAGACCAATCTGGCTGCCGCATTCTGTACCAATTGTAGTTTCTGGACTATGTTCAAAGGCGGCCCCGTGTAGAATGCATTACAGCAGTCAAGCCTGGAGGTTACCAGAATATGTACCACTGTTTTAAGGTCACTTACCTCCAGAAATGGACATAACTGACATTTCAGCCAAGGCAGATAAAAAGCACTCCTGGCCACTGCCTCAACCTAAGAAACCAGGGAGAGCTTAGGGTCCTGGACCACTCCCAAACTATGTACCTGATCTTTCATGGGGAGTGTAATTCCATCCAAAGCAGGCAGAACTAAACCATCTCTCGGATCCCGACCCCCCCTCAGTACCTCTGTCTTATTTGGATTCAACTTCAGTCTGTTATCCCTCATTCAGCCCATTACCACCTCCAGGCAGGCATTTAGGGAAAATATGCCATTTCCTGACGAGGCTGACATGGATAAATAGATCTGGGTGTCGCCAGCATATTGATAACACCCTGCACCAAACCTCCTGATTAAATCTCCCAGCAGTTTCATGTAAATGTTAAAGAACATTGGAGACAGTATGGAGCCTTGTGGAACTCCATACCGTAACTCTCTCTTTGCAGAGCAACAATCTCCAAGCAACACAAGAGAGGTAGGAACAGAACCACTATAAAATAGTGTCACCCAATCCCACCTCCCTCAGGTGGTCCAAAAGGATGCAATGGTTGATGGTATCGAAAGCCGTAGAGAGATCCAAAAGGATCAGCAGAGTCACATTCCCTCTGTCGACAGCCAATTGGAAATCAGCCATCAGGCTGACCAAGGCAGTCTCAACCCCAGAGCCCCCATGGAAGCCAGTTTGAAATGAGTAGATAATCTGCATCATCTCAAACTGCCTGGAGCTGAGAGGCCACCACACACTCAATCACCTTGCCCAACGATGGAAGATTAGAAATAGGTCTGTAATGAGCTAACTGAGGGATTCAATGCAGGTTTCTTCAAAAGTGGTCTAATAATAGCCTCCTTAAGACAAGGAGGCATCCTTCCCTCCCTCAGAGAAACATTTATAATATTTACCAGACCCTCTCTGATAATATTACTAACAGATTAGATAGGCCAAGTTGGTAAAGGGTCAGGAGAACAGGTTTTAGGACACACAGTCCGAAACAGTTTGTCCACTTCCTCAAGAGTTACAAACTGAAAATGATCCAGTCTAATCCCATAAGAGGAATTGCTGGACATCTCCACAGTAGACTCTGCGGTAACTGTGGAATCCAGCTCAGCCTGGGTATTAGAGATTTTATCTGTTCCCACCTTATCAGTTCCCTCCATAAGATTCTAAGGTATAGCGGCAAGCATAATACTAGATATAAATAATTTTATCAGAAGAAATACTGTTTGCTTTAACAATTAAAACATGTTAAACATGTTCATTTTGTCACTGACTTGGCAGATTAAGTATCACAGAATTAATTCACAGTGTATTATTTTCCAGGAATAGAAGATGATGTGCACTTCAGAACAATCTCTCTAGGCAATTCACCTGTTTAATGTGCTGGATTTGCCTACATTTGTAAGTAAATCTGTCCTTCCTTATAATAGTAAGCCTAAAATAATGTTTAAAAACATTATGCTGTGAAAAGCTTTCTTGACACACATTGGATTCTGGCAAATTCTCTCTCTTAACTGCAATACACTTGCATTCCAAAGAAGCAAAAGCAAATCCAAAACATTTGGGAAGAAGCTGTAGCTCAGTGGCAGAGCTTCAAAAAGCTCCTGGTTCAGTATCTGGTATATACAGGTAGGGTTAAGATCTCTTTCTGAAAACCTGTAAAGTTGCTGCCAGTCAGTATAGACAATAACAATCTAGATGGACCAATTGTCTGACTCAATAGAAGGCAGCTTTATGTGTGCAACATCTTACACAAGACAGCTTGCACTTCTATACTTACATTATTAAGTAAGTGACAAACACTGGACACCATTACAAAATGAAAAGGCATACACTCTTCTTTGCACACATACATGAATCACCACATCATGTACTCCATTTTGAATAGTAAAACACTGTAGAAAGGAATTTTATTTTTATACTCTCATGCCACCCACTCCTAATTAACATCAATCTGTCTTCTGTGAACAGTACATGTTGCAAAGATGCATGGCCTTGTCTACACTAGTGTATTTTGGCAAAATGTTCCACAGTGTTGCTAAAAATTGAAGCTGTTTTACCCACTGCTGTAACATGCTAAATTAGGAAACGCACAAATCCTCATTCATTTACGGCTTTCAGAGGGAGTAATGAGATGGCTCTACCTCTCTGAGATTGTTTATACTTACTGACATAATCCTGTAGTAACATTTTGGGGTCAGTTCCTCCCCACTCAACCCCAAGACAGTTGCTTCTCTGCAAAGCTGTCCAGCTTTGGGAAAGGGCAAAAGCTAGGCTGTGGTTGCTGGGCAACTGAGCCACAGCCAGGAGACAGAAGCTATGAGCACCAAAAGAAAACCCCTATAGGGCTGTCTTACAAGGAAAAAAACAAGAAGGTGGGGTTAGCATCGAACATCACAGCATTTGTTATCCAACATTCTTGGATATCCTGATTACAAAGGAAAACTATTGTGCTCTTGTGCAAGCTCCCACAAATATTGGCTGGACTTGATTGGACAAGCCAACATTTCTGGTTGTCAGGATCTTGCCCCTTCCCATTTGTGCAATCTATGCACGTATTCTCAGAAATAAGTCCTACTCTGTTCAGAGGGGCTCACTCCCATGCATAGGATTGCAGCCTTAGCCCCTGCTCTGGAACAGTGTACTGGACCCCTCAGGAGGTGGATGGCCCCAACAGTTGCACTGAGCTGCAGAGGGTCCAGTGCAACTGCAAAGACTATCTCCATCCAGCTCTAAACTTTGGAAATCGTTAGGGCTACTTTTGGCAGTAGG
Source organism: Hemicordylus capensis (assembly GCF_027244095.1). Lineage (NCBI taxonomy): Eukaryota > Metazoa > Chordata > Lepidosauria > Squamata > Cordylidae > Hemicordylus > Hemicordylus capensis. Next base: position 214,719,165 of record NC_069660.1, on the reverse strand, counting down.
AGGTAGATGCATTCTGAGCACTACCCTGGCCCCACCAAAATGGCCTGTCCCAATCTTCCCTTCCAGAATGAAAGGCTGGGGGCCTATTTTGCTGGCAGCAAATGGGTCCTGGGTACTACAGCCCACAACCAAAATAATCAGCCTTCCTCCCCACCTTGGAGCTAAACAGGAGGACAGAGATCTTCCTATAGCTGCACTGCACTAATCCAAGCGGTGGTGGTCATCTCATCTGGTGCTCATCTCATCGCTCTCACTAGAGGGTGATGGGACACACACCATGGCAAGCGTAGTGAGCTTCAAAGATCTAGGTCAAAGGTTCCCAACCTATGATACTCCGGATGTTGCTGAACTACAACTCCCATCATCCCCACCTACAATTTCTTGTGACTGGGGAAGTGGAAATTGCAGTTCAGTAATATCTGGAGTACTACAGGTTGGGAACCCCTGATTTAGATAAAATCCACATTCAGCTATGAAGCTCACTGGGTGTTTTTGAATCAATCACCATCTGTCAGTCTAATACCTTACAGGTTAATTGTGAGGCCAAAAGTGGGGGTGAGAGAAGCAGGTATACAACCTAAAGATCAGAGAGAGGAGGGAATACAAATGCTATTGGCAGAAGCATAAACCTGAGCAGAAGCACAATCCTTTTAGAGACTGTTAATAAATTGCCAAAATGACTGACTAAAGAATGCTTTAAAACACTATAAATTAATGATGAGGTTGCCATACTAGGTGGCAAGATCACAGACATCCCAAAAGAACTAGCTTATTTATTATATATCACACCTTATTTAGAAGTATCCAAATTACATGTACACACACACCCCTTACATCATATTCAAAGGAGCTTCACTATTTTTCAGCTGGGGCGCACTCTTCAATCTACGAGCCATTTCCTAATACAATCCCATGCTGTGCAGTGCTGCACGTTTCTCAAAGCCAGGTGGGGCCCTTTTAAGAGAAACAGTCCTGTTGAGCCCCAATGCCATACTGGAAGATTTGTACAGAGTACTGGGAAGTATAATCCTTCCCAGAACTTTTCTCACAGAAGTCTAGGGGAAAGTACTCCATGTGTGCCTTCTAATATGGGGCAGGGGCTTGAGAATAGGGGTGTACATGTACCGATTGTGGTGGACCAGTCCAAATTCAGACCAAACTGCGGATCCCCGAACCGGTTCAATTGAACCCAACAGCTGGATTGGAGAGGAAAGCCTGGCCATCTTATATTATTAACTATTTCCACTGATTTTCCCCCTTTTATTTACTTGAAAGGCTGTCTACGAAGGCTGCAGTCTTAATCACACTTACTAGTGAATAAGCATCATTGAGCACAATGGGACGTCCAAGTAAACATGGATCGTATTGGGCTGTAGGACTGCGGTTAGAATTGATGGGAAATTGCAATAAAAAGCAAGTGAATCATTCTTTTCATCTAAAGGAAATCTCATGTAGCATTCCATCAGCCCATCAAGTGCAGAGAAAGCCCAGTGCAGCCTAGGTACTAGGGAAATAGATTCCAGCTGAAATGTCTTCATCACTATAGAACGAGGTAGGCAAAAAACAGATCAGTATTTACTGGTAGATCTGTGGAAGATTTGCAAGGGTTTCCGACTCTCAATTCTTGAGCAACAGCAACAATAAAAAGGCTTTTTAAAAAAGAAACAAGTTGCTGACATGAGAAAAGCTTGGGAGAAAACTAGAAGGGGATTGGTGTGTGAAGAACTGTAGTAGTAGTAATAGTAGTAGTAGCAGTGGTGGTAGTAGTAATAAATGTATTGTGACTACTGGTCATAACACAACATTAAAAAGGAAAAGGGACAAAAAAGAAAATGGTTAAAACAAAAGAGCATACAATAAAATTAAACAAATAATGACAAAGAATTAGTTAAGCTGAGACCAGCACTACACTTTGGAACAAAGCATAACAAATGTAAATTTCTTTCTAAAATTTATGGGAAAGCAAGGCAAATGTGGCAACTTGGTAGCTAACATATGGGAATGCATCTGCAAGAAGGTTTCTTGCATTCCACAACCAAGCCCTTGAATCTATCTATACTTTCTCTCAATGTTTTTCCCCTAATCACATCATAGGAAGGACAGTAAAAGACATCCTCTATAATAAAAGGCTAAAGTGTAATCCCGTGTCTGCCCGTGTCTTTCTCGGCCGTCCGAGAAAGATACGGCCGCAGACACCAGGCGGCCATGTTGGCTCCCAAAGCGAAAGGAGGAGAAGCGGGGACCGGGGAGGGCGGAGGCGGCAGCGGAGGGGCCGGCCCTGCCGCTGAAGCGGCCGTATGGAGCCTGGCGGCCATGAGGAAGCAGAGTCCAAAAGATGGCTGAGGTTTGGATGGCTGCGGCGGCGAGTGGGGCCCATGGCGGCGTCGGCTGCGGCGGGGCGACGGTTGGTGGTTGCGGGGCCGGCCCGGCAGCGGAAGGGCAGCCCGCAGTGGGCCCCGATACCAGGGGCTGAAGGTGGGAATGGGGGGAGCGGTGGCTGTCCGGCAGCCGCCCGCAATGATGAACAAGCGGGCCCGCGGCCAGCATCGGACCCAGTCGCCGCCTCCTGTTGCTGCTTCGCCGCCGCTTCCAAAGTAAACTGTTTGCCGCCCGGGAGGAGGAGCAGCGGGCCGGTAAGGGAAAAAAAATTAAAAATGCAGGGGGGAGGGGCAAGAGGGACTGGAACAGGAGGGTGAGAGGGAGGGGAGGGTGAGAGAGAGGGGTGGGAGAGGGAGGGAGGGCAAGAGATTGGGGTGGGAGGGAGGGGAAGAGAGGCAAGAGTGTGGGGCCAGAGGAGGCGCTGGGCCTAGCCGGGTGGAGGAGAGGGGAAAAACGTAACCCAACTAGCGCCCGTTAATTTAACGGGCTTAAAATCACTAGTAATATATAATATCCTCCACTTGGCCAACGCCACAAGGACAAAAGCACTGTTCCACTAGAAGTCTACAAAATCTCCCTTCGAGATATGCCATGGGCATAGTTTGAATGCATAAGGTTGTGAAAGTCTTCCTCAGTGATACGCGGATAGGATCAACCAGACATCGTGAGAAGCTTCTGTGTTTCTTAGAATAGCAGTACCAAACTGGAAATCTTGAGAGCTGTACCACAGCAGCATCTCTGCAAGCATCCCATTCAAAGAGGGAGTCTCTTTGTTCCAAGATCTGAGTTCCCCCACCGAGGGCAGGAAATACAACTCTAGGATGTGAGACAGGAATTTAGACCTGTTCTTATAATGAAAAAACAAGATTTCGCTAAATGATGTTCCGGGAGACTGTCTAATTTCTTGAAGTACCTTAGCAGTGCTAGGTGAACTCTGATGGAGACTGAAGGAAGCTCTGCCTCCATTCTTAGACAGGCAGTGGGAGTACCCTGGGGGAAGCCCAAAATCTTCCTTAGGAAGTTGTTCTGAACTATTTCCAGCTGTGCAACAACCTTCTCGTCCCACCCCCAGATGTGAAAGAACTTGTGAGGTCATTCTGGGCTGAACGTGTGTTCACATGAACCCTCTTCCTTTGTTCTAATGGTATGTCTATCCCCGCAAGTCATTATTTTGCACCTGACTTTGGCTGATGGGCCTCTGGGGTTTAGTAATAAACAAAGTAGATTCTGCAAGACTGAAGTTTGTCCATTTCTACTATAGAACATGTGTGTATAATTCATGTATGTACAAACCATTCAGTGTTTCCTCTAACAGGGATTCCCAGATGTTGTTGACTACAACTCCCAGAATCCCCAAGCAAAAGTCATTGCAGCTGGGGATTCTGGGAGTTGTGGTGAATAACATCGGGGAATCCCTTTTAGAGGGAACACTGAGACCATTAACTTATTCTTGTACAGATTCTGTAATATTTATGTCAGAGAAGACTTAAGCCAACCAAAACTATTCCTTTTCTTATTTTTGTGCAAGATCAAGTAAGGTTAGTAAACACAAAAGAGCATTAGGTAAAACTTGTAAACAAGCATTCCGCTGATTACTTGTTGCAAGTCAGAATTTCTCCAGATGACTAAGCAAGGAAGATCTATGAAATGTGCCCCCCCCCCCCGCCCGCTCCCTTGCAGGTCTTAAATGACCACTAGAATCATATGTGGATAGGCAAACTAGTAGAAAATGTGGGCAGATCGTTTTTATGGATTATTGCTTCAAAGTAAAATATTTAGAAACAGGCTTTTCTTCCTCCCTCAGACATTTTGTACATGGTGTGTATGTTACTTTCTTACTGATTTTCAAACAACAACATTTTACAGCAGTTGGTATATTTATTATAATGTCTGGGGGAAAGTAATATCTGACTCCCTATTAGTTTTTCACTATAGTGGACAGAATAGTTTTGTCAGAGCAGCTTTAAGTTCAGATAGTCTGACAATTTTCTATCCGGACAAGGGCAATGTTTTACATACTAAATTAAAAATCTCCTGTCTTTTAGTTCTTTTTCTTCCTTTTTAATCGAGTATTTCATTCATGTAATATAAATTATTTTTGTAACATGGAAAGCGCAACAGTTGCTATAGGTGGTTTCTGCATATCTGAGAGCTGACATGTATAGTCTGTTTAGGCAATCAATGACCATAAGAAATATATTTGAAGAAACTCTTCTGAACAGGAGTTTCCGTGATGGTCAAGAACAGAAAAAGAACATGAATTAAGCACATGCAGGAAAGTCTGCAAAATTTGGTGATCCCCCAGCATGGACCCTTTGGATTTAGACTGAAGAATAACCAGTTCACCTGATTTCAAGAAGATGTTGTTTAAACAGCAATTTGAGCCCTAATCAGGTGTTCTGTAGATGGTTACAATGCCAACTTGCAAGCCCTGCCTGCCTGCCAACACAATATTTAACCCCCTCTTATAGCCTGACCATGGGTACCATGTTTTCCTTGAAGATACAGATGCTGTACTTGGAAAGAGACTCTTCATATTATTAGGATCTCTTCCTGGGTACAGCGTTCTGTACTAGTGGTCAGGGGGCAGTATTATAAACCATGTCAGGGTAGGGGTGGGGCTTACACAGTACAGGTGTAAGTACAGTCTATCAATGGCTACTAGTCGGATGGCTGTGGGCCACCTCCAGCCTCAGAGGCATGATGCCTCTCAATACCAGTTGCAGGGGAGCAACAGTAGGAGGGCATGGCCTCAACTCCTGCCTGTAGGTTTCCAGAGGCATCTGGTGGGCCACTGTGTGAAACAGGATGCTGAACTAGATACGCTTGGCCCTGATTCAGCAGGGTTATTCTTATGTTCCCTCAAAAAGCATTATTAAAGAAAGAGTAGGTAATTGTTTGTGGGAAAAGAAAGACAAAAATCCTACCACTTGCAGTAATGCTGATTCTCACATCCCATTCACTGCCGATAACAATGTCTAAATTTAGACTTTCCTTAGACTTTCCCCTGTTTAAATAAAACCGTGCTCACCTTTCTGAAGAGGGCACAAAGCAGCTCTGAGAAATTAATGACTTGGCAGAAGGCACCTATTGGCAGGCACTCCCTAATGCTGACACATTCATTTTTCTGCCACCTGGGCAATGCCAGCTCAGTTTTATTCCTCAGAAAACTTATTTTCAGGGAGACCAGAACATATGTTTAAACACGTCGATAAAGATTTGCAGAGCCTGTTGATGATAATATTATATGTTCTCTGTGCTTCTGGCTGTATTGCAATTTTAAAACTGACGCATGATAGTGCTCATTTGACATTAAGGTGCAGTTATTAAAAACATTTGCGCAAAATCATTGAACAAAGTGCAATGGCATGCTGAAATGAACTATTTGGTTAGCAGCAAGACAGACTTAAAGCCCTTTTTGAATACCCTTGCAAAACTGCACTGCAATGATAAAACCCAGGGAAGCACTGAATCAATGGTGGGCAACTTAAGCCAGCATTAAAGCCACCTGCATAGGGGCCAGCCCATGAACTAGATGGTTGCCTACAGTGCCAAGGAGGGAAAGGTGTTGATGACCAGGGTGCTGGTGCACCTCCCATCATCAGAGTAAGAGTATGGACAACCAAGTGGGTGATCCCCATCCTTGCTGCCCACCCAGGCCCCCCCTCTGTCTGCTGTTCTTGCTGTTGCTGCTTCTGGGCAGGCAGCCTGTCACAGTGCATGATAATCACCTTGCTATATTGTACAGTAATGTCATTGTAACATGCTGTGGTAGGCCAGCTGCCCATAATTTCATTATAATACGCTGCAGCAGGCTGACTGCCCAGAAGCAGCTGGCAGCAGCAGAAGCAGCAGGCAAAGGCAGCAAGGAGAGCTAGTGGACATCAGGGCATGTGAAGGGGACCACCCAACCAATGGGAGATGCCTACCTACGCAGATGAAGGGCTGGGGTCACCCACACACAGGCAAAGGAGATGGAGGCACCAAATCCAGGCTTTGCCTGGGATGTCACCAATCCTTTGGGCAGCACTGCTCCTGCAGATAGGCATGATACAAACAGAGGTCCAATGACTTGTCCTTCATCAGCTACACTGGTTCCCAGTCTGCTTCCAGGCTCAATACAAAGTACTTGTTTTATCTTTAAAGCCTTAAATGGCTTGGGGCCGGGTTACCTGAGAGAATGCCTTGCCCCATATGTCACGACTTGGACCTTAAGATCTTCTTTGGAGGCCCAGCTCCAAGTGCCCCTGCCAAATGAGGTGAGGCTACTAGGGTGAGGACCTTTTTGGTGGTTGCACCCCACTTATGGATTAGCCTCCCCAGTGAGGTTCACCTGGCTTCATCACTTTGTTCTTCCAGATGCCAGGTAAGGGCCTTTTTGTTCACTGAAGCCATTTAAATTTTGATTTTTAAATTTGATTTTTTAAACTGGTTTTTAACAAGTTTTTAAAATTGCTTTCTGCTATATTTTGTACTTTCCACCCTTTTGGTCTGTTGTGATTTAATGTGTTGTGTGTTTTTATTTGATGTTTTAATGCTTTGTTGTGAGCTGCCCAGAGAACAATTTGTTATGGGGTGGTTAATAAATAAAGTTTATTATTTATTTCTTCTTATTATTAATTATTATTATTATTGTGCAGTACTTTACTATCTGTAGTGCATATACAATGCAAAATGTTTCCTCCTGCCATTCAAATCTCCTGTAAAAGTATTGTGGGGTAGGGGGGAGGCACAAATCACATTCATGAGCAAACTCTCCAAAATCATTACATGGTTCTTTTAAAATTTACAACAGTGCTATGTTCAGGCTTCTTTTATTTTTCTTCTCATTCCTAAGTCTTGGACACACAGAAATTTTTGTCTATTTCTCCCCCAATAATAATAAGGGCAAGCATCTTCCTTTTAAATGACAACGAAGATACTCATCACTGCAAACCAGTTTCATTTAACTAAGGCAGGCTGCTATCTCTCAAACTTGGCCCCCACTGACATCTGCAATATAAGAATAATAATTATGGAAGATATTACAGGACTCTTGTAAAAATTGCCGGGGTAATGTATGAGAAGGACTTCTGTACTGGTGTTTCTACTACCATAGAATAGGAGTGTGCATGGTTCGGTCCGGGCACAATAGAAAAGACCGCCGGACCGGTCCGGAGGTACGGCGGTCCGGATGGGCGGGGGACTGTTACTTTAAGTGGGGTGGTGGTGGTGGTACTTACCCCCCCCGCCACTCTTCCCCCTCCGGCGCTGGTCTTTTGAAAAATCTTCTTGGGGCGGCAGAGTTCCTCCCTGCCGCCCCTGCCCCTGTCATTGTTTGTAAAGGCTTAAAAGAGACAAGAGCTAGCAGTGCGCATGCACCCTCCTCAGCGCGCGCGCTTGTCTCTGACGCTGCCGCGCGCACCGCATATGTCACGGCGCGCGCGCAGCAGCATCAGAGACAAGCGCGCGCGCCGAGGAGGGCACATGCGTGCCGCTAGTGCTCGTCTCTTTAAGCCTTTACAAACAACGACGGGGTCAGGGGTGGCAGGGAGGAACTCTGCCGCCCCAAGAAGATTTTTCAATGGACCAGCGCCGGAGGGGGAAGAGCGGCGGGGTGGGGGAAGTACTACCACCACCACCCCGCTTAAAGTAACAGTCCTCCCGTGCCAGACTGGGGGGGCACCGGACCATGCACACCCCTACATAGAGCTGTATGTTTCACTTGATTCACAAAACCCCCCACAAAATATAATGGCCAACATCCTGACCATCCCTGCACCAACGTGCCAGGGTTTTCCATTGGGGGAGGGATGGTGATTTTTGACAAGCTCTGTTTTCCACTGCAGTAACTTGTGTCTCCCAAAACTATCTCCCAGAAGATCTCTCAACTCTCAAGGCCATAGTTGTAGGAGGCACAGGCTGCAAATGGTAAGAGAGATCAATGAAGATTGTCCCTCCCCACATCAAGCAATGGAAAACCCTGGCAGATCAGCAAAGAAATAAGTCTGGAAGTGAGCCAGTATTATCACTTGTAAATACAGTACCTTCAGCCAGCATGCACTACTTGCAATAATTTGAAGTCATATTTTGTGAAGTACATACAAATTACCAAATGCAACTGAAAGGCTAAAAGCAAAAACAGGAGTATCTTACACCAATCATGTTTTGTATTGAAGAATTTGCCTTTTCGCAATTAGTCGAGACCACTTAATTTCAGAGCTAACTATAGAAGAATACACTGTATGGTTATTTCTGTCTCCCATCCAGTTGCAAATCAAGCAACTGGCACCCAAGAAGAATAAAGAATTGACATGTAATTGGTTCAATGGCTTCTTTCTTTTTCTCAACCTCTCTCTCCAGCTGAGAATATTCAGTGCAATATTTAACTAGACATAGATATGTAAATAAATTGAGTGAATGAAATATAGAATGAAATAACAGATTCACTGAAAATTAAAAACATGCAGACACTATTTTCTGTGATAATATAATATACAGCTCCCAAGAACTTTCCCTACATTTCACAAAACCCTATGAAATATTCTAACTTGCATTGTTTTTAAGAGTTCCCTATCCTCATTATCAAAGTGAAACTGTAGTGGCAAACATTAAATAATTTAAAAGAAAGTGGCAACCTTCATTCTGCAATTCAGCTCTCACATAGGTTTCTGAAGTCACATCTCAAAATTTTTGCAATCCAGTAATTGTCCATTTAAGATAAACAATTTCTGAAAACAAATTTTGCAAAGCAAATCCAACTTACCATCAAATTAGTTTGCATTTGGCATTCTAATAAAAATAATTCTCAAATTATATGTAATTTTTCCCCATGTGGCCCTTAGTACTAATTAAGTGGCCCATCCACATTAGGAAGAACCCATCACTAGATCCACATTCTAAAAACAAGGGAAATGTAATCTTGTAGTCCGGTATATAGACTGCTGTGGAGCCAGGGGATTCTGAAATAAAGGACATATATCTTAAGTAAAAGAACTGCCGTGCAAGTGACTATGTAAGAAAAATGTTTACAAGCTACTGTTAACTTCCCCCTCTCCCACCAAAAAGAAAAAAGTACCTACAGGAGTTCTCTTTTTCCAGGCCAGTTGCCAACTCTCTGGAAAGGACAGGGGACTTATGCTAACATGGGGTGGAGTAGGGGGAGGCAATGCAAGAACAATTATTTCATACTCAGTCAGAAGGTGATGAAACAACCAACTCTGAAGCTTAATTTCCCAGACAAAACGGATGAGTCAGATGGAACCACCAGATGACTTTTCAACCAGATCTTTATACTGCAAAGCTACATATAAATAAGATTGCTTTAGCAAACTACCCGTCGGTTCAAGGTGAGATGTTAACTAAATAACATTCACAAAACTTATGAGAATGGTAAAAATTCCTAGCCAGGTCCTCAGATATGAAAACAATTGGATGTCGTACACACGCACGCACGCACACGCACACACACACACCCCTACCGTTTTTAACTGTGATTATGTGGAATGCTAGCATCTCCCTTGAAACTGAAATTGCTGACCTCCGTGCTAAAATGTATAACTTATCCCTGCAATCAGGCTCTTTACCAGAGGACTGGAAAGCAGCCAATGTAACACCGATTCTCAAAACAGGAGCGATCCGGGAAATTACAGACCAGTTAGCTTAACGTCCATTCCAGGCAAACTGATGGAAAGCATCCTCACAGATAAAATTGTAAAGCACATAGAAGAACAGGCCCTGCTGGGAGAGAACCAGCATGGCTTCTGCAAAGGGAAATCTTGCCTCACAAACCTTTTGGAGTTCTTTGAGAGTGTAAACAAGTGTGTGGATCAAGGTGATTCAGTTGACATAGTATATCTGGACTTCCAAAAAGCTTTTGACAAAGTTCCTCCTCAAAGACTCCTGAGGAAACTTAGCAGTCATGGGATAAGGGGACAAGTACATGTGTGGATTGCTAACTGGTTGAAGGACAGGAAACAGATGGTAGGTATAAATGGAGAGTTTTCACAATGGAGGGAAGTAAGAAGTGGGGTCCCCCAGGGATCTGTACTGGGACCTGTGCTTTTTAATTTATTCATAAGTGATCTAGAAGTAGGGGTAAGCAGTGAGGTGGTCAAATTTGCAGATGATACCAAACTCTTTCGGGTGGTGAAAACCAAAATGGATTGTGAGGAGCTCCAAAAGGATCTATCCAGACTGGGTGAGTGGATGACAAAATGGCAAATGCGGTTCAATATTGGCAAGTGTAAAGTGATGCACGTTGGGACAAAAACCCCAAACTTCAAGTATACACTGATGGGATCTGAGCTATCGGTGACTGACCAGGAGAGGGATCTTGGGTCGTGGTGGATAGCTTGTTGAAAGTGTCAACTCAATGTGCAGCAGCTGTGAAAAAGGCCAATTCCATGCTAGGGGTCATGAGGAAGGGGATTGAAAATAAAACTGCTAATATTATAATGCCCTTTTACAAAACTATGGTGCGGCCACACCTGGAGTACTGCGTACAATTCTGGTCACCACATCTAAAAAAAGACATTGTAGAAATGGAAAAGGTGCAGAAGAGGGCAACCAAGATGATCAGGGGCCTGGAGCACCTTTCTTATGAGGCATGACTACAACACCTGGGGCTATTTAGATTAGAAAAAAAGGTGACTGCGAGGAGACATGATAGAGGTCTATATAATCATGCATGGTGTGGAGAAAGTGGATAGAGAGAAATTCTTCTCCCTCTCACATAACACTAGAACCAGGGGTCATCCCATGAAATTGATTGCCTGGAATTGTAGGACCAGTAAACGGAAGTAAACGGAAGTATTTTTTCACACAATGCATAATTAACTTGTGGAATTCTCTGTCACAAGATGCGGTGAGAGCCAACAACCTGGAAGGCTTTAAGAGGGGTTTGGATAACTTCATGGAGGAGAAGTTTATCATCGGCTACTAGTCGGAGGGCTATAGGCCACCAGGCTCAAAGGCAGGATGCCTCTGAGTACCAGTTGCAGGGAAGTAACAGCAGGAGTGAGGGCATGCCCTCAACTCCTGCCTGTAGGCTTCCAGCGGCATCTGGTGGGCCACTGTGTGAAACAGGATGTTAGACTAGATGGGCCTTGGGCCTGATCCAGCAGGGCTGTCCTTATGTTCCCTGCACAAAAAGGGCAAACAATGAAATGTTCAATATGCATTTTTCGTATGCACACACATATCCAATGTAATTTGTACATAGATGAACATAAGCCTTCCACACATGGACTCTGATCTAGAAAGCCAAGTAGAACACACTCAACACAGTTTAAGAATCAGAAAACAACAACACAACAAACTGTCCTTGAATCTGAAGGCAACCTCAACTGCGGGTTTTGATACACAGCAAGGAACTATTTATGGGGGATAGGGCAGGAATGACAACATCCTGGTACACATATGGGCACAACTAAACAGAGGTGTGTGTGTGTGTGTGTGTGTGTTTGGCTTGTGGTCAGATTCCTGTAATCTCAGTGAAATGGTCCTCTGCCAAATACAAGATCAAAATAACCAAACTTTCATTTCCACCAGTTATTCTTTGTAAAGTAAAGTAAAGTGTGCCGTCGAGTCGGTGTCGACTCCTGGAGACCACAGAGCCCTGTGATTGTCTTTGGTAGAATACAGGAGGGATTTACCATTGTCATCTCCCACACAGTATGAGATGATGCCTTTTAGCATCTTCCTATATTGCTGCTGCCCGATATAGGTGTTTCCCATAGTCTGGGAAACATACCAGAGGGGATTCGAACTGGCAACCTCTGGCTTGCCAGTCAAGTCATTTCCCCGTGGCTTCAACCAACTCTTCATCAATTTAACTGTATACATATACAATCATATGCCAGAGGGATGGAGTGGGAGAGTTATACTGAATGTTCCATCTACCCAAAGCTTCCTCTGTAAAATTGGTAGCTAAAGTTCTTCCTGTAGTATGAGTTTTAAATCAGTTAAGGTCCAGATCCTGCAGGAAGCACCTCAATCCCTCTTCCATTGAAACTCCATCTGATCTTACACAGCTCATTGCAGGCTCTTGGCCAAAGCCAGTAAAGCGCTTTGTGGCTCTTTAGAATGAAAATAGCTACAGTTTAAGTCTAAGCAAGGTATCGTTATCGTGACATTAGCTCTATCAGAGTACTAAATGAGCAAATTATAAGATATTGAGTGCATCTGAGTTCAAACACTTGGTGGGGGGGATAAAAAGCTGAACCAAAACCTATTACATAGTTACTGATATCCAATTTTACCTTGAGGAATATCTCTTTTAAAAATACTCTTCTTTTCAAACTGCAGATATAGCATCTGTTATTAGCCATGCTTGCTACGCCATTTGAGGGGTGATTCAGTGCACCTATCAAACTTAGCCTTTCAGCCATTTTCTTACCTTAGCCTGTTTGGAATCGCTGGCTGCATTCCAAGCAAAAGGTTTGTCAGATGAGGCATTTTTCCTAAAAGATGCCTGTCAGGTCATTTGCTGCAGCAAGCGAGAGGAAATGCCCCTCTTTAATTGAATTAAAGCACAAGCAGAGAGAGATGCAGAACAGACCCATTAAAGCTTAAAAGAGACAAAAGAGAAAGGAATGCATGCCCTCCTCCACTTTTCATAAGCTCAAGATTGTGTGAACCTGTTTGCCTCATTTTCTCCCTCCTGTTATCAAAGGTAAGCACATATATACCAGAATGCATGATATGCCAATTATTTATTTGAAAATAAAACAGCTATTATTTTAATGCCCTTGTACTGCATACAATTCTGGTCACTACATCTAAAAAAGGACATTGTAGAACTGGAAAAGGTGCAGAAGAGGGCAACCAAGATGATCAGGGGCCTAGAGCACCTTTCTTATGAGGCAAGGCTACAACACCTGGGGCTTTTTAGTTTAGAAAAAAAGACTGCAGGGAGACATGATAGAGCTCTATAAAATCATGCATGGTGTGGACAAAGTAGATAGAGAGAATTTTCTCTCACACACTCATAACACTAGAACCGGGGTCATTCCATGAAATTGATTGCCAGGAAATCTAACCAACAAATGGAAGTACTTTTTCACACAACGCATAATCAACTTGTGGAATTCTCTGTCACAAGATGTGGTGAGAGCCAACAACCTGGATGGCTTTAACAGAGGTTTGGATAACTTCATGGAGGAGAGGTCTATCATCGGCTACTAGTTGGAGTGCTGTGGGCCACCTCCAGCCTCAAAGGCAGGATGCCTCTGAGTACCAGTTGCAGGGGAGTAACAGCAGGAGAGAGGGCATGCTTGTGGCTTCCAGCAGCATCTGGTGGACCACTGTGCAAAACAGGATGCTGGACTAGATGGGCCTTGGACCTGATCCAGCAGGGCTGTTCTTATGCCCTCTTCCAAATCCTATTCAGGTGACTGTCTCAGAAATCACACTTTTCATAAAAACTCCCTTTGTCTATAGGAGTATACAGGGAGCCACCTGACATAACATAATCAATAATAAATATCCATGCCTTATCAGGAGTAGAAATTCCTGAAGTCACGAAATTCCTGAAGGGGACCAGTTACCAGTCTCCTTTAGCCATCAGTTAAAGCCTCAGGGGCATTTTCCAGATTGCAAGATTTGCGTTGCTAAGTGCAATGGTTTTAGGTAGCTGCTGGAAACCGCGAGCACTACGTTTTTCTATACAAATGACGAAGTTCTGTTTTGTTTTTCTGTTTTTCTCTGGGAGCTTTTGCGCAAAACCTCCACTAGGGGGATCACCATGGCACATTGATTGCCTCTATATTAAGGAAACAGAAAGGTATTGTGCATTTGCGCAAGAATCCGAGCACACACAAAAATTCATATACAGAGAAGGGCTTTAAATATTAACAAAACCTTGAACTGCAGAATGAGACCTCCACACCACATGGCATTGAGAACAGTTTGCAGGTTTGCTGGTGAATGATTCACACTGGGCTGCCTTGCAGTAAACAGGGGAGGGGGAGTCTGTTACCTTGCAGTAAACAAATGGGATAGCACAGAAGTAAATGATTTTGTTCAATGGGCTTCCTCTTCAGTAAGTGGCCAGAGCTGTGCTTGTCCCAAAAGCAGGATGCAAAAGGAAGCAACAGTGGAAGAAGAGGCACCACTGCTGCGCCATGCACATGCCGGGCTGGGATGGTGAGGGAGAGAGCAAGCGGGGAGCAGCCAGCCAGCAGCTCACCCTACGTTCAGAGGGTGCGCACGGGACCCCCATCTTGTTCTTCTTTGGTACAAGCCCCAGTGCACATAGACACTCCTGCCTCCAAGCCCATCTAACAGACCTCTAAGAAGAGAGGCTGCTTTTCTTACTCCCTCTCTGAATGTGTGGACTGAGGAAGAGGGAGGCAGGCAGGAGGTGGGGCTCTTTCCAGAGGCTGAACACACACACCCATTCTGTGTCTCCCCTCCACCCCAAGCTTGTCCCCTCCCTCCTCCTCCCTCCCTCCTTCCTTCCATCCCTGCCCGTCTGCTCTCTCCCTCCACAGAGCCTCACTGCCTCCTTCTCTTTACTTGCCCCAGCGCTGTATCCCGTCCCCGGCTGCCTCCCCTCCTGCCTGCACCCCACCTGATCCCTCAAGGGGGAGGGGAGCCACCAGCACTGGCAGTGGGGCGAGAAGGCGAAGGGAGGTGGTAGTGACTCTTGGGATCCTGTGGCAAGGGGGCGGAGAAAGCAAGCACGGGGGGTGGGGGAGAACTGTCCACCTTACACTACATTGCAATGCACAAACTAGAGAACAAGCCTCCTAAAAAATGGGAAAATACAGCTACTTTCCTGCAACACATTTATCATGGTATAGGGCTGGCACACATCAATAAAATTTGAAACAAGGCATCGGAAATATGGAAGGCACCCTGCTGACAGTGCAGCGACTGCAATCTTGAAACACGGGCAATATGTAGGGGCATTTAGCAGACAGTTTGGAACCTGTTGCAGGGAGCAATCTGGAAAACATCAGGGTATGTTTTTACCTATCAAATCTCCCCTCAAACATGCGATTGTGATTTTGCTGGGATCTCACTTGTGCTCTTGCATTTGCCACCTGAAACTGCCATCAGGCTTTTGCAAGCCCACACTCTGCCCAGGGTGCCCTTGCATTTGAATCTCACTATCAGATGCTGTGCCCCATGTTGCCCATATGCACCCCAATGAGCTAACTTTCTGCTTGAGCTCCCCAGAGAGGATTCCCACAGCTAAATTCAGGTAGCTGTGACAAATACCTTTCATTGTTCTTTTCTTTCACCCTCAAGCTTCTATCCCCCTTCCTATTACTGGTTATTATTGGTAATGTGCCTACCCACCCACTTTTTCATTTCATGTACACCCCTATTGGGCTGCCAGTAGCCATCCTTACCATAGAACTGGGGGAAAAGGAGAAGCTCAGGAGCAGCTTCCTCAATGCACCATGCTTCTTGAATGGTGCATTGTGGGATTCCTGGAGGTCCAGTTTGCTTCCCTCGCTCCCACTTGCCACACTGCTCGCCACCATGCCACTTGTTTGGGCATGCTCCAATCATGTGGGGGGAAGGCAGGCAGCTCTGGCTTCCCCCCGCTTCCACCCTCCTGGTCATGTGAACAATTAATGTTTTACAAATAGATACGTGAATGAGTTATAGCCTATCAACACTTTCCATTCAGACACCCAACAAGGCTACTAGTCCAGAAACATTCCCATTAGTCAGCTAGCCCACATATACCTATGTGTTTGTGTTTTTTAATGACCTTAAGACGAAAGAAAGAAACAACTTGTTTAAAGTTTCCTTCCCTGGATGTAATTCTTCTTTGACATAGCAGCCTTGGCAAACGGCCATTTACAAACCTGGTATAAGATTATAAGTAAATTTATACCTTTGAAAACATTACTGAGATAAAATGAATGTAGCAAACATCTATCTGTTACTCTAGGAAAAGCTGAAGGAACCAAGTTTAAAAAGAAATGAGTCATAGACATAACAATATGCACTATGGGATTAGATGTTAATTCTTCTAACCAGTAAGAAATCTGATAGTGACAAAAATTGGAAGAGATAAGCTACTACAGCAGATTTCCTCCACTACTTCTGGGCCTGTTAACATATAGTAAGTTTTAAACAGCACTGAAATTTGTTCTTTCTTCTCAGTAGTAACTCTGCTTTCCACCACTTTGCAGAGCTATCTGTGACAATCATTACACCAGTCCAAAAGCTCATCTCAGGCCTGTTTAAATGCCTAGCAATCAATACACTCACAATAAGGGACAAAGATTATAATTCATAATAAGTGTGGAAGTAAACGGTCAAGAATGTAGACATAATATTTATTTATTTATTCATTCATTCATTCATTCATTTTTACATTTATATCCCGCTCTTCCTCCAAGGAGCCCAGAGCGGTGTACTACATACTTGAGTTTCTCCTCACAACAACCCTGTGAAGTAGGTTAGGCTGAGAGAAGTGACTGGCCCAGAGTCACCCAGCTAGTATCATGGCTGAATGGGGATTTGCAACCAGCAGAGCTATTGACTGTAAATATAGTGGCTCCAACCTATCATTACTTACTTGGGAGCAAGCAACATTGGACTGAGTAGGACTTACTTCTAAGTAAAAGGTAAAGTGTGCCATCAAGTCGATTTCGACTCCTGGAGCCCACAGAGCCCTGTGGTTGTTTTTGGTAGAATACAGGAGGGATTTACCATTGCCTCCTCCCTCACAGTCTGAGATGATGCCTTTCAGCATCTTCCTATATCACTGCTGCCCAATATAGTACCAGCAGGGATTTGAACCGACAACTTTCTGCTTGTTAGTCAAGCATTTCCCCATTGCATCACTTAAGGTGACTTACTTCTAAGTAGATATTCTTAATTCATAGGACTGTACTACGAGAGAGAGTGAAGGACATGAAGAAGAAGGGGTACATCCTCCAAAGTTTGAGGCAAACAAAAAAGCCTCTCTCATTATAGAATGACTTACCCAGCTCTAGGTCATTTTTCTGCCTATATTCCCATCATTTGGAGGGAATTTCAGTAAGGCAATAATAAAATATAAAAACCTCAAAATAAATTGTATAAACTGCAGGTGTTTGGATTTTACTGGTATTTTCCTTCTGTTGAAATGTCAAAAAAGACAAATTTAGTATATGTAGGGGAAAAAACCCTAACGACACCTAATTAATCAATATAAACTAACAACTCAGAATTAGTGCTGAGATGAATTTTCATATTTCAATTCTTGTGTCAAAATTTACATGTTTGATGAAGAGAACCTTTTGAAAAGCAAAGCAAATGCCAAGGAAATTAAAATGTTCCCCTACTTTTTTTGGTCAAATCCTGATAACTAATCACAACCAGACATAATTTTACAAAAGCCCCCAGAGGCTGGTGGTTAAGGCTCCAAGGAATTAGCATCCAATACAGCTCACAAGATACAGTTCAGGAAATCTTTTGAAACTTGAAAGCTGCACACAGTCCCCAGTGAGGTAAAGCATAGGCAGATTTCCTTTGTATATACTTTACTAGTAGATAAGGCCCATCATTGACTGGGCAAAGTCATTTTACACAGACTGCACTTATAGGAAAATTCAACAAATTTAATATGTGTCATAGAATTTTTTATTAATGTGCAAAGGGGAAGTAAAAGAACAGTTTGAAATTTGCAGTATTACCGAAACTGGCCTCATGCACAGAAGGCAGCTCTTATACAGAGCACAATTCATCCAAAACTTAGTGAATTTTTCCAAGTTTGTTCAGACAAGCTAGGGATTGCTCAGCATTTCTCTAAACCATGTCTTGTGTGCTAGATTCGGGAATGCAAAATTCCCTGGAGCCCTCAAAAACAGCCTTTGGCGCTTCTGGATCCTTATTCTACTGTCCAAGACTTTGATACACAAACCCCAGATAAAATTTCAAGGGAGCAACTGAAAGCATACAAAAATGAAGATGCTTTTTGACTAAAAAGACTGGGATCAGTTCAGTCTGAACAGATGTGCCTAAAAGTTGTTTACTGCAATCCACATATTAAACAATTCCATGGAAGCAATACAGTTAGCATGAATATAAACTACACTGTTCTCTCCATCCTGTAATAGAAGAATTCACTCATTACACACATATATCAGTTAGCTATAGTTCTGTCTCTCTTGAAGAAGTACACCATGCAACTCAACAATTTTCAGGATCTTTCACCATAATAAATTCCTCCACTCAAAATAATAATCTTACCAATTTTCTGTGTCTTATTCTACAGACATAACTCTCTGCATTAGATTTTTCTTACTGATTCTTCTCCAGCTATGCAGTCAGTCCCAAGGCTTAGCCCAAGCTTCCTTCCTAGGCTCCCTCCCCATCTTCTTATCATCACTCTCCACACCGCAAAAGAGAGGAACTATGAGTGGAACGAAGGAAGCAAGTGCGGCTAAAGAACGGCTACAACGGAACAGTTTTTGAAAGCAGGGAGATGTACGCCCCAGAAACAAACAGTCAAAGAGTTAAGCTGAATAATCAACCATTTAATATTTCAGGGCAAAAGATTAGTTTTCAAGGGGTCAAAATAGTTTCTGAACAACACCTTGTTAACTACCTGCACATTCTCTCCATCCTTCCCATACTTAGAAAATGGGATTGTCTTTTTCCTGGGAAAGTAATCCCAGCCAATTGGGGATCATGTAGTGAATGTGCTATCACAATGCTAGGTAACCAAAGAGTTATGGTTATTCATTGCTTTAGAATATTTATATACAGCTTTTCAACAAGAGTTCACAAAGCGGTTTACAAAACAAAACGAATGAGAAAATGGGTGGACCTGCCGAGTTTAAAAAAGACAAAAGGGAGACATTAGCAAAGCCACTGAAGAGAAGCTACGCTGGGTTGAATGGGGACAGTTGCTCTCCTCCAACTAAACGTAAGAAAACCTCCACTTTAAAAGGTGCCTCTTTGCCCAGTTAGAATTGTCATGTAGCCAAATATGAGGGTAAATAAAGCCGATTCTGAGTAACGGCAATATACACACTTTGAATAGATGACACTTTTCACTCAATTCAGAGACATTCTCAAAAGATCACTGCGGTGGGCCAGGGGGGAGGGGGCTTTTCACATCTACTAAACACAGTTGTGAAGAGTGCCAGTCTTCAGTTCAGTTCAAATTGTAATCAGCATTAATTATATATATGGATATGTAGAAAAGCACACATTCATACCACACAGTGCTTTGAACAGTAAAACAGATGAAAAATAATCTTGCAATTTACATTTTATTGCACTGTTATGACTTGTTTGTGCTCTTTAAACATTTCTATTTTAAAGCACATTTATAGATTTCATAGTTTTGAAGAAATGCTCAGAAACCAGAGAGCAGCTTGGTGAGGTGAGAAGTAATAAAAGGCTTAAGCTCCCAAACAACTTTAAAATGTTCATATGGCTATTGTTTACCTAGTCAGACCTTCCAACTCTTTTAGCCAGCTTGCTGGCCTCATTCTTGATACATTTTTCTCCCCTCCTCAGCTTGAGCAATTCCAGTCTTTGCCATGTATCAAAAACTTGGAAAAACTAGATGTCTGAAACAGAATAGACTCTGCAAAGTAAAACTCAATAATATATCATTTCAATGTTTTCTTACCACAAAACGTAATTAGCTTTACAAAGCTTTATTTAATTTTTTTATGCAGACTACCACAAACCTGAGCATACTACATCAGGCCAATGACTCATCTAGTCCAGGATCCTGTTTCTGGCTAGATACCAGATGTCTTAAATGTGCTGCAGGAGAATTCAGGCATGATTTATTTCCCACGTTTTAAACACAGATTTCCAGACATAACAGTGCTAGGGACACAAGCTACTGGTACAACAACTTAACAAAGCTAATAAGCAACAGGTGTCATATTAACTTCTCAAATCTTTTCTTTTTTTTAAGGACAATAGTATGAACACTATCCAAAGGCAATGAATTTGAAAGGTGACTTTTGCATGATTGTTTGGCTGCCTAGAAGTTTCATTAGGTGAGACTGAGCTCTCATGAAGAGACGATATCACTCTCTTTCCTGAGCATTTGACGGGCAGGGTGGTACTGTATGCTACTTCTCAAGACAAACAGAATGCTTCAACATGTTTTGTGTTATTGTCTATTTGTTTCCCAATAGCTTCTGAGTATCGTTAGCTTTTTTTGGTTTGTTTTTCTTTATCCACTTCAGATAACTGGGGTGATTTTTAAAATGTCTGCATTGCAAACTGATGTCGAAATCACCAATGTGAGCGCTACTGAATGTATCACAAGGTTGTTTGGAAGTTTCAGCTGGTATAGAACAAGGCAGACAGCTTTCTGATTTGGGGGCAGGGTGGATGGGGTGAGTTACTCAGGCACCCATAAAGCTGGTAGTCCATCATCTGCCTTTCAGGAAGAATGTAATAGACTGTTTTTAATTTATAATCCCAACCAACTGCCTCTTTCGCTATGTTCCATCACGAACTCTATAGTCAACTAAGACCACGCTCTCCATGTCTGCTCTCCAGCTGTGGAATTCCCCTTGCCTAAAAGGTCTAATAAAGTTTGAGCCTAAGTAATAGAATAGATTCTCAAAGGCACAGAAGGTGTGCCATAATAAGTGACTGGAATTATGCATATGGCCCAATAATTTTGTATGTCACCAGTTGTTTAAGCCTGCTGTAAAGAAACAAGCCTGTCTTGAAGAAATTCCCACAAGTACTGTGGGAATGGTGTCTGAGGGCCGTGATAACCTCTTGCTAGTTAACTGGGATATGGGTCAGGTCAGGCAGGAAAGACAGGTTTGTTTTATGTCAGTTCTGGTGACATCATTTTGACAACATGGGCACATAATGTCATAGTGCTGCTACCCAATTGCAATTTATTTCATTTTTATCCCATCTCCTTCCAAGGAGCTAAAGACAACATACATGAACTCTGCCACGTTTCATTCTCACAGTAACCCTGTGAGATAGGTTTGGTTGAAAGATGGTACCTGGCCAAAAGTCACTCAATGATCTTCATGGCTGAGTGAGGACAGGTTGCCTGGTCTTCTAGGTTGTAGTCCAACACTCTAGCTACTAGACAACACTGGCTCCCACAAACGGTGATCTGCTCCTATGTAATCACAATCAGCAGCCAAAAGCAACCAATTCATTTTTCTGTTCTACAACTTAAATTTGCAAATGATCAGCATAGTGCACAGTACATAGTAAATAAAACACAATGCCTTCAAATCAGACATGTTTTATCTTTTGCTTGCATTTTCATTGAAGTGGGTGAAGGTAGGAAGAGAAAATAAGGTTATCTCAAATGGATTGAGTAGTCACAGCAAGGATTTACAGGAAATTAAAAATCCCATAATGCTTTGTTCTTTTGTATTAACATAAAAAGACTTTGTGTCAGAAAAACAAAACATTATTTCAAAAATCCAATTATGCAATAATAAAATTACCTGTAATTTCTCAATTCTTGCTTGTGATGCTCCCTCTAATTTATGTGGCTTATTTAAAGACTTTAAAAAATTATATTCAGTAAATACACACCATTTCTCATGTTCAGTAATCTTAAATTTAAGCTCTTTGTGGTTCAATAAACCAGATTTTAAATCTTAAGAATGGCAGAGGGGGCTAAAGACAAAGTACAATCTGCTGCCTCTGAGAAATGAAACATTACCAGTTTTAGTTGCATTTTGTTATGTCAACCTCTGCTGACAGAGTAATTGCATTGGTCCTATTAATGCAGTGATTTAATACAGAAGTTTTCGACTGGGATGGGGGCAGGAGCAAACAACCTGTGGGCACTTTAAACACTACACTGTCTACATGTGTAGCAGAACCAGGTGGTAGAGTGCAGACTGAACTACATGCTGGGCTAGTTTCTACTCACAAGGAACTTTACATGGGCAGTGTTCAAATATGTGATCCCTACCTGCAACCTGCAGTGGTACAATCTATTCTATTACCTCACATCTTCATTCCCACCTCATTTCTGCTGCATGTACGATGGACTAGTAAGATGAACCTAAGATGTCTTCAGATCAGACTAGAATCAAAACAGGTAATAGACTAGAATCAAAACAGGTAACTAAACCCTAAGAAAGGTAGCCTTCAGTCAAGAATGGCTGACATGATGAAGAAAATTACTCAAAAATTACATAAGTTATTACATTGTTTAACTTGTCCTTTTGATTTCAATGGAACTATTTTAAGCAATTTTCCTCATCTTGTCAGCCAATGTTTGTTGAAGTGTACTGCTAATTGAGCAAAGGTCCCCTGCTAACTGAGCAAAGAGGCACCTTTTTAGCGGTGATTCTCTTTAATGAGCAGAGGGAGAGCAACTGGCCCTATCCAGTCACAACACAGCATCCCTCCAGTGGCTGATGCTGGTGTCCATCTTGTGTTTCTTTTTTTAGATTGTGAGCCCTTAGGGAGAGGGAGCCATTTTATGTATACAGTTATGGATAGTCCCTAAAATTTGTATAAGGAAGTGAATTAGACTGCTGAGATTAGTGGTGAATAGCTTACTCCAAGTTGTGCCTACATCTGCACACACAAAGTTTTGCATATTTGGAGTAGCAGCAATAGATCTATTCTTTCCAACAGTGCAGATAATTTTGTTTTTCCATACAGTATACAGAAGACAGATTAATGGATCTCGCTTCCCATCCACCCTAAAAGCAGTGAGACTCAATGTGTGTGCACAGTTGTGGAAACACATGCACAATAGCCTTATCACATAACTACTAGACCAGAGTATATTAATTTGACATAATTACATTGCATGAATCATCAGTGTGTTTGAATTCTAAATTAAGTAAAAACTCTGTATCATAGCTCAAGATAATTTTAGTAAAAGACATGGTTGAGGTTTAAGAATTCTGGAAGTTTACAAATAATTTTTATGCTTCCATTAGGTAACAATGACATGAGAAAGCATAACGAATTTAGATAATGTGACATTTTACATCAGTAGAGAGGTTTTAATGGAGGCAGAGGGAATATATCATAATCTACTGTATTTCTGACATTAATGAAGCTAAACCACATTTTTAGTCAATGCAATTTCTAAGGTCTAATTCTTCTACTATATGTATTTATTTAATGTTAAATCTTTTTAGGCCACCCACTGCCCCACCCCACCCCCCCACACACCCCTCCCTCCCGTCCTGTGTGTGTGTGTGTGTGTGTGTGTGTGTGTGTGTGTGTGTGTGAGAGAGAGAGAGAGAGAGGGAGAGAGGGAGAGAAGGCTGAAGCTTCTTTGAAAAGTTTCTTAGAAAAGAATGTGATTTCTAGGAGCCAGCATGGGTTTATCAAGAAGAAGTCATGTCAATCTTAACTATTTTTGGTGAGAGTTATTTGTTTAAGCAGATAATGGAAATGCCACAAGCATAATGTATTTTGAGTTCAACAAAAATTTTGAGAACCTCTCCTTATCATCATTGTTGACAAGATGGTAAAAATGCAGAATAGATGATACTACTGTGAGGTGGATCAGATTCACAGCTGGTTGAACAACCTATCCAACAACAGAAGTATGCACGAAATTGGAAAACCCAGTTCAGTTCAAATTGAACCAGACTTGAGCCAGATCTGGTTTGGTTTGAACTGAGCCCGGCACAAGCCGCTGCAGAAATTACTGGTAAAGGGGAATCCAGTAAGGATTCCCCTTTACAATTAAAGGGAGGAGCAGGGAACTTTGCTAAAACGAGTTGGGACAGGAGCGGAATGAATTTTTACCTTTTATAGTACCGTCACCAGTGACTTTGGCAGCAGCAGTGGCTCTTAACAACCCCCACCAGAGCAAGCAGGGCTGGTTCAGGCCTCTGTGAATGTGTGGAGGCCATTTTAATGGCCAGGTCCGCCTGCTCTGATGGGGTGAGGGTTGCCACCATTGCAGCCAAAGCCAAAGCCACTGCCAGCACTTTAAAAGGTGAAAATTTACTCCCCTCAAACCCCAACTAATTTTAGTGAAACCCCCTGCTCCCCCTTTTACTGGTAAAGGGGAATTCTTACCAGATTCCCCTTTACCAGTAATTTCTGAGTAGGCTCTAACCAAACGAGGCCCAGTTCGGCTCAAATTCAGGCTGAACCAGGCCTAGTTCAATTTGACCCAAACCCTTCGAGTCAAGCCAGCGCAAACCCGATCCTGGCTTGAGTTGAGTTGGTTTGCCCACCCCTACCCAACAAGGGTTTATTAATGATTCTAAATCATCCAGGAGGGCGTCTGTTAAAGACTATAAAATTGCTATAGGCTAAAATCTATGAAAAGTTTTTTAAAGCTATGAAACCGTGACTATAAGCTATAATAAAAGTAATGAAAATGATTAAATGATCTATAGAGTTAAAAAAAATAAGCTGTGAGAGTAAAAACAATAGCTCTGAGTGACTGAAAAATTAGAGGCAGCAGAACAGATATTCTGTCTAACACAGCCAAAGGAGGGGCACCACAGCAAGCCTGGATGAAGGCCCTTCTGTATTTAGGGACTAGTTGCATAACTGCATAAGTTATATAAGGTGTTGCTATATACCTTAGACTTTAAGTGATAAGGGAGTTCAGGGCCCCACCTAAGTGATTTTGGCGCTCTGCACTCAGTATGCACAGTTTAAGGCGTGTTCTGTCTTGCAACAGAAGGAGGAGGAACGCCTGAGTGATTATAGTTTCGCCGACAGAGTCCACTTCCATGTGGATTGGTAGCCATCCTCCAGCATTAAGGGAGCCAGGCCGATTGGGAAGAGGGATAGTCTTAGCCAATAGTTTAGAATGGTCATCCATACTCTGGTCTCCAATTTCACCAGGTCTGCCTCCAGCGTTACCTGCGTTAGAGACACAACGGGATACCTGGAATATTACTCTGAAGAATTTGGACTGGACGAGCTCCAGGGGGATGAAGCTGGAAAGGGGGCTTAGCTGAGCACCATAGAGAAGTTGTGCCAGTGACTTAGCTCCAAAAAGTTTAAGTGTTGAAGATATGTAGTGGCCTTCTTTTGATCAGAAGAATTTTAGGATGGTGGCTTCATTCCTATGGGTGTTTGGGGTAATATAGTTAGGCCCTCCTAGTTCCAGAGACATGAAAGACCACTCCCAGGTATTTGAACCATGAGATCTGCTCAATTGTATACCCATTTATATGCCAGGAGTGTGTCTTTGGTTTGTTGGCAAAGGCCATGGTTTTGGTTTTATGGTAGTTTATTTCCAGGTGCTCCTCCTTACAGTATTGAGCAAGGGCTTCCAGTGCTCTTCTAAATCCTATGGGGGTCCTAGAGAAAATTGCCATGTCATCTGTGTAAAGCAGAATGGAGATGTGTTTCCTTGCCAGCTTGTGGGAGTGAAAATCCAGGTGGTTTAGGTGGCCCACCATGGTGTTTATGTAGAAGTTAAAACAGGAGGAGGGCAAGTATGCAGCCTTGTTTCTGTTGGAGCTAGGACCCTGGTAGCTGCAATATGACCACTGGGGTTTTTTAGGGTCATGGCTATATGTGACGGACTCTTCCACTCTTTGTTCTTCCAGTGTTAGTCTCCATTTTGTCTGTCCAGAGATGGTTGTTTGTTTTGGTCAAAACAAACCTCGCTTCAGCCATGAGCTACAGCTGGAATTAAGCTGTAGGCTTTTTCACATTTGTTTGTAACCTTTTCTTTAAATAAATCCTTGTAGTTCTTCAATACTAAAGAACTGTCTCAAGACCTCTTGCTTTGCTGCTTTCTCACCAAATGGGTTTTGCTTTGCTATTTGGGGATTGAACTGCCATTCTTCCCCTACAGTTTGATGCCCTTACAGGTTGGAATGGTGCTTGATAGATGACATTGGGGGCTGCATCTGACTTTCAGGGACATGCCATTGTGGTGGGTACAAATGAAAGATGGCACGCACCGATTAATTGAAGAGGCCTCCAGTTTTCCCCACAATTTGGCTCGGGAGAATAATTCCATCAGGGTCACAAAGTCATACAATAAGAACTGTCCACAAACTATATGCATCCAGTGCAAAAATAATGCCATGTACTAAGTGGCTGATTCCATAAATGCCACATCTTTACATTACATTAAAAGTCATGCAAAGTCCAAGATAAATCTCAAGTGCCATTCCCTACTGCAAAGAAAAAAGGAAGTTAAATTAGTTGTACTTTTATACATTCCTAATACCACCACTTTTTAATGCAGCTTTCAGTTTCTGTTGTCATCTGGAATTCTTGAAGGTCAAATAACATAAATTTAAGGGAAGTGAAGGAAACCTTTTTCCATTTTAAAAAAAACTTTTAAAAAGAAAATGCTCAGTAAGGTTAAAAAAGGGGGGACAGGACTATTTGTTACATTGGCTGAAAGATGTAACTACCAACAAAAGGATCTCTGCACACAAAAAGGTGAGCAGATTGTTCAAATAGTGGCTCAGTTCAAACATCATGCCCAAACATAGTTAAGAATCGAAAACATGGTTTAGGACTATTTGTCCTGCTTTAGTTTTGTTTTTTCTTCTCAGAGCTCAGCTTCATAGGCTCAAGAGTTCAGTTTCATTTCCACTCTGCAGCAACCTTTCAACTGTCTGTGACTCTGGTTTGTCAATTCAGACATCATACCAAACTACATCTTATCACAAACCAAACCATGGTTTACAAACCCACTTCAAAATATGGTTTTCAAGTTCTGTTTCTGCCATATTCTCTGCCAATTTCACCACACTATAATTAATCACAGAAAATCAATGAAGCTTCCTCAAGTTTAGTTTGGTGTGATGTCTGAAGAGATGCAAAAATTCCTAGGTAATTCTTTTCGTTCTTTAGGTACAGAGCTGCTGCAGTTTGTTCTGTTTCTTTTGTATGCTCTGTTCTAGATCCCCCTTTGTGAAGTTTTATCAATGAAGAAAAGAAGGAGGGATCTCCAGCTGGGCACCCTACAGAACAACAGAAGGCTAAACCTGGTTTGTTCACTGTTACTGTGAGAGCCATTTTAGTGCAGGGAATAAAAAAAGGCCTCACAAAACAAAGAGCATGACCTAAAGTGACTTTATCAGAATACTAAATGGCTTTCTATTCTACAGCATGGCCCTTCTCAGTTATCACAATTATTCATCAGTTTCAGCAGTGTTCTTCACAACAAAAGCATTTTAATTAAGGGTAAATTGCCAGTTTGAGCTCTAGTCACATATTGAGAATGTGTTAGAACAACTTCAGCTACAACACCTCTACAATTTGCCTTACAATCTGTGCAAAATTCCACTAAGCATTTCTTCTTCAAAATGAATGTTTTCTCTCTGCTTCGTCGAAGAAGCAAATGCAATAAGGGCTTGCGGGTTTCATGCTTTAGCACAGAATGTAGTCAGTAGCACCTGTCCCCCAAAACAAATTTTTTTTAAACCACCGGGTACCCTATTGTGCATGATTGTGCTCAGCTATGAATGATTTGAACTGTATCATTTGTTTTATTACCTCATCTGTAATTTGGGCTTCAAGGGAGTATAGCACAGGACTGGAACAGTTCCATTGTGGCTTGTGCCTCAAATATGAACCAGTAACCCCCAAACCTAAAGCCTCTGTCCATCTAGATAGTTCTTGAGAGCCAGTGTGGAACAGCAGTTACAGTGTTAGGCTTGCAAGTGGGAAATCCAGCCATGAGGCTCTTTGAGTAAACAACCGTACCAACCACACAGGCTTCTTGTGGGGATCTAAATAAGATGATCCTATGCATCCATTCCGAGCTCTTTGGAGAAAGGGTGGAACACAAGAAAAACTTAAGTGGCATTGTCCAGGATTAGCTACACAAAAGATTTACAATTGTGCATCTGTCACCATATGTATAGTTGAAACAACAGAGCGTGTTGCCTACTTTAAAAAAAGCTGTTCAGAAGTTTGTGTCATGTAGTCTTCAAGCTGTCTACAAAAATATGTGTGCAATCCAGAACAGTCTGCACTGCAAAGCACTTTTACGCTCACAAGAACTGTGTTTAAACAAGATTGAAATGCCTCCCGTATTAAGAGGAGAAATCTATGGTGCTGCAGCATTGTATCGGCATTGTAAACAAGCAACTAAAACCACTGGACACATTTGCCTTCTGGCAGACCAACCAAAATATTAACAATTGGAAGTGTTGCTTTAAATTAAATACATGGTATTTAATATGCTATAATCATATTATTATTATTTAAATGTAAAATAAATCTCTATGGTTAGAGAGGGAGAGAGTTTGTATTCACTACTTAATAGAGTGTACTTTTATTCACTGACTACATTATCCTTTCAAGAAAATTACCATACTTGACTAAAAGTATTTAATGAGGCACTAATTAGTACTCCTATTCCCTCCACCATTTAAAATTCCTTTGAGAAATAGGGTCAGGAACATGTGATGCACCTTTCTGAGGTTTAGGGGAAAAGGTATTCAAGTATTGAATGTACTCATCATTATTTTAGGAAAAAAAGGGAGCTCTTGAGAAGCAATGCAAGGTCCATGCAAAAGCCAATCCAGGGTGCCATTCCCTACTGCAAGGCAAAGAGGAAGTAAACCAAAGGTTGTAATTAAACTACAGTGCAGAAACTGGAGGCTTTGGTCCTGAACCTTTTGCATCAGACAGCCTATGAATGAGTATCTCCTTGCCTTTCACTTATCTATACAAAGCCTACCCTTGCTGTTTTGATAAGACTCTGTGGCTTGTTGACAAGTCTGCTTTTCAGGGCACTGCTCGAAAGAATGGCTGTAGAGTGTGTGGCGTATTTGCGAAACAGCTTACTCCCTGTCTTATTTCCATCAAATGTTGTAAGACAGGGGAGGTAACACTAAACATTCTTCTACAACGAAGTGCCTGACAGTTCTGTGGCTTCTTGCCATTTGCTTGAGCTCTTGCTGTTCTTTGCAAAAGGCGTGGCAAGCAAATTAGAGGTTATGAACACCTCCGACAGCAGGAAAAATTCCTTTACAGCTAACTCACTAAAAGAATTTTGCCAGGCAAAAAGAAATAAAAGAATCAACAGAGTAACTCTGTAAACTGCAAGTATCCCAAAAGGTGTCAGGAAATGTATGCAAAGTCACCAATGTGCTTCAATTTTGTACTTACTCTGGACAGCACAAAGACAGTAATTATTTACTGACTGTGGCCAGAACACCAGAAGGGGTGGAGTAAATCTGGAACACCACCTCTGTTTTAGTAGGAGGAAGCTTTTTATGTTCTGTGATTATTAAGGTGTTGCTTTTCACGATGTGTGTCGGGGGAGGGCATGTTAATTTCAAAGAGGCCCTTCTGATTGAGGTGGTTCTTGGCATAGGGTGCTATAGCACTGGGAGGAGGATCCACACCAGGTATGGAGAAGGTATGCTGGCTATAGCAAAACCATTACATCCTCCAGTCCTTCTTCCATCCAGGAAGACCCCAGTAACTTCCTCAGCAGCCCACCTTGCCAGAAGCTGGTGCTACTGAATACCAGATCCATAAATGCAAAGATCACTGCCATCCAGGAGACTATACTGGATGAGCATGCTGACCTGGCATGCACTATGGAGACCTGGTTGGATGAGGGAGATGATATAAACCTCTCCCAACTGTCCCAACCTCTCCCAAGCAACAGCCAAGATGGGGTGGGCAGGGAGGAGGGTTTGCTTGGGTTCACTGACCACCACCACCCACCCACCACCAGATGCATTGCCCACCATTCTGACCAGTTTGTGTGCCTGAAGTGCTGGAATCACAAGACAAAGTTGGGATTCTGTTAGTATACTGTCCACCTCACTGTTTAATAGTCCAAGCTGTTTGAAGTCGTCTTGGATGTGGCATTGTGGACCCCAAGGTTGTTAGTCTTGGGAGATTTAAATGTCCACACAGAGGCCACTTTGTCTGATGCAGCTCGGGACTTCATGTTTTCTGTGACGACCATGGGCTTTCCTCAACTGATTTCTGGTCCCATTCATATTTTTTTATTATTATTATTATTATTATTATTATTATTATTATTATTTATTATTATTATTTTACATTTATATCCCACTCTTCCTCCAAGGAGCCCAGAGCGGTGTACTACATACTTGAGTTTCTCTTTCACAACAACCCTGTGAAGTAGGTTGGACTGAGAGAGAAGTGACTGGCCCAGAGTCACCCAGCTAGTTTCATGGCTGAATGGGGATTTGAACTCGGGTCTCCCCGGTCCTAGTCCAGCACTCTAACCATTACACCACGCTGGCTCTCTACATACACCCGACTTGGTGTTTGGGTCATCGGTGGGCAGTGGTGCTCTGTGGATAGTCGTTGTCATGGACAGATCATTATCTGGTGAAGACTGGACTGAGGGTGGACCCAAAATACCTCTGCAGACATGAGAGACCACTTAGGATGATCCGTCCCCAAAGACTTAGGTATCCTAATGGATTCATGACAGCTCTGGGGGATTTGCTGCTGAGAAATTGAATGATTCTGTTGATGCCCTGGTCTCCCTCTGGTATGGGTCAGGCGATTGACATGACCACACCTAAATGTCCTCTCCCGACCCAAGTCCAAGCAGCCCCTAGTATACAGGGGGCGAAAAACTCAGTATGAATATGACTGAACACAGGCTAGATCCCATATTAGGGCTTACTCCATGGCAGTGATGGTGATGAAGAAATCCTACTTTGCTGCCACCATTGCATCCTCTCAGTGCTTTCCAATGGAGCTTTTTTGAGTGGTTCAGGCCTGCTACATATGGACCACAAAGATAATCAAACTGAACCTCAGGTAGCCCACTGTGATCAATTTGTTTTACAATTTGTGGATAAAATTGCTCACCTGTATGGCTTTAAGAGGGGTTTGGATGACTTCATGGAGGAGAGGTCTATCAATGGCTACTAGTCGGAGGGCTGTGGGCCAACTCCAGCCTCGGGGGCGGGGTGCCTCTGAGTAACAGTTGCGGGGGAGTAATGGCAGGAGAGAGGGCACGCCCTCAACTCCTGTCTGAGGCTTCCAGCGGCATCTGGTGGGCCCCTGTGCGAAACAGGATGCTGGACTAGATGGGCCTTGGGCCTGATCCAGCAGGGCTGTTCTTATGTTCTTATATTCATTCTGACTTGGAAAGGGGTGTGCACAGAACTGGTTCCGTGCACACCCAGGAGGGGGCTCCTTTATGGCATGGGGAGGGTGCTCTTCCTCTGCGCTTCCCCAGCCGGCGCTGCTGTAAAAACCACTGGTGTGGGGCAGCTGTATTCCCTCTTGCCACCCCAGGCAACATAATACCAGAAGTGACGTGCACCCGCCACTTCTGGTATTACGCTGATCGGGGCAGCAAGAGAGAATATAGCCGCCCCATGCCAGTGGTTTTTACAGCAGTGCCAGAGGGGGAAGCACGGCGGCGGGGGGGGGGGAGCGCACCCTCCCCATGCCTTAAAGGAGCCCCCACCCCCACATTCAAACCAGTTCGAATGCAGGGGTTCCAGACCTGTTTGGCGTTCTAGGAATAGTATATATTACAACATATATTGGATGCTTTTCAGACTGTGTTGCCTGAGGAGACGAACAGGCTGGTTGGAAAGCTGAGACCTACGTGCGTGTGTGCATGACCCTTGTTGATGAAGACTGCTAGGGAGGGACTGGGTCCATGGGTGGTGTGGGTGGTGAATGCCTCCCTGAATGTGGGTGGTGCCCCCTCAGCTGAAGGAGGCAGTCATTATATCCCGCCTTAAACAGTCTTAACTGGACCCAGATGATTTAAATAACTTTCAACCAGTTTCTAATCTCCCCTTCTTGGGCAATCATGGTGCCTTGGTCCATCATGGTGGATGACCTATGCCATCAGAAAGACAGAGGGAGTGTGGCTCTGATGACTCTCCTGGGACTTCTCAGTGGCTTGATACTATCTACCATGGTATCCTTCTGGGTTGTCTCTCTGCACTGAGACTTGGGAGCACGGTTATATGGTGGATCCGGTCCTACCTGGAGGACCGTATTCAAAATGTGGTGCTGGAGGATGCCTACTTCACCCCTTGGCCTTTGGCCTATGGAGTTTCTGCAGGAATTCATTCTGTCCCCTATGCTGTTCAATATTGACATGAAACCACTGTGACAGGTCTTCGTGGGAATGGGCTGCGGTGTCATCAACATGCAGATGACAAGCAGCTCTACATATCATTTTGGTAAACAGATTCCAGGGAGGCAGTGGATGTTCTGAACTGGGTTTGGAGGCTGTTCTTGGCTGGAGGGAACAAAGAAGCTGAAATTTAATCTAGATAAGACAGAAGTGCTCTGGGTTGGTAAAACTATTATCCAAGTAGTGAAGTAAGTCTGGTGTTGGATGGGTTCACATTCCCTCTGAAAGAGAAAGTCCTCAGATTTGGGGTGCTTTCAGGACTCGAAGCTGTCCTTGGAGGCACAGGTGTGCAGAGGTATTTTTTACCAGCTACAGCGGGTATGTCAGCTGGGACCCTACTTGGAGAAGCTGGACCTGACCTAAGTCCCTCATGCTTTGGTGACATCTTGATCGGACTACTGCAATGTGCTCTAGAGGTGGGGCTACCCTTGAAGACAGTTTGGAGGCTTCAGATGATCCAGAATGCTGCTGCAAGGATGCTCATGAATGCAAGTCACTTCACGAGTATTACACGCATCCTGTGGCAGCTTAATTGGTCACGAGTCCACTTCCAGGCTATATTCAAGGTGCTGGTCTTTGCCTTTAAAGTCCTACACAGCTTGGGGCCATTAAACCACATTCACCCATATGATCCATTCAGCATCTCAGGTCCTGCTCATGGCTATGCCACTAACAGAAATCTGGATGGTGAGGTTTAGAGACAGGGCCTTTTCAGTTGTGGCTCCTTGACTTTGGAACACCCTCACAGAAGGGCTTTGCCATGCTCCTTCCCTCAGTGTTTTTGAAAAACTAAAGCTTTGTAGAGAGGCTTTTAAATGTTTTATCTGCTGCTTATATCTGGTAGGCCTTAATTTTTTAGCTTCTACTTAGCTTCAACTTCTTAAAAAAAACTTTTAAACTTTGTAACTTTTAAATGTGATTTTAGCCTGGTCTTTTAACTTTCATTAATTTTATAACTTTTTCATTATTTTGTTAATGTTGTGAGCCACCCAAGAGGCTAGGTATAATCAATCAATCAATCAATTACTGTTCTTTCAAGAGATCAGAAGGAAGGAGGTAGTTTAGTTTTTACTCTCTCTTTCAAAGAGTACATTTGACCTATAGACATTGTATAGGAAGCAAACTAACATTAAATGGGGGAGAGGGGAGAACAGAGAAAACAGCTGGCATTTTTAAGGCATATTCAGCTGACATTTCAAGGGGGAAACCATTTCAAGACCACTTCTTGGTTTCTCCTGAGATAATAAATCTATGCCTGGCCTTACCACTTCAGATTTCAGGTGGTGGCTCACACATTTCTCTATGCATGTCAGAGAAAATATAAGCTATCTTTCCCTGTGACCTGTTTGTTTTCTGTGTAGATGGAATTTTGTAAATGGAGGAATATTCAGTAATGCAATCCCTCACTTGAAATCTGAAGTGGTATATCCCAGACACAGGTCATTATAATGAGAGCTAAACCTAAAAGAAAATCTTTCCAGTGATTATAATGCAATGATTAGCAGAGGCCAGCATGGATTCATCAAGAATAAAGCCTGCCACAGTTATTTTATTCTTGTTTTGAGTTACTAGTTAGTGGATTGTGGAGATGCTGTGGACATAGTTTAGATTGATTTCAGCAAAGCATTTGAAAACATTCCCCATTATATTTTGGTTAGAAAACTGGTCAAGTGTGGAGTAGATAATACCACCAGCTGTGTTCATTATGTTGCCAAAACAGCTTATCTTGGGGCTACAAACAGCACCTCTCTATAAAATTTGGAAATGTGGGTTCACAGGTTCCATTTTTGGAATACCTGAGCTCACGGGATCATGAACTCTGCACATGCCCACATTGGGCAAACTATGCAGTTTGGTTGCTTAGCACAAACAAAGCATGGGACAATGCAGCCCTAGATCATCATAACAAAAGACTGAAGGGAAATATCCCTCAAACCTCTCTTTGTCTGACTTTCAAAGAGAAGGAAAAGCTGGAATAGCTAACTCCCTCCTGCCAGAGACAACTCTCCTCAGCATTAACTCAGATAGCCACGGCGCATCCCCACAAAGCACTCTGGAGCAGATTTATTAATGATAACTGGATGGAAAACTGTAATCAAAGAGTGCTCATCATAAGGGAAATGTTGAGTTGGATGCCAAAGGGATGCCCAAAACTCTTTAATGTTTTTATAAATGACTAAGAAGTGGGTGGAGGAAATCCTCATCAAATCTGCAGATGACACAAAACTCGCAGAGATAGCTGACACCTCAGAAGACAGGAATCACATTCAGAATGACCTTCATAGAGCGGGAAACTGGGCTGAAACTAACGAAATCCACCAGAAACAAATGCAAATTTCTGCATTAAGGCCCCCAAAATTGCATGGTATAGGATGAGAGAAATTTGGCAGTAGCACAAGTGAACAGGATCTTGGGACTGCAGTTGACCCCAAGCTGAATGAAGACACTGCCCCCCACCAAAAGGCAAATGCAGTTTTAGGCTGTATCAATAGTACCATAGTTTCCAAGTCATGAAGTAACAGTTCCACTTTATTCCATACTAGTCAGGCCTCATCCAGAGTACTATGTCCATCTTATTTATTACTCTTCTGTGAAAGAAAACCACTTTGAGGATTTTTGTTGAAAAGTGGAATATAAATATTTGAAATAGTACTCCAGTGTGTGGTGCCACAATTTTAGAAGGATGCAGACAAACTGGAACAGGTTCAGAGGAGGAAATGGGGATGTTTAGCCTGAAGAAGAGAAGACTGTGGAGGGACATGATAGCATTTTTTCAAATACCTGACCAATTGCCGCAAAAAATAGGGCAAAGACTTGTTTGCTGCAGCCCCAGAAGGCAGGACTAGACTCAACTTTAGTTGAAAATTAGGTGAAACCTCTTTGCCTAAGAGAGGTTTGACAATGGGACCAATCACCTGGGAGTGGTCAGTGAGCTCATCCTTGCTGGAGTTTTTCAAGAAGACTCGGCAACCATCTGTTGGGGGAGTTCTAGATCTGAATTTCCTTCATTGA
Organism: Hemicordylus capensis; assembly: GCF_027244095.1. Classification (NCBI taxonomy): domain Eukaryota; kingdom Metazoa; phylum Chordata; class Lepidosauria; order Squamata; family Cordylidae; genus Hemicordylus; species Hemicordylus capensis. Next base: position 214,683,797 of record NC_069660.1, on the reverse strand, counting down.
GCAGGATGTTGGACTAGACAGCTTACAAGGCCCCTTCCAACTCTGTGATCATAAGTATAACTGAACAAGGAACAAAAATAAGGTGTCTGAGCACTAGTCGGGATTCTTCAACTTCACAGTTCTTGAAGGGTAGACAGGCATCCCTATGGAGTCTGGAAGTTACTAGGAAAGGCATTCATATGATGAATTTCCTCCTGACCCCTCATCTTCAGGAACTAGGAGCAGCCTCATGGTCAGTAGATGGAAGAGAATTAGCATACGTCATCCCTTCTACAAACTGTCTTTAGTTTCAGTATACAGGGGCGTGACTGTAGAAGCTTAAAGTGTGTTCCTCCCCACCACGCCCACCCCATGGCAGCTGAAACCTTGTTCCCTTCACCAGCTCTAGGGACAGTTGTGCTCTACAAAGTGGCAGCAATTTCAGATATACAAATACTGAACGTCCAATTATAAATACCAGAAATGTGAATATTTTACTCCTGGGTATTATTCTAGGGAAAATGTAAAAAGCATTCTAACATGATATATAATCCTGTGACTCTGTACTTCACAATACATGAAGTGCAGCTTACTATTTACGGTCAGAGGCAACAACTAAGCCAAATCCTGATCAAGGCCTACTACAGACTCCAGGACTTCCATGTCCCCCTCCTCCTTGACTAGTCGATTACTACATTCTTACAGCCTCCTATATTAACATAAAACCAATTCTAGGAAGGGAAGAGTTACTGGCACACAGGTAGCTACCCTCATGACTGGTTTCTGGCTGACTTGAGTCCTATACAACACAGATGGAGGGACAAAAATCAGAAGATTATGTGTGCAGCTCTCCAACAACATGGAATAAAGCTCCAGTCAATCAGACACGAGCCATGAAGTTCCAAAGGGGACCATTATACAGTAAATGACTAGTGAAGGCACAAGTCAAAGATCCTTCCCCACTAAGTAACTAATGGAGATTTACACAGGCAAGTAAATAAGAGAGCTGTGGAGTTGAAGTATGTGCAGTTTGCAATAACAGGAAGAAGAGAAAAGGTGATTAGCAATTTCCTGCTTCCCACCCTCACCCTCCATGCTTAGCTTACCTCTGGATTGCACTACCAGCCATTCTAGCTGCCAACCAGGGTGACATAAAGACATCCCTCCACGAATATTTGATGACTGTTACTCCACAAGACACCTCTGTCTTGGGTGTATTTGGGAAGAAGCCAAAGCTATCTAAGAACAGGTTGTAAAATCAGCTTAAGTAAAATTGGAAGTAGGTCGTTCAAGATTCAGAAATAAGGATGTTCTTAATAAGCAGCTAAAGTTCCATTCCTCAAGCTACTCAGCTAGCACTAGCCACATTAAGCATCCAGCAATCAGTCACCTCTGGCTAAAACAGACTTGTGGGGCTGCTAGTAACAATGAGGTTTCAGAACTATTACCCTAGTTTTAAATATTTGCTCCCACATATCTGCCTGCAACACAGATGGAACCTTTCAGCAACGTCATTGTATCTAGTGGTTTGCTTCATTGCCCTGACACTGGCACTCAGAAGTATTCCTTTTCCACACCCCACCTATTTTCCCAAGCATTTAATATTTGTTGGCACAACAGGTGTTAGGACTTGGGGACACGGACACACACACACCCTTATTGTTTTGAGAAATATTGTTCTCCCTACACACAGACTTCCTCATTATATGCACCACTGTTTTTGTCAATATTACAGAAAACCCACCTCATCTTTAAAAAAATGTAAAAGGGGGAAGCGCTTAAATATAAAGCAGAAGCATCCCAGGCATCCACAATATTTATGTTATTTTTGTTGACAATGACATTCTTGTAAATTCAGTAACCTATAAAATGAAAAAATGAATTCAGATTGCAAGGCAGAGAATGTACAAAGCACAAGGTCATTAGATAGATACCATTAGGAATGGTATAATGTCACATGCAATTAGGAGATAACATAACCCAGAGGACTGTGTATAAATCATTTCCAGTCACCACCCTATTGAAGGCTCGCTGCATTGAGCATTTATTCCAACTGAGGATAAAGCAAGAGTACCACACAAAGCAATCCATGCTTATTGTAGTGTGAAGCATTATCAGTTCTTCAGCTATTGCTGAAAAATAGGAGGAGAACATGCATTCCAATATTTTAAAGTATAAATCTCCTGTATGGAAAGAGGGAAAGTGTGACTAAAGGTACTAATGGATTATAAATAAAAATACTGAAAAGCACAAAAAGGAGAAAAGAAAAGAAAAGAAAAGAAAAGAAAAGAAAAGAAAAGAAAAGAAAAGAAAAGAGCAGATATGTCGGCTAATAAACAATGAACTTATAAAAGCATACATCTGTCATCCACTGTTGTTGTAATTAGTACTTGTGGTCAATTGTGTTCTTGCTCATTTGCATGTTTCCATTCTTGCATTTCATGATTTAACCCTTTTCCTGTCTGGTTAGAAAATTTTTACTACATACCCCCAAAGACAATGTATATATGCCTCACATGCAAGATGCATTTGTTTGAACAGACACACCTACTTCACTTTAATTGTATAAATTAGCCACAGTTATCTGCACCTGCAGCAGGCAGAAATTTCTTTCCAGTCTAATCTGCTACCTGTTGTAAGCATGGACACCACAAAGTAAATGGGCATACACTGAGTTCTAAATCCTGCTTTCCAGTATATCCCTGCAACTCTGCTTTATTGGATGTACATTATTCTGCATTCCCCATTCTGGTGCTACCATAATTTATTCTCTTCTGTGGGGCTGTTCCAGGAGCTCGACTGGGATCAACAGCAGACAAGCCTCCATAATACTCCATAATAGTTCACAGCAGCCATGACAACTATGGGCCTATCCCAAGTGGTCTCGAGTCAGACACATATCGCTGGTCACACGCTTGATCTTTCACTCTGAACAGGGTGGTGTTCCGTGGGTGGGGACTCCTGTGATTTCCCTTGTCATGGACGGACCACCATCTGGTTAAGGTTGGACTCACAACCATGTCCCACCTCCGCAGGGGCGGGGGGTTCATTAGGATGGACCACCCGAGAAGGTTATTGGACCCTACAGGATTCCGAAAAGCCTTGGAGGGATTAGTGCTGGCTCTGCTGATGATCCTGTCTACACTCTGAAGGAGAATTGGAATAATCAACTCACCAGGGCAGTGGACACAATAGCTCCTAAGTGTCCTCTCCGACCCGCTTTGAAACTGGCCCATTAGCAAACAGAATTATTACGAGGGCTGAAGTGGCGAGGTAGATTACTAGAGTGCAAGTAGAGGAAGACTCAACTCGAATCCAACAGATTACTACATAGAGCGCATTTGAAGATCTATGCTCAGGTGATCCGTGAGGCAAAGAAGCGATTCTTTTCCTCCTGTATTGTGTCCGCAAGTTCACATCCAGCGAAGTTGTTCAGGGTTGTGAAGGGGCTAATGTGCGCTCCTTCCCCCTTGAATCAGTACTTAGAACCAACAATTACTCACTGTGACGTTTTTAATTAGTTTTTAGTGGACAAAATCTCTCGTATTCGGGCTGACTTAGATTCAAACTCCACGATAGTTACAGAGTCTGATGTCAAGGTGTCCAGCACCTCCTCTTATGTGACGACCCTGGATCAATTTCAGTTTGTGACTCCTGAGGATATGGACAAGCTGCTTGGAGCGATACGGCCTACCATCTGTTCTCTTGACCCTTGCCCGACATGGCTAATACTATCTGGCAGGGAGGCTGTTGAAGAGGGCTTGGTAGATATTATAAATGCTTCTCTGAAGGAGGGCAGGATGCCACCTTGCCTTAAAGAGGCAATCATAAGACAACTTCTGAAGAAGCCTGCCTTGGATCCTTCTGAGTTAAATAATTACAGGCCTGTCTCCAACCTAATGTGGCTGGGCAAGGTGAGTGAGAAGGTGGTGGCCTCCCAACTCCAGGCAGTCTTGGATAAAACTGATTATCTACCCATTTCAGACCAGCATTTGGGCGGGATGTGGGGTGGAGAATGCCTTTGCTGGCCTGATGGATGATCTCCAATTGGGAACTGACAGAGGAAGTGTGACTTTATTGGTCCTTTTGGACCTCTCGGCAGCTTTCGATCCTATTGACCATAGTATCCTTCTGAAGCATCTGAGGGGGTTGGGGGTGGGAAGCACTGCTTTGCAGTGGTTCCACTCTTACCTCTCAGGCAGATTCCAAATGGTGTCTCTCGGGGACTGTTATTCTTAAAAAACTGAACTTCAGTATGGTGTCCCTCGGGGCTCCACATTGTCTCCAATGTCGTTTAACATCTACATGAAACCGCTGGGAGAGATCATCAGGAGATTTGGTGCAGTGTGCTATCAGTATGCTGATGACACCCAAATCTATTTCTCCATGTCAACATCATTGGAGAAGGCATAACCTCCCTAAATGCCTGCCTGGAGGCAGTGATGGGCTGGATGAGAGGTAACAAACTGAGACTGAATCCAGGTAAGACGGAAGTACTTATTGTGTGGGGTCAGAACTCGGGAGATGGTTTTGATCTGCCTGTTGTGGATGGGGTCACATTTCCCCAGAAGGAACAGGTACGTAGTCTGGGGGTGCTTCTGGACACAAAACTCTCCCTGGTGTCCCAGGTTGAGGCAGTGGCCAGAGGAGATTTTTTATTAGCTTCGGCTGATATGCCAGCTGCGTCCATTTCTTGAGATAAATGACCTCAGAATGGTAGTACATCGGCTGCTCACCTCCAGACTTGACTACTGCAATGTGCTCTATGTGGGGCTGCCTTTGTACATAGTCTGGAAGCTGAAGTTAGTCCAGAATGCGGCAGCCAGGTTGGTCATCTCGGAGAGACCATATCACTCCTATCTTAAAAGATCTACACTGCCTGCCGATAAGTTTCCGGGCAATGTACAAGGTTTTGGTTACAACCTATAAAGCCCTAAGCAGCTTGGGCCCTGGGTATTTAAGAGAACATCTTCTTTGCTATGAACCACACCTCCCACTGAGATCATCTGGAGAGGTCCGTCTGCAGTTGCCACTGGCTCATCTGCTGACTACTCAGGGATGGGCCTTCTCCATTGCTGCCCTGAGGTTTTGGAACATACTTCCTGCTGAAATGAGAGCCTCCCCATTTCTTACAACTTTAAAAGGGCAGTCAAGACACATTTGTTTCGTTAACCCAGGCTTTTAATTAGATATTGTTTTGTGTTTTAATTTTTTTAAAATAGTTTTAACTTTTTAAATTTTAATTGTTGAAATGTGTTAATCTTTTTATTGGTTGTTTTTATTGTTTTAGAAACCGCCCAGAGAATTTGTGTTTTGGGTGGTAAAAATATGATAGATAGATAGATAGATAGATAGATAGATAGATAGATAGATAGATAGATAGATAGATAGATGGATGTTGGAAAAGGTTAAATGCATCATTTGGACTGGATCCTAAGATATTTGGGTACAAAGATCACACAATAGCCCTCCAAGCCACTCAAAAAGCTGTCAAGGATTTGGTTAATATCCACAGTTAACCTTTAATTACTAGTTATAGTTTTGTATTTAAAAGTTACCCTCTTTGTTATTTGGCTCAACATTTAATGTGGTACTTAGAAACCCGTCTCCCTCTTAGTAGACATATTCAGGTATTCTAACCATGTACAGTGTATAAAATTAAGATGCTACCTTGTAAGCCTCATTTGCTTGTATTTCTAATCATGAGCAGGATCCCTTTCTGAATACAGTATTAGTTTCTTCAGAAAAATGCAGTACTCATACAGGAAGTAGTGGGTTTATATGGCACATCAGCACAGGGGTTGGGCCTTATCTGGTGGCATTGTAATCATGGATGCTGCAAGTGGCTACAGTAAGGCCTGGGTACAACTCATATCGCTGGAATCTTAATTCCAAATCAAGTATATTGCTCAGTCACTGGAACTGTTGCCTGCAATAGCTAGTAGCCTGAATTGGCAGCAAATTACATTTATACCAAAATGATGGCTTTGCATGGGATTCTTACCACTCATCCGAAATATGCTGCTTAAAGTCATAATTGAGCCTGTCATGCTATGGCATAATTGCATAGCAATAGCTCTGAATGCCATTGTAAGAGTGTGGACAGAATGTGTAGTGATTTCAGAATAATGGTATGCAATTCTTTGACAAACTAATTTGATTTTTTTAATAATATCTCACAGCCTTCGAATCTGAAGAATAAAAGTGTTTTACTGCCTTTGCTTGGAGGAGTTAATAATGCAATATGAGCATGACTTAATGAAAAATCACAAATGTTTGTGCATGAAATATTAGAACCCACATTATTGGAATTTTGATTATCTGAAGCATGCCGTTTGCTGTATCGCACACAGGTTACTATTATCCAAGCCCTTGTCTATTCAAATGTTTTGAATGTCGGGTAACTTAAGTTTCTAGTATGGTGAAAAATACAGTCACAGTTAAGCTTATTTAAATTCTATTGCTTTCAATAGCTGAGTTGAACATGTGGTTAAAATTAACTCATTGACTGGATTGTGTCCATTATAATTCCGTTCTAGATTTATCAGGACTACCATGCTAAAGGAAAATTTATTTTCAAGGAAGGCAAAGATCTTAACTATACATTGTCTACCTTATGTATGAATAACCTTGTTATAGCTTGCGTGGTTTCAATTTGCATTTCTTACAACATTTTTCCTTCTGTCATATTTATGGGCTTGTGGTGATTACTAAATGTTGATTTCAAAATCTTCGCTTCTCTGTTAATGGATTTCTCTCAAGCCTCAGTATAATTCATATCATAACTGATATTCTAAAGAAAGGTAAGTGTTTTGTTTCAAGTCTTAGATAGACATGGCATTAAAACACTTTATAAAGGTAAAGTGTGCTGTCAAGTCAATTTCGACTCCTGGTGCCCACAGAGACCTGTGGTTTTCTTTGGTAGAATACAGGAAGGGTTTACCATTGCCTCCTCCCACACAGTCTGAGATGATGCCTTTCAGCATCTCCCTTTATCGCTGCTGCCCGATATAGTGCCAGCGGGGATTTGAACCGGCAACCTTCTGCTTGTTAGTCAAGCATTTCCCCGCTGCGCCCTTATACCATTCATAATTATATCATAGCATACCCCTTACCATAACTGATAAAGATATGGCTCTATAATTAGAACAATACACTAGATTCACACTTGTGAATGGGAGTTAAAGTACCAATCAAATGGTACTGTGCTTCTGGGATTACATGACAGTGTATTGAACAAACAAGGATGCAGGGGAAAGCCCTGAACAAGTTAGGAAATGGGCCAGACTTGTAACTTAATATTTGTTTGCTCATCTACAGGGAGGAATAGTCCCATCCTGGCAACTGGGCATATCCCCTCTGCTACAGGGACTGAGCCCTTTTGAGAACTGCCTTATACAGTATTAGCATTGTTCAGTTTCTACAAGGGGAAGAGTGGTCCAAGGTCTTTGGGTACCTGAGACAAGGTGCAGGGCAAGAAGAAGGGGTTGCCAACAGCCTCCCATCTGCCACCACTGCTTCAGAAAGCAACTCTGCTCTCCTTCTAGGAGGAGTAAGATGAAGGAGCTTCTGCAGCAGTAGTAGTAGGCAGGTGATATCCTCATGGAGCACACCCCTGCAGAGTGGGGTGAGGAAAGGAAAGGACAGAGAGGAGGTGGCAGAGGCAGGCAGGTAGAGTGGGATGGGGGCGTCCACCGCTTTCCTGCAACTGCCTCACCACACCTCATGAAAGTGGCCAGCCCTATTTAAGGGGTTGCCTTATGATGACAATATATGTGAAGTTCTCTCATTCTCTCTACTAGCCTTGAAGCTACTGTCATTGGAACTGGAGGAAAGAATGAGCAAGAATGTGCTCTGCTTTATGGCTGGCTTGTTCTCCCTTTGAGTTTAAGAACCATTAACCTTAAGAGCTGAAGGGAGACAGAATGCCCCCTTCTGTCGCTATAATAACGCCCTGTGTGACTTAGGCTTGTATTTCTTATTTATTTAAACATTTTTAACACCACGGAACACCACCCTGATCAGAGTGAAAGACCAGATCAAGCATGTGACCTGCAATATGCATCAGTCCCAAGACCCTTTGGGATAGGCTCATAGTCGTCATTGCCACTATGAACTCCTGAGCCACCCCAGACAATTGGTCCCAATGTGGATATTGAAGTCTCCCAGCACCACAAGCCTGGGAGACTCCAACGCCAAACCCGAGACCAAGTCCATCAGCTCAGTTAGGGGCTCCATTGGGCAGCAGGGCGATCGGTACAGCAAGAGAAGTCCCAGTCTATCCCTAGTCCCCAAACTTAGGTACACACATTCAATATGGTCAGAGACTTCCACAGAGATCCTGGTCAGGGAGAGGTTATTCTTATAGACCACAGCCACTCCACCTCTCCGCCCACATCCTCGCACCTGCTCCTCAACAGAGTACCTTGGAAGGAGAAGCTGGGACCAGACTGGGCCACCAGCCTCCCCCAAACAAGTCTCTGTAATACATACCAGGTCTGCCCCTTCATCCAGAATCAGATCATAGACGGTTTCCGACTTATTCTGGACACACCTGGCATTACAGAGGAGCAAGGTGAGAGTCTCTGGGAGGTTGGCACTGATCCCCAAGGTCAAAGAGCTGGCAAGACAGCTGGAAGGGGAAACAGCTAATAGATTTCTGACTTGCCTTCCCCTGTAATGATGCGCTGACCTGCCAACTTTACTTCCTCTATTCCCCACCACCACCAGAATAGCCACCCCACAGTCAGTGGACACACCCCTGTCTCCCCATCCCTAGACAAACCAAGACACATCTGGAACACCCAGAATCCGAAAACAGAAGCCAAGAATTATCACTAGGCCCTCGCCCTCGTTGCCCCCTGAAGTGACTTCCCCAAAAGGGTGACCCCCTTCGGTGGCGAACCTGCCAGTGGTGAGCCGACCACCACAGGGCAGCAGCCCTTTTATAAGCCCAGAAAGATGGCTACTCTGAGCAGCTGACCCTCAGGAACTGCTGACTCACCCCCTCTGGCCCCGATCCCGCACAGACTTACCTGAAGGGCAGCCACAGCCCCACACGCTAGGGGGCACCTAGGCTGGCAAGCTGACAACAGCAGACAGCAACCACACAGGCTCTCACCACTGGGCAGCCACTGTCTCTGGGAAGCAGATGTTACAGCCTCCTCCTCCCTACAAAGCTTCTGGAACTGAGGCATGTTGCCATGCCTCAACATGACTTTAAAAAGAGAGAGAGAGAGAGCACTCCAGGACATCTAAGTTAATGCCTAGCTATTTCCTAGGACAGACAGCTAGGGTGTGAGTGTGTGTATGCGTGCACATGCACACGCGCACGTAGACACAATTATCAAATATAAAATGTCATAAAAATCAAAAGCCCACAAAAGATCCAGTAGTTTATCATCAAGATGATGTCACTATAATGATTTGGTTCAATATATGAGTGTCTATTTCGATCAATTGTGCATCACTGGAATAATGTATATGGTAATTTATATGTAACATTTAAAAATGGAAGTACAAAGATCAGCAACATAATTAACTCAGATATATGACTAGCGAATGGCTATAGCAAATCACTGATGGCCTTTCAGGTATGTTCTGGAAACAATCCTCACTTTGTAGTAATCTTGGGCTTTTGTACTCTAGATAATAAAATTAACATAGTACAGCCCAGTTCATTTAACACTCCTCTTGTGGTGAAGAAGATGAACGCACAAGCACTGAACAGCCATACTGGGTTGAAATGGTCTTTGTAATGCCTCAACAGGACATATTTACACAGCTTCCTACAAATTTCTTATATCAGCTCATGATTTCTAGATTTCTGTGGGGCTATCCTGTATCACTTCATGGTCAAGTACTAAATGATCAATACAGAAACATCAAACCTCAGTACTAAACAGTGAAATGCAATAAAGCACACCATAAGCCACTAGGTTTCCATTGTCTGACATAAGCAACACACCATTACAGCCACTGTATATAAATTACCAGTTTTGTTTGCAGGTACCATTCAATGGAGATTACTTTTAGGATCCTAAACAGCCTGGGCCGAGGAGATCTCAAGGACCGCTTTCTCCCATATAAAATCTGCAAGAGTGCCCACATAAAATCTGCAAGAGTGCCAAGCATCCCATCACTGACGGAGTAACGTGTGAATGGGCATTCTTGGTATCAGCTCCCACACTATGGAACTCCCTCTCTCAGCAAATGTGTGTGACATCCAAATTACTTGGTTTCAGGTACAAATCTAAAGCTTGACTATTTTTGCACGCAATTGAAAATGGACTATAGCTGCTAGATGCTACTTCTTTCTTGTTATGTCATGACTATTGTTAGTAGTTTGCTTTGTTGGCTATGGAAGTTTAAGGAAGTTTTTTCTTGTTGTGTATTGGTTTCATTGACTGTGTTTTGATTATGTATGTTATGTAAGGCACCTTGAATGCCCAGAAAAAGATGGGTTTAAAATCCCTTCTAAATGGATGGATGAATGAATTTAAATATTTTCAACAACCTGCATTGAGTGAGTGAGTATGTGTGTGTATGCATAATTAAATCCAAGTAATGCCCCCTTTCATCGGAGAATAATGTTCTCTTCTCTACATTTCCCTTTATATTTTTAAATGTGGTTGCTGCCACCACCACTTTTATCAGTCTGTCAGGTGTGTATGCTGTCCTCCTTTTAAAGAGCTCAGGGCTATATACATGAGGTTACTGCTCACAAGATCCTTGTAACACAGAACCTGACAAACATCAGGCACCTACTTCACAAGGTTGTTGTGAGGAGAAACTTAAGTATGTAGTACACCACTCTGGGCTCCTTGGAGGAAGAGCGGGATATAAAATATAAAATAAATATAAATAAATAAATAAATGGCGCCTAGAAATTTAATAATGCTGCCTAGACTAAGATATTGAGAGGGACAATTATCTAATAGCATCTTTATTTGTCCCAGACAGCCCTGTTTCTCTTCTAAGTATGTTACTTATAATGTGGATAAAGAGAAACCCTCCCCCTCCACAATGTCCATCACTCAGTCTGGTACTTTTGTCAAGTGCTCATTGTCTGGCTCTTAAATTGGGGGGCTGGTTCCAACATTCAAAGAAAATTTGTCAAAGCCTGCTGTAAGATAGGTAAAGCTGAAGGATACTGTCTTACCCAAGGTCGCATAGAGAGATTCACAGCTAATGAAGATTTGAAACCAGATCTTGCTGGTCCAAGGTCAACACTCTATCCACTATGTCATGGTGGTTCTCCTGTACTGCCTATGCACTTTTCATTATGTAACCAATTTTCATCACATACCCTGCCTCACCCCAACTGTCTAGTGTACTTTGTGCTTTATTTGATCTCTTCAGCAAGGCAGTACACAAGAAATGTGTACACATTTGGATAATTATTCTACACCATCACTAACAGTGCAATTACCTGTGCTGTGTGTGTGTGTGACCAGCAGTGCACTGGGGGTGGCACCAAACCAACCTTTTATTTCCCTATTCATACAGAAAAGGAGCCAGAAGACATTGTTATAATTTTATGTTTCTAATGGTCAGATAAATAAAAGTACAAGAGCTGAACCTTGAAAAGCTTCTGGGAACTTTTTAATTTACACATTCTGTACTCGCATCCACTATAATAATAATTTTTAAAAATGCCCTTGACAGCACCGGAAAAAATATCCAAACCTGGCAGCTAGCAATTATCATTTTTACAAAAATAAAAAGGTAAAAAAAACTATTACACCTGCAGAGAACTGAAAGAATTATTTTAAACTGTGGTTTCATTATCTTCCTCCGCCCCTGGAATTTTTCCAACACATTTGCTGGCCATTCTCTAACAAGTATTTTCTAAATGCACAATGGAATCCTCCCAGGCAAGGGTTTACTTGCACTTCCTATCCCATGAGATTGATTTAGGATCAGTTTGTAACCTCTGATCCACCCATTGCTGTTTGAACAATAGTATAGTAGGCAGGTTTGCTTGCTCGCTCACTCAGCTGAAGAAACCTACAAAAGGTACACTGGGTGATTGTGATGAGCTATAAAAAGCATGAAGGGACTATACCTTGCATTCTGGCAATTCAGACTATATTTACTGCCCTCTTGGCTTCCAGAACTTGGTGGAGCAAAACAGTAGTAAATTACACTAGAGTGATTGCCTGCCAGGACAGGGAGCACAATCAAAGCAAAGAAGCTGGAAGGTTCAGAGAAGCCACTTATGGAAGCAGCAGAGAACAACAAGGAAAGTGTCTGTTCCTAAGAGATTCTAGGGCATTTAAGAGCAACATATCCTAAGTAATCCTCAGGGGAAAGTCAGAGCCCAGGTTAATGAAAACTCTGGAGAAGTTCTGCTGACATCATCACCCATGGAAGCAAAGCTCAGGAGGTATAGCACTATGAAGGAGGATTCACTGCAAGGGATCTCTGTTCTATTATGAACCTATCAAATTCTTGCCTTTAACTCACAAGCTTGTTTTTCAGCTCATAAATAAACCATTAGCATCAATCACAGATATCACAGTGACTCAATCATTAAGGTGAATTTAAGGTTTGAAAACACAGCAATTGCTGTATGATTTCTACTTCACACTTTCTTTCCCCACAGCTGTGAGTGTAACCAGCTTAAACAAGTGCAAAGGTTCCATACTCAAAAACTTTAATATAGATTAGAATAATTCCCGCTTCACCCATAATCTAAAAACCTACCATTTCATCATTCTTTAATCACTGGTTCAGGTCAGATGTTATGATACTGACCTCCTGGACGTCCCTTCTATGGATTGCAATAACCCGAGTCTGCCATGACTGCCAAACTGGGCAAACGGAGGTTAACATTAACCAGCATGGTGCAGTAAATAGGATTGTCCGACTAGGACAAAGGAGACCTGGATTCTAGTCTCTGTTCAGCCATAAAGCTCAATGAGTGATCCATATCTCAGTCTAACCTACCTCACAGAATTGTTGTGATGACAAAATGGAAGTACAAATCATGTACGCCACCCTGAGCTTCTTGGAGGAAGCAGGGAATAGAAAAGTTTCCAATTATAATAAGCAAGAATTGCCTCCACACCATAATTTGAAGACTTGTGGTTTGAAATGTGCCAGTACTTACAGATAATGGGTGACATTCTGCACGTTCTCTGTGAATGCTAAGCACCTGCCAGGGCTACTGCACCGTGTAGTGACGAGGCTGCTGAGGAATGGCATTAAAGCTTAACCAGGCTTTTGATTAAATTCTTAAATAGTTCTAAAATGTTTGTTTTTAATTGTCTTGATTTCCTGTATTTTAACTCTGTAAACTGCCTAGAGACATATATTATAGGAGGTACATACATGGTCTACATAAATACATAAGGCGCTTCTGGACAGCAGTGCAGCACTCCTTCCCACTGGGAACAATGGAAAGAAGCACTACACACTGTTGCCTAGAAGCGATGTAATGTCATTTCACAGCAGCCCTGTCACTATCAGTGCTGCTGCCTCTGAAGTTGTGCAGTTACCGCATCGGGTGCTTAGCATCAATGGGAGGCTGTGCAGAATGTCAGCCACTGTGCTTTAGGATTCCAGACAAATACCCACAAGGATCTTCAATTCCTACTGAAATTGGGGCTGCAAGGAAAAGGCAAAGAGTGGGACCTGTTATGAACCCCATATATCAGAACCAGAGGTACCAACTCAGAAGTATGGTGAAATATAGGCCTGTGTCTGATTTCAGTTTATTAAGAAATGATACCTGAACTCGAGGTGAACTGGCACCCAGGTCAAACTGCTCTCTGGAGCAGGAGGTGATCCAGCATTGTGTTGTTAAAATGGATATGCAAGAGAACACAATAGCCACGCCTGAATGCTGAATGCTGTAATCCATATGCTAATACCACTGACTACCAAGTGTCTGTGGAAGGAGCCAGGGGGCTGATTGCCCCCCCCCCCTTTTCTGTAGTGTTAAATCCTTGTCAGGAATTTGAATTGTTCTCCATGGAAGTTCAACCTAGCCAAATGCATACAGAGATCCCTCTGTAAATTTTAATTCTCACCTCACCAATGCTACAAATCTCTCACACACACACCTTTTCATGTATACTTTAAATATTCTCTTGTTTTCAATTAAACACTGGGTAGAGGTACACAAGCTGTCTCACACAGAATATCCTGAATCCCCTTACTAACTCTGAATTTTAACACCTTTTGGGGAAAGATGCAATTTGCAGCATCTTGGATGCAGATTTCCCCCCCTCCCCTTCCTGAGCGCACAGAGTTTACAGAAGATGAGATTCAGAGATCTCTCTGGACTAGCCAATATCCTGAATAATTAAGATTTTGTTCAGAAGGTAGCAGCGAATTATCACCTCTTGGACACAAAGGAAAAGAGGAGATCTTTGAATAGATTCTATTCAAGGATCAAAGAGAAAATCACTATGAGGCTTTTGAGACAAAGAGGTGAGCAATCTTTTGCTACAGCAAAAGCTGCTCACGAGAATCCCAGGGTTTTGCTGCTAAGCCGCGGGGCAAAGCAGGAACTCTGCCATGGTCAGAGGCTGTCTGTGACTTCTACTGCGCAGTGAGAAAGTCAAGACTCCCCAAGCCATGAGGCTCCGGCTATCAGCCATGATCTGGGCACTGCAACAACTCCTGTCTCCGCCAAGCGCCTCACCCCTTGAGCTGAAGTGATTCTTCTCCACTTTCAAGCCTCTGATCCTGGGTAAATATGCTGCTCCTTTATAGGCCTTGGAATCCCCTCCATCCTTCCTTGCTCCCTTCTCCTCCCCCCCTTCTTCCCTTCTACTAATCTCCCCAAAACCATGCCAGCCCGCAGCCTTCATCCCCCCCCTTCCTTTCTGCCTGTATCTGAAATGTATTAGAATCTAGGAAGATTTAATTACACACACATATGTAGCTAGGCACACGGGTGAATATTGGTACTAGCTAGGAAGTTCGGTTTAAATACTGTGCTGATATTAATAGAGTGTTCTGCTTTCTGCTTTGCTAGATTAGTCTTTTATACTCAATAAAGCCCATTGAATCTTTGAGTGGTTGGATCTCTTTTCTTCATTGCGTCCAGATCAAACGTGGTCACCAATATAAAAGAACTTGGCCCAGAACTATTTTATATACTAGCTAATGAGCATATTTAGTATATAGATCAGGCCTGGTCTATAACAGATCCACCAAGGAAGAGGAGCCCATGCCTGAAAGCAGGACTTCTGAGCATCCTCCAGCCATGCCCCCAGAAACCCCAAGGCTTGCAGACACCCATGGCCGAGTGGCTCCCCATTCCCACAATATGGCAAAACTGCATATGAGCACAACAATACTTCCTTACAGAACAAGTTGTAGCAGTGTCTCATATAAATGGTCATAGGATAACATTCATTTTGCATTAATGGGAGGTCCTGTTGACCACAACCACCAAACCTACATGGGTTCCCATCATGCATTGAGAAAGTTAATAGAGAGCAGAGCATAATCCATCTTGTTTATGAACACTGAACATACTACTCTATCTATATGTACAGCTGGTCTTACACTTCTGACCCACTCTTTCTTCTAGGATCGGAGCTAGGGTAGCAAAACAAACCATACTTGCAGATGGTTTGCACATCGGAAGTTCCATCGGTGCAACTTCTTGCAGTCAATGGGCAAGTATTGCCTCAATAATCATATTATCAGCAGCTGAAGTTTGAAATGTGGACACCAGGAGCTTTCTCACACAGGGGCTTTACCCAGTGTTCTCTTTAATTTTTTTCATCTCTGAGAGGAATGAGTTTTGTTCTGGGCGGCAGTATCAAGGCAGCATGTGCACACATGCATTCAGAATGTGGGCCTGAGCGGGATCTAAAATGAACTGAGTGGACATCCAAAAACTAGTGAGCGTGTGCATGTGTGCACACCTTAGAGGGAACAGCGGCTTTGCTCCTCATCTTCTCCAGAAGGGAGGGTGTGTGTTCACACTGCAGTGGGATTCCCTCTGAGGTCAGTATGTCGTCTTTGGAAGCACTCCACACACTAATCGGGCTTTTCCTTCCAGATTCCACTTCATCCTGATTTATGTCTGAGTTTTTAAAATCCTGTTTTACCCCAGAGTTTTTGGAGATAAACGCAGCAGGCGCTGATGTAAGTCTTCACATTAACATGATAAGAGCAAGTTACACATATGAAATGCAAATACTGTAGAAAGCGGCCCAGAGGCAAAGAGTAGATCTCTCCCTTTTCTGTTCTTTGAAATTTTTGGAGGGGGGAGATCCGGGGAGGAGAGAGAATTTGCAGTCTGCAGATGGCTTTCCATGCTATCCAAGGATCATGCAATCCAAACAAGAAGGGGGCTGCAAAAGCAGAGGCAATGCTGCAGGAAGGCTGACACATGCTGGGGACTTGTACAGGTGAAACTCGGAAAATTAGAATATCATGCAAAAGTCCATTAATTTCAGTAATGCAAATTAAAAGGTGAAACTGATATATGAGACAGACGCATTACATGCAAAGCGAGATAAGTCAAGCCTTAATTTGTTATAATTGTGATGATCATGGCGTACAGCTCATGAAAACCCCAAATCCACAATCTCAGAAAATTAGAATATTACATGGAACCAAGAAGACAAGGATTGTAGAATAGAACAATATCGGACCTCTGAAAAGTATAAGCATGCATATGTATTCAGTACTTGGTTTGGGCCCCTTTTGCAGCAATTACTGCCTCAATGTGGCGTGGCATGGATGCTATCAGCCTGTGGCACTGATGAGGTATTATGGAAGACCAGGATGCTTCATTAGCGGCCTTCAGCAATTCTGCATTGTTTGGTCTCATGTCTCTCATCCTTCTCTTGGCAATGCCCCATAGATTCTCTATGGGGTCAGGTCAGGCGAGTTTGCTGGCCAATCAAGCACAGTACACTGTATACTTTTCAGAGGTCCGATATTGTTCTATTCTTCAATCCTTGTCTTCTTGGTTCCATGTAATATTCTAATTTTCTGAGATTGTGGATTTGGGGGTTTCATGAGCTGTATGCCATGATCATCACAATTATAACAAATTAAGGCTTGACTTATCTCGCTTTGCATGTAATGCGTCTGTCTCATATATCAGTTTCACCTTTTAATTTGCATTACTGAAATTAATGGACTTTTGCACGATATTCTAATTTTCCGAGTTTCACCTGTATGTGTGTGCTGGGGTCGTGGAGGGTGGGAGACAGAAATCGAAGGATGGTGGCTAATTAAGCAGAAGTGTGTGTGTGGACTTCAACAGAGCCAGATCACAGAGGGTGTTTTAATGACAGTACTAAAGCTTTGGGAAAAAGGGAGTCTTGGCATCCCGCCTCCTCTAGGAAGCCACCAGCCACAAGCAAAACATGGAAGCGAGCTGCGCATGAACCTACACAAAAGAAAACTCGGAGCAGAGAAGGGAGGGGCTGCTTCCCTAATGCTGCAAGTCTAATTCAAAGTGCCTTCGCTGACCAGATAGTCCAAGTGCCAGAAACCCTGCCTGCAAAGGCTCCAGGAGGATTACAAGGTGAGAGCATACCACTGGAGAGTCTGGCCAGGTAATGCAGAATGGAAAACACCTAGGTGGAGGAACTTTCTCTCAATTACTCATTCCCAACAGACACCCAGTTACAGGTCATGTCTGTTGTAGATAATACCTGTTATGCATCTCTAATACTAGGTTTCATTTGTCTCTCAACAAGTAACCAGACAACCAACTGGAGGCATCTGGTGGGCCGATGTGTGAAACAGGATCGTGGACTAGATGGGACTTGGGCCTGATCCAGCAGGGCTGTTCTTATGTTCAACTAACACTCACAGAAACCCACTCCTCCACCTCACATCATGAAAATCAGAAATGAGGCCTACAGGAGTAGCAGTAGTAACCTGTGGGAAATCAGTTGTTCATATGTGGGATTAGGACCATTTTCCTCCCAGGGTTCCTCTGCTTTTCAAAGGTGCATGCTAGGTGGAAGTAGAACAAGCACATGAGTATCCCAGCACAGAGATGCAGTACTAGGGAAATCTGTACTTGTTGGGGTCCTGTGCCTTTGTGTCTGTCAGCTGCTTTTCAAAGGCACAGGAGTCCTGCAAGAACAAAGAGATTGCCACCTCCTTATTTCTGTGATGTTGTCAGAACTCATTCTGCAATCATATTGTTCACTAAAAGCCTGACTGTCTCAGCTATGAATCTGTTCTCATCATGATTAGCACACACACTACTCAGATGTGAATGACAATCCTTTCTTCCTTCCTTTGTCTAGTGCTGTCTGCACTTGCCCACCACAGCTCTCTGCAGGCCCTCTGCCGAACCCTGGCTAGCCCAGCCTTTGCCTGCTTAATAATGGAGGAATGACTTGATTTCCTTTTTGTGGTTATCCCCCCTCCACTTGAATATTTAGGAATTGGCTTGCCATAGGGCTTTGGTATTCAGCAGAGATGTAGGGCTGGGTGGGAGGAATATGTATATTTAAATAAGTGGATTGGACAAATGGTTGGTTTCTTAGTATTTGTTTTTTAATTTTAAAAACCCATCAAAAGAGTCTTATAAGTGGCTTGTTTCATGGCAGAAAATTACAAAAAACTTCTAGAACAAACAATATATAATATATATTTATTTATAAATGCACTACGCACAAGCTGCCTTACAACCCAGAAGGTCTGAGTGAGAACTGTGAAGCATGTGTTGTGCTATTATTTTTATTTCTTTAGAAATGCACTATATGTCCAAGATGTTTGAACATGCCCAAAAACCTATGACTCTGTAATGATATGAAGGCGGCCCCGCACATGCTGTTTTGCCCCCAGCCCTGACCCCTCTAGGGACGTCCCTGTACTGGACTATGCAAGATTCATCCTTAAAGCATTCTTGAGCATGGAAATGGGGCTCTATCCACCCCCAGCACAGTACCTCCAGTGACTGTTGCTGGTGACTGTCTTATGTTTCTTTTAGATTGTGAGCCCTTTGGGGACAGGGATCCATCTTCTTATTTATTTATTATTTCTCTGTGTAAACCACCCTGAGCCATTTTTGGAAGGGCGGTATAGAAATCGAATGAATGAATAGAGTGTGAGCCAAGTTCCATTATGTCTTCCTGAGATTTCTGCTGTTGCCACATTTTAACTTGTGTCTTCTATCATAGCTAACATAGGGGAGACACCAGTGCAGGACATCATAACTGACAGATGGTGACAAAGTTGCTGTGGATTTTGTGGGAGTGGCTGTCATACGCAGCTATTGTTCCTAGTGCTATTTTTGTGCTTCCTAAATTGGTGCCAGGTGAACGTAACAGCACACTGGCACAAGTACAGCAGGCACACGAGACCAACCGGTCAGTATCTGACTACATAGCCCACTTGAAAGTGATTCAGGAAGTTCACACCATATTTAAAAGAGGCTGCTATGCACTCATTGAGGCGAGTCTCATGATCGGTGAGACCCGCCTTAAAGTTATTTACGGGGAGAGCAGACTTAGCCCATTCTCCCCACAGATGATCAAGGCTGCAGACCTGAGCAGCTGGATCGGCTGCCCACACGACTGCCAGGTCCGTCACGGAGCCGGCAGGGGCTGTGGGGGATCAGGGGCCGTGCGGATCCCGGAAGTTCCAGGATGCCCTGCACGAGCGCGGAGGGCATCCTGGAGAGACCCCTGAGCCTGGGAGGCTGCTTGCAGAGCCACACCGCGAAAATACACGATCGGAAAACCAGGTTTAGTGGAGCGCTCACTCCACTAACCTGGGCTAAGGGGAGGGGTATTTAAGCGGGTTACCTGCTTTGGGGAGACTGGGCTGGCCTGCGATCCCGGTGGTTCCCACAGTCTGTGGAAAGCGGGCTAAGCTCCCTTGGCCCGCTTTCCACTGATTGTGAGAATCACCTCATTAATTCATTGTGCAGAAATACAAATGGCTACTATGCTCAAAAAGCGACTATGCTCAAAATGGACTTAAAACAGACAGCCATACATGTACAAGTTATTAATTCATTCAAATAGTGGTACAGCCTAGAAGTTACCCTATCAATAAAGTGTGTGCTGACACAAATAATTCTGAAATATCTTCTCACATCTCACTTACAAAGGGTAAGTAAAGTCCAAAAGTCATTGGGCCCAATAGATACATGAAAATGTCATCCTAGAAGCTTTATTGCCTTAATGTGGCAAGTAAATGGAACCCATATTTATTTATTTTTAGATTTATTTAAGTGAAAGCACCGGGGGGCGGGGGCGCTTTCCCTTCTAGCATTCAACCTCAGAGTTTTGTTTTTCTGCTGCCACAGAAAAACATGATACACACCCAGAACAGTAAATGGATCTCAACAGCCTTTTAGGTATTTGTGATGTTATCAATGCGAGAAAAGGATACAGAGCACCTTGGCAGATAGCCAGCTAAGGAAATGATTTAACAATATTTTGCTTCCAAACATATTTGTCCGCAGGGCTCACTAATTTCTTTACATGTAAACAGTTAGTGACTTAAGATCTTGAGCCAAACTTAAAATTAAAAAAGGTTGCATTACAACAATCTTACAACATTATCAAAAGTAAAGCAATGCTTAAGCCAAATTAAAACTTTCATTCTTAACAACTTCTACATAATTATAAGGGCTTCTCTACATTATATAGCCCATGTCTATATGGCACAGATGGTGCTTTCCACAGTACAAGCACACTGTGTGTTAGTTATTAGGGCTAGAACTAATTGTAATCAAACTAGGAACAAAGCCTGTATTTATACAGTAGTGAGCTGCAGCCAATTCAATAAAAGCTATCTCCATGTTTTGTTGGTTGAGGTTCCCACCAAGTCACTGGGAAAGGTTTCCTCCTCATTTTCCAAGCATTCCCTGTTTAAAGTTTCCTTTTTAATCTCTCAGGGAAATGCACGGTTTCAAATTCCCACCATTTTCAAACTTTTAAATTGCACAATCTCTTGCTATCCATTAGTGAAACTATGCATGGAATTGTGTTATAAACAGTCAAACAATTTGCCACTCACTTAAACTGGGTAGAAACTGCCTTTTGGTCAGCAATGAAGTGGCAAAGTGCATCTACTGGCTTGCCTCAAAGCCTGGAATGGAGGGAGAAAATCACCCTGTGCAGAGGAGAACAGGCTCCTTGAAGGCTTGTTCACATAGTGCCAAATCATGGTTTGGCATTAAATCTGAACCAGCCTTACATGCACACTCTTGCGAGACGAGTTCTACCCAGATTTTTATTCCCAAGGTGGCAAAGAACTAGATCTTCTACAACACAAGGCAATTTGCATATGGAGTGGATAACACACCTGCCTTTGAATGGGGGGGGTTGTAGAATTAGCATAGAAAGGGATGTATCCCAATTGTTGCCACAGAGGCACTCCGTGGGCCCCAAGCGTCTTGCACCCATGAAAGGAATTCTTACACAAGTGCAACTTTCCTTGTGTTCATAAAAGAAGCTTGAAGTCATTGAATTTCTCACGGCAGTCACACATGTCTCACAACCAAAAGAACAAAGTATGAAGGGGACACAAATTCACCATCTATTCAAACCTTAAATTAGCATATACAAACAGCACAAAGTTCTAATTTAGTCGCTACTGCTTCTCATCCTTTAAACTTCCACTAGAGCATCTTGTGCATGCGTCTTATCAAACAGAAAACATGACCCAGCAGGACCTCTACCCTTTTCTGTTTCCAGTGCTGTGAAAGAAAGATCCCGCTCTAGAGGACTGGATCTGTCCTACAGCAAGACTGAACTATTTTTGCCATAGATCCCTGACAATCAAGAGCTTTAACGAAGAGATAAGAAGAAATCTGTTGTCTTTGCTCACATTCACACCATACTTTCTGATAGACTATGCATAGAGTTTAAAGAAATGTTTGGAAACCTTCCAGAGTTTTGGGGAGAGCATATGTCAAAACACTTCACCTTCTGTAGTTGCAGGAAGAGGAGACAAATTTGACTTCAGCTTCTAAGTCATCCACACTTAAACGCAGGCTGAATGCTAAGTAAAATTCAGAGTTACAGCTTTTCCAAAGACATATTCCAAGCAAAAGAACACAGGCAGTTTCAGTGGCCTGTACAGAACATAACCAAATGCAGCCAGTGCTGAAATAACTGCATGTGTGGTGTTTTGGTTCACAGACCATTTATCTTCCATCTTCTCAGGTAAGAAGAGCTACTCTGCGCAGCTGCAGAAACTACACAATATAACAGGATAACCATGTCACATCATCATAGTAATTAAGCTTCCTGAGGAGAGGAGAGCTGGTCTTGTGGTAGTAAGCATGGCTTGTCCCCACAGCTAAGCAGGGTCTGCCCTGGTTGCATATGAATGGGAGACTTGATGTGTGAGCACTGGAAGATATTCCCCTCAGGGGATGAAGCTGCTCTGGGAAGAGCAGAAGGTTTCAAGTTCCCTCCCTGGCTTCTCCAAGATAGGACAAGATTTATTTATTTTTAATAGGACAATATTTTTTAATTGAACCAACAAACTACCAAAGCATACAGTACGTTGCCAAAGCACAATTATATACAAAGTGGTTGTTTGTACATGATATATCTACAAAGATTTACACACAAGGATTTGGAAACCCACAAGGTTATGAAGTATATGCAGGTAGTACTGTAACTCGGGGGTGGGGGGGATTACAAGGCACATCAGGAAATCAGGGGGGTTACGTCCAATGTCCATTTCCATAATTTGTCCCATTGCTGTTTAGAAGAGATACTCTTGTCTTTTTGCACATAACCATACAAACTTTTCCAGAAGAGATTTATTGTCTCATCTGCGTGAACTTCTTGGCCGCGTCTTCCCTCCCTATTCCTATGCAGGAGCATTGCATAAATGACATACTGGTTTACTAACCTGATTACGAGAATGGGAACATTCCAATTCCCTAGTATGAGGGCACCCATCCCGTCCCGTTTCCTTGAAGGCTTCTTTCTGGGTATACTTTCAGTGTATACTTGTAGTTTGGGTTTTTTGCCCCAATATGCATCACTTTACCCTTGCTTACATTGAACCCCATTTGCCATTTTGTCACCCCCTCCTCCAGTTTGGACAGATGCTTCTAGAGTGCCTCACAATTTGTTTTGGTTTTCACTGCCCTAAATAGTTTAGTGTCATCTGCAAATTTTGCCACTTCATTGCTTACCTCAACTTCTAGATCATTTATTAACAAATTAAAGAACACTGGTCCCTGTACAGATCCCTGGGGCCCCCACTTCTTACTCCCCTCCATTGTGAAAACTGTCAATTTACTCCTACCTTCTGTTTCCTGTCTTTCAACCAGTTACCAATCCACACATGAACCTGTTTCCTTAGCCTATGATTGGTCAGTTTACTCAAGAGCCTTTGGTAGAGAACTTTGTTAAAAGCTTTTTGGAACTTCAAGTCCAACCTTTATCCACATGCCCGCCGGCACTCTAAAAGAACTCCAAAAAGTTAGTGAGGCAAGACTTGCCGTTGCAGAAGCCATGCTGGTTTTCCTTCAGCAAGGCCTGTTCTTCTACATGTCTAACAATTTTGTCCCTTCTGTCAATTTATGCTTTCCACCAATTTTCCTGGCACAGACATTATGCTGTATTTTTCTGGATCCCTTTTTGAAAATCAGAGTACCATTAGCTACTTTCCAGTCCTCTGGTACACGTTCTCTCTTGCCACTGCTCCCCCCCCTTCCCCCCCCCCCTTTTTAATTTTTTCTACAGCACTCCCAAGGCATTTTGCTCTATTTGTATTAGAGGAAAGTTAATATTTTCCAGGTTCCACATACACACACCATTTATTTGTAAGTGTGCCATCGAGTCGGTGTCAACTCCAGGCAACCACAAAGCCCTGTGGTTGTCTTTGCTAGAGTACAGGAGGAGTTTACCATTGCCTCCTCCCACACAATATGATGCCTTTCAGGATCTTCCTATATCGCTGCTGCCCGATATAGTACCAGCGGGGATTCGAACAGGCAACCTTCTGCTTGTTAGTCAAGCATTTCCCCACTGCACCATTAGGTGGCTGCAGCCATTATTTGTACACCACCCTATTTTGCAAGGCAAAAAGTAAAAAGGACACAGGATAAGGGAAACTCTGAAGAGGTTGTTCAGTCCTGTATAACCCCCCACAAGCACATGAAATAGAAAGACTGAATGAGCCCCAAGTGTAGTGAAGCCCAATAAATACATGAGAACTTAAGCAAGACCCTGCTTAATAAATCCATCACTGAATTTATCGAAGCCCAATACATCCATGAGAACTTAAGTGGGAACAGACCAAAGTCTATCTAGTACAGCATCCTGTTTTCTACAGTGGTCAATCAGATGCCTCTGGGAAGACTACAAGCAACTGATATTTAGAGGCATACTGTCTCTGAACCTGGAAGTACCATATCATCACCACATGGAAAGTTGGAATATACTAGTTAGTTTTCCAGAAACTGATGTTATCAACCCAACTCAAAGGGTTTCCATTTAACACAATTCTTTCAGTCAGAACTTAAAAACCTTTGAAGGAAGAAAAGGAATATTTGTGTCAAAGAGGCATAGAGTTTACAACCTTATTTTAGATATCTACAACATAATCTAGCACCAAAAGTATTCAGTAACTAAGCATAACAACATTTTAAAGCAAGTCTGGAAGACACTGATTGGGAAAAATATTCATTTATTTTAAGTGTAAAACTGAGAGAGAGAGAGAGAGAGAGAGAGAGAGAGAGAGAGAGAGAGAGAGAGAGTTTTTAAAGGCAGTTTTCATATGTCTGCTATACTTTCTTCCACTACAAAACCAAGTATGAAAATGTGATTGTGCAAAAAATGACACGTTGGATCAAAAGTTGTTCAGGTGGTATCTTTGAGTGGTCCAAGTATATTAGCTGAACAACAGGTTTTTGAGTAGGGATGGCTTTTTGAACAATCAAAATAGTCTTTAACAGACTGTTCCAATTTAAGCCAAATATATAAGGCATTATTATAGTACAACTTTATACAAATGTGATAAATTACAAAACATGAGAGGCATGATAGATTCTGTACCCTCTGTGTAGCAATACACATACATAGTCCCCACACAAAGGAAGGGGGTGAACATGAATAAGGGATCCATGGTAACGAAATCCCATATATGGAGGTAGAATAAAGAAAGTGGCTATGTATAGACTAGAGATCAAGTTAGCTTTCATTGAAACAATTATAATCAATGATGTTTACACAAATAACATCATCAACATCATCAGGAGAGGAAAGCTGGTCTTGTGGTAGCAAGCATGACTTGTCCCCATAGCTAAGCAGGGTCTGCCCTGGTTACATCTGAATGGGAGACCTGATGTGTGAGCACTGCAAGATATTCCCCTCAGGGGATGGAGCCGCTCTGGGAAGAGCAGAAGGTTTCAGGTTCCCTCCCTGGCTTCTCCAAGATAGGGCTGAGAGAGATTCCTGCCTGCAACCTTGGAGAAGCCGCTGCCAGTCTGTGAAGACAATACTGAGCTAGATAGACCAATGGTCTGACTCAGTAGATGGCAGTTTCCTATGTTCCTATCAAGTGATTGACTAGCCCTTTTTGGCTTTTATTTGAGACTTTAAGGATAAGTCAAATTGACTGAAGTTAAAAAAATAAACTTCAAAATCTAAACATTGCTTTTAAAATGTGGTTGGTGTGCCGTCTTCAAATTAAGAGTAACATGAAAAGAAAGAGAGATTGAGAGTGTGTGAACGCATACATACGTACACACCTAGCTTCTTGCAATTTTCATGCTGCCTCTGATATCAGATGACATCATGATGCTATTAAAAAGGCAGGTATTTTAAATATAATTTATAAATAAATAAAATTTATTCATTCATTCATTCATTCATTCATTCATTCAACTGAAGGTACCACAGCTCCAAAATCTTTCTTAATTTTCACTTGACAGCATGAGGCAGAAGACCAAGTACCACAACAGTGAATGTTGTGATAAGCATCAGGCTGGTACAAGCATTGGTTTCATAAAAAATCCACACAAGAATTAATGCTTACAAGGAAAACAAACGGTCTATCCCACCCGACCTCCAGGGAGCACAGAGATTAAAAATCAGTCATATGGCTACTGAGTCACTCCACACCTCTTTCGAGGCAGAGAATTTCACAAGGCAAACACTACATCGGAATGCCCCAAGATCTGTGGGACTGGTTCTGGAATTCCCCTGCAATACGCATGATTCTCAACTATGTGGAAACCAAAAGCTAACTTCATTCTATGGTTACTCCTCTCTCCAATGAATAGAAAATACAGATGCACTCATCAGGATCACATCCCTTGTAATAATTTCTGTCATTTTACCTTCTATGGAAGTAACAAAATTATGTAATTCTGCAAGCCTACATCATTTTTGTTTTTATATTCATAATTTTCTTATCAATAAAAGACTGCAAGTTACAACTCTGTTTTCTCCCAGAACTCATACCAAGAGAGAGAAACAGAGGTCCCAGTTTTAAATTGTGTGAAAAATAAAGGACCAGAAAATGAAAAGCACAGTTAAAAGGCCAAAGCTCTTCACTACAATTTATACTGAGTTATGTGGGGGTTTTTTTAATTACAAAACTGAAATAGCACAATGCAGTCTGAGTTATGCAGCTGCTAATTATAGTACTATTCGAACATACTAGTGTCATTCACAGCCATGGTGCAGAAGAGAGACTTCATTTTGTTTCAGTCATGGCAGTTAAAAATTCCTTAATGAAGAGAGTGTCCCAGGCAAAGTATGAACACCAACAAAGACAAGTCTAAGCTCTTCAGGAATTTTGATATTTCAGTAACATAATTAAAACAGCAATACAATGGCAGAAGGACATACAGTATAAAACCAATCAATTTTCACTAAAACCCGCAGCGTTTTCCATACTTACATTGCTAGGCATTCCTCTCCAGAACTGAGAATCTATCGAGGTTGCCAAATCCACAACAAGACAATAAAAGAGGCTCACCAGGAGTCTGATCCAGTACAACATTTCTTCTATTTTAGCTGTTTAGCACACAATATTAAACTTCTGATTGCAAAGGCTTCAAGTGCCTAATTACCTCCATGCACATTATTGTTTCAAGCCTGTTTGTGCAATTTTTAGGCTTTTATCTTGTTAATAATTGTAACAGCTTCTCCTATGCCTGACAATGAAAGGGTAAAACATAGCTGGTATCAAAGCCCTTAAGGTGTACCTACCACAGTAGTTTCCCATGTGACTAAATGGGCTCTCTAGCGCTAAACTGAAAGTAAAGGCAGCAGTGGCCTGCAGTGCCTGCACAAGCACAGTGCCAGAATTCAAGTACGTGGGAGTCCACTGAATCAAGCTTGAACCCATGATTCCTCATTCACCGCTCTCAATGTAGTTGGGAGGTCAGCAAATAAAGTGAATTGTGGCACTCCCTTGCTTGGGGTTGGGGGTAGGGGCCATCAGCCTGGAGGCAGCATTGCATTCACACAGACCTTACTGCCCTTAAGAATGACTTGCTGGTATGGTGCAAACTGAAAATAGTATGTTCCCCCAAAGGCTTCTGCAATGTCCAAAAGGTCTCTGGAAAATTCAGAGGCAGGGGCCTTATGCAGCAAGAGGGCCTTGCCATCTCTCTGTTAAGAGGAGGTTTCTGATTATCTCTTGCGTAGGATCCTCCAAAATGGATCTACTTTTGTACAATATTCCCCTGTGTGATGTGCCATCCAAGTTGTATCCCACTTCTACCCCACTTACTGGAAGCTTCACAAACATTTTCTGGCTTAGCCTTACAGGAATCAATATATCCAAGCCTTGACAGAAACTCCAAGTCAACATAGGTTCAGTTCAGATATCACAAAGAGCCCAGATTAAAATTTGGCTCTGCATGACATCTCAAAGACCTGAGAGCATGTGCTCTTTCCTCTTTTTCATGTTCAAGCCTTGAAAGAATTCCTCTACTACTGAGGTTAGAAACAAGCCAAGATCAATCATGACATGTTCTGACCAATCCTAGTTTATTCTTACCAGATGCCATAAAATCAAACCTTAAGTACATATCAGGGTTTAAGTGAGGTTTAGTTGTAATTTATTTTAATAACTCTGCTTAAATTAAGCCAGGATCAATCAGTTCGGACATCATGACTGATCATGACATGTTTCTAACCACAACCAGTGTTCCCTGTAAAAGAAATCCCCAGATGTTGTTGACTACAACTCCCAGGATTCCCAGCCAAAGGCCCAGAGCCGGACTGGGGGCATTGAGAGGGTAGTGGAATGTATGTGGGGAGGGCGCCAGCTTTTGAGCAGAATGGGTACTTAAGGGTGGGAGTATTCACTGCTACTGAGTGCGGTGGGGCACAGGGGCGCCCTGAGGGTGGGGTGCACCGGGAATATGCCCAGTTGCCCTGTGGGCCAGTCCGAGCCTGCAAAGGCCACTGCAACAGGGGATGGTGGGGGCTTTAGTCAACCATATCTGGGAGTTTCTGTTAACAGGAAACACCGACCACAACTGGAAGTTGAAGTCTTCCAAAGCTCACAAGTGAAGGGCAGGGAGGAATATGTGTGATGTCATTCTGAGACGCTGCAGAAAGCCAAGGTTTAAGCTTGGCTATGTGCGATATAGCCTAAATAGGCTCATAATAATCTAGGAACAAACATTAAGTATTTACTGACTCAAAGTATATTATTCTCTCTTTCCCTTGACCTGCTATTTATGTAAGAATCGGGCTCAAACTGAACATTTGTGATGGCAAATCTTGATCTATCCCAGTTATACAGAAGAAAGAGAAGTATATAGGACTGGGGTGTCTCACTACATCGCCCAGCAGCCAGTCTCTGACATCTTGCCTCCTGCCCCACCCATGTCCAGAGCCCACCAGCAAGCTGGAGGAATTAAAAACTCTTCAAGGGATCAAGGGTTTTCTGGGTTACAATGCCAGTCTGAACACTATCAGCTGACCTCTTGGTTCTATAAAATCCTTCCCTCATAGTAAGTCGGGCAGTCTGAGAAACTCATAGGAACATAGAAAGATGCCTTATATAGAGTCAGACCATCTAGCTCAGTATTGTCCACCCAGATTGGCAGCAGCTTCTCCAAGGTTACAGGCAGGAGTCTCTCCCAACCCTATCTGGAAATGCTGCCAGGGAGGGAACATGGAACCGTCGGCATGCAAGGTGGCCCCATCCCCCTAAGGGGGCGTATCTCATAGTGTTTCTCCCATTCAAATCCAAACCAGGGCAGACCCTGCTTAGCAAATTCATGCTTGCTCCCACAAGACCAGCTCTCCTCCCCGAGTAGTACTCATCAGCATAACAAAGCAAACTTGCCTGGTCTCCTCTCCTCCAATTCTATCTCACCTTGCCCAGCCTCTCACTGACCGATTCCCTTGGAATTCAATTCCACCTAGCCCTAACTACACTGTCTACCTCTATAGCTCTGCTTGACTGCACGCTGGTACCCAGCTCTAGCCCATCCTTGGTTGTTCTTCCTGCTTCTGGCCCTCTATTTATTGCCTGTCTAGAACCTCCCTAGGAAGGGTAGTTTTAGTCTCTATGTATGACAGAGGTTGACATCTGATTTTAATAGCAAAAGTAGTATGCAAACAATTTATCATCCCAACAGCCCCTTTCCCCAAGTAATTTTAATCTCAGACAAGCTCACTTCCTGTATCAGAGTTCAGCTGAGCTGGGGGGGGGGCGGAATGTCTATGGGGACAAATTGTAGGGAAGTAAACTGCAGGCAAAACCCACATTTACACACATCTAGCTTACAGGAATCAATATAGCCTCCAGTATTTGACTGATCTCTTTGCAATCAATGGATATCAATGCAACTTTTGACACATAAATGCAAATACAGATGTACTGCAATTTCTCTTATATCAAAACTGTTTCTATTACTTACTTCAAATGATTGGAGTGTTCCGAGGTGCAAATGTAAGACCTCTTTTTTTTTTCCACCCCCGCCTTGCACCAATTGCTGCAGCACTTTTTTCTGAAGTCTGTGCATTAATACTCTTTCATTGTGCTCCAGGATGCTACAATTAAAAACAAAACAGGAAATATTCAGAGAGGAAATGTCACTTCAAGTGATTGGTGGGGAAATCCCTGACCTGTCTGTAACGTGTTTCTGATAACTTTGAGTAAGTTGGTTTAGAAACCCAAAAGAACAGTAATTAGGTGGTTATATTTGTGGGTTGTGCTTGTATGTTATCTCTGTCATCTGGAAAAAAAATTGAGTATGTGCAGTCTGTTAGCCTGACTGTTAATGTTCTTTGATCGTTAACTTGTGATCAACTGCTGATTAAACAGAATATGAACACAAAGGGTAGGAGTTACCACAGAGAAACAAGTGTGTGTATGTGGCAGATGGGGGGGATTATTGCAATATGCAAGACAGAGGATGTATCAGGTAGTTAAAGCAAATGAGTTACAAGATCTTTATTACCCAATCTAAAGACATATATCTTATCCTCATTTTTTTCTGCTTCACACAGCACTCTGTCGTCACCACATCAAAGAAGGTCAGTCTAATATCAACCTAGGTTTTACTTTTGTTTACATGACCAGCTATCTGCTATCAAAGAAGGGAGATAGAGGATCGTCTTGTTTAAAGACTCTTCCTATGTTGCTAATTTAGCATTATAATAGCCTATCACTTTGGCATATTAAAGAAGACAATAGAAACTGCGTCCCTGAAGTATTTTAACTTTCCCACTACCCACTCAGCAGAGGGTGAATTTACTCACTGAACTCTTCAAATGTCATGCAAAACCTCAATTTATTTCATCCAATATAGGTTAGTTTTATCATCTGAACCCACACCATGGCAATAATTGCAGTTTATCTAACCAAGATCTGAATGAACCCTAGTTTTGAAGCTGGCTTGGGTACCTAGATTTACCCTAACTTTTAGTTCTGTGTTCCATCTGAATACACAAATATAGTTTGTGTCATTCACTCCCCTCTCAAAACGCTGCCACTCACAGTTGCAAAACAGGGCTGCTCTAGGCTGCTAGTGTTTCTCTTTGGTGTTGATGCAAAAACATTCCCTAGTCTGCCTAGCAACTCCTTAAATAATCTCTCCTATCTCTGCCTAGAAACTAAGTCGCTGACAGGACTTCCCTTTCCTTCAAAACCCAGAGCCTTTTAGCAGAGACAATTAAAGACAGCTCTGACCTCCCACTACTCTCATCCCACTCCTCACCAGAGTTGAAGTCCAGAAGCAGTCTAATGTCACAGCAATAGGCCGGACATCAGATTATGCTGAAATCCATTTCCCAATATGACCCCTCTCTCCACTCTGGTTTTTATTCTATTTTTTTTTTACCAACAAGAGTGGAGTGGAAATTTATTTTTTAACCAGTTAGCCCAGGGGGTGCCTTGCTGCTCCCCCAGGGTAGGATCTATGTGAAGTATTTGTTTGGGGGTGGGGGTGGTATTCAGAGAGACTTTTCAGCCCTATCTACAGCACCACTGCCCCCAAAGCCCAAAGAACAGAGTCAGCATTCATTAATGAGGGTTCTGCATGTTCATGGGCCACCATGAAGCTCTGCTTTCCAAACATTGCTTCATCTTTCCCTCCCATAGCTCTGCACTTAAGGGTTGTCCTTCCCAAAGACATCCCTCCCTCCCTGGTAATGCTGCATCCACTGGAACATTTTCCTTGGTTTCCCATTTCACCCCCAAAGTCTCCCTTTTTGTGTGTCCTTTCAATTTGTTAGGTATACAATTACTTTCAAGTTGCCTTCTAAGAGCACTCTCTTTTGCCTGTTCCCTCCCACCATTTAAACATAGATCACTGATTCGTAGTTAATCCTGACTCCTGTTATTTCACTTCCCCTTCTGACTCCTTTCAAGCTCTTTCAACTTGCCCAACAAGCATTAGCATTCCTTTAGCCTAGTCTAGAAATGGCTAGGAAATCATTAACAGAGCTTAAAGGGGAATGGGAGAGTGGCACTCTGGGGAATGGGAGAGTGGCACCTTAACAGCTTCTTTGCCTTCAGCAGAAAGCCAAAGAGTCCAGAGAATTCCATAAGCAGGTGGAAAGAGCTGAGGATGCTTATTCCAGGTGCTCCCCACACTTGGTAACTGGAACCAATGACTAGGAAGTGGGGTGAAAGCTTGTCAGTAGCTGGGCAGAGTCAGGCTACCTGGAATTACATGGGAGGAGAAAATGGGGGACAGGCCACTTAGAAACCAACACCACACCCTGTAGCTCTATAATTATTAACAGAATTTTCAGCAAATATTTTGGCTCCTATGAAGCAAAATGTGAGACCACAGGTGGTAAATGACAATCAACACTGTGCTGAGATATACTTTTTAAGAAGATACAATTCTCAGTAGGACCAACCTCCAATAGCTTTGTGCATTATACATTTTAACACAGTTTTGAGTTTTACATTGTTTTACACTGTTTGAGGTTTTATATCTCTCCCATGCTTTTGGGCTCACCTGTTCTCCATCTTTGCAGCTTCCTCCCACATAATCAAAATTAATTACATTTCATCCACCTGCAATTCCAAATGCAACCAAATAATTTGGAAATAATCCAGCAAGGCTATGCTTTCCTTTCTGCACCTCGTTCCAACCAGCAGCACTGAATACGAATATGAATACGATGAATATTGATATATCTATTATTTATTTATTTTTACATTTTATATCCCGCTCTTCCTCCAAGGAGCCCAGAGCGGTGTACTACATACTTAGGTTTCTCCTCACAACAACCCTGTGAAGCAGGTACGGAAACTCATCTGTCCTGGGGCAGTTGGAAACCGGGGCTCCCCTCTTCCGCGAATCCACCTGCCTGCAGATCTGCATACAGTGCTACGCCAGACCAAACCCAAGATTTCTGAATGGGCTTAAAGCTCTGTCCATGAACCCAGTGTTTCCCACATCAGCATAACTAATTTGGGGGATGGATACTCATGGCCGGGTGTATAGAGAAGCCCCAGAGATACCTGATCATCAAAGTCCTATTTTTCATACTGAAAGGTTGGGGAAGGGGGGCCCAGCCAGTGTTCTCTCTAATTTTTTAATCTATGTGTGGAATGAGTTTTGTTCCAGGAGGCAGTATCAAGGCAGTGTGTGTGCACGTGCATTCGGAGTGCAGCCTTCCTGATTCAACCTGAGTGGGATCAAAAATTAACTGAGTGGACATTAAAAAACTTGTGAGCACACGCATGTGCGTACTTAGAGGAAACACTAGGCCCAGCCCCTTTCCCTTTGGGGGTTTGTGCTCCCTAGCCAGGCGCCTTCACAGTATGGCATAGAAGGGCACTGCAGAGCATTTAAATAATTTTTTAAAGCCTTCCTCTGCCAAGGGCGGGCGGAGCACTCTTGGCACGCCCGCTTCCAGATTGTGGCCAATTGGAACCAACAGTGGTGTGAGTGAGGGTGAAGCCAGGAGCGCCGAGCTCACCCTGCCCGATTGGGTGGAGTCGCCCCTCTTGAGCCCCATGGGAGGCAATCCACCTCCCTCTCCAGTAGTGGAGAACTGCAGCAGGCCCTATGGGGTACAGGAGGTTATGCCAAAACAGAATGGCATAATCCCCCAAGAGACCGAGCAACTCCCGCGAGATTTTGAATCAAACCTCCATATCTCAAGAGTCAGGTCCCACATGACAGGGACTATGATGAGGGGTCCTGGCCCATGATGAGGGCTCAGTACAGGATGAGGGCTGCTAGAGGCAAGAGTCCAGTGAGTCCTCATGAGGACTAAAGAAGGAAGCATATTAAGTGTCTCCCCTGTGACATTAACAGGAGAATTGGCCTGATAATTAAAGCCTTGATTGGCTTGGCCCGTGCTCTGAGGCCCGGGGTCTTCCCAAGTCTATAACCCTTCCACATGGGAGTGCCACACCAATCATGGCCGCCCTGCTGACGTGGTGACACTTTGCCCACAGTCTCGCCATGTAGCTTTCTGGGATCTGCCTCAGAGGCCAAGAAGCAGACAGGGGCTCTCCTCTCCTGGAAATGGAGTTTGGTGGGCAGCAGTTTGATGAACATCTGCGGCACAATTTGTAGTTCAAAAATGATATGGCAGGTTCACCTACCTCCAGTTTGGCATTATGTATGAGCTAGGCCCATCTCTATATTTTAGGGCTGCTTGCTTGCACAATCTTTTGGGTGGTGGGGGAGGACAATTAATTGTACATGCTTTTGTTTTCTAACTTTCTGCCTTTATGGGGTACAATGACTCACAACTCATGTTATGAGGGCATTCATTTTCATTTTCATTCATATGACAGATCAAATCCTTAAGAGAAGGGAGATTGCTTTATTTGTCAGAAAGTACTGTCCCTTGCTTCTTTCCATCTTTTTATGAAAGTACACATCAATCTATATGCCCGTTTATCACATATATAGCCTGCCTTTCTTCCAGGCTGGAATTCAAGGCAGCATACATTGGGTTCCCAGGTAATCCCTTATCTAGGTACTCGCTAGAACCAGACCTGTTTAGCTTCAGCAAGCTAAGTTGCCACATGTTTTCAGACCAGATCCTATAGATATACCAATACATTCTAACACAAGCATACACTGCATTACCTTAATACCACATGACTTCAGACCACATAGCTTTATTCAGGCTGCACTATTTTACTCCACTTCTGAAGTCAAAGAAAATGCTTTTATCTAAGGTTCATTAGAAATGTGAAAACCTTTTCTGGATCATGATGGCATTTTCTCTAGCATTCCTTCCAGAACCCTCATAAATCATTGTGTAGAAACTGGATGAATATTACCATAGTCATGGGACCATTTTACAGCTGCTGAAATAAGATTTTATGTAACCACCTTAATTTTACCACCTTAAGAATTTAGTGAGGCTATTCTCACAATGGGGGAAAACTGGGCTAAAGAAGCCCAGCTCGGTTTTCCCCCATTGTGAGAACCAGCGGGCGAGCCCAGTGTTCTCTGGCGGCTAGCCCGCCAAAGTAGCCCTCTCCTTAGGCCAGGTTAGCAGAGCTAGCACTCCGCTAACCCGGGTTTTCTGATCATGTGCCACCATGGTGCGGCTCCGCGCCACGGCGACACATGAGGAGACCCCCGCCAGGAGGCTGCAAGCAGCCTCCCAGGTTTGGAGGTCTCTCCAGGATGCCTGGCGCATTCGCGCGGGGTATCCTGGAACTTCCAGGAGACGCGCAGCCCCCAATCCCTGCTACCCCTGTAGGCTCTGTGACGGAGCCAACAGTCATGTGGGTGGCCGGATCCAGCTGCCCAGCTACGAGCGGCTGCTGGGCTGCTGAGAGAGCGGGCTAAGCCCGCTCTCCCCGCAGAACCCCCTCTGGCACTTCACACTGATCATGTGAAGCGCCTCAGTGTATGCATGCTATGAAAAGCAACATTTCAGAAGGAAACTTAATGTCAGGTTATTTCTTTTGAATTGGTCAAGATTTCCTCTCCCCACAATTGCTGGATCAGTATATAGGAACATAGGAAGCTGCCTTCCACCGAGTCAGACCACTGGTCCATCTAGCTCAGTATTCTCTATACATACTGGCGGCAGCTTCTCCAAAGTTGCAGGCAGGAGCCTCTTCCCCACCCGTATCTGGAGATGCCAGGGAGGAAATCCCTGCATATAAGCATGCAGATGCTCTTCCTAGAGTGGCCGCATCCCCACTATGTTAACAGTGCTCACATGTAGTCTCCCATTCAAATGCAAACCAGGGTGGACCCTGCTTGGCAAAGAAGGTAATTCATGCTTGCTACAAGACCAGCTCTTTTCACCAGTAGATTGACTACTAAACTATTCAATCTATCTGAATCTCTTTACAGGTGTTCAAATGCATTCCCTGCAGTTAAATGTCACAAAGATTTACACTTCCTAGCAAAATAATAAAATGGTGAATATTTCACCATCAGTTATTAGTTCTTAGATTATTAGCAAACACTAAACAGCCACATCCATAACTTTCAGCCAAGCCTAATCTATAGAAAGAGCATATGAGATGATACAACTGAAGGAACACTCCCCTACTTAAAAACAAACCTTTTGGCACACAGGAAGAAAGGGGAAGTGGGCACTCCCCACAAATTATTTCCTGCTCTTCTATTCACCAGACTGGAACTTAACAGCAAAGTGTCAGACAATACAGACATAGTTTATTATGGTCCTACAGCTTAAATGGGCAAGGTGATTGAGCGGGTGGTGGCCTCTCAGCCCCAGGCAGTTTTGGATGATGCAGATTACCTAGACCCATTTCAAACTGGCTTTCGTGTGGGCTATGGGGTTGAGACTGCCTTAGTTGGCCTGATGGATGATCTCCAACTGGCTATCAAAGGAGGGAGTGTGACTCTGCTGATCCTTTTGTATCTCTCTGTGGCTTTTGATACCATAGATCATGGCATCCTTCTTGTCTGCCTGAAGGAGGTGAGATTGGGTGGCACTGTTTTATAGTGGTTCCGTTCCTACCTCTCTGGTAGATTCCAGATAGTGTCACTTGGAGATTGTTGCTCTGCAAAGCAAGAGTTACTGTATTGAGTACCACAAGGCTCCATACTGTCTCCAATGCTCTTTAACATCTACATTAAACTGCTGGGAGAGATCATTAGGAGGTTTGGTGCAGGGTGTTATCAATATGCTGGTAACACTCAGATCTATTTATCCACCTCAACATAATCAAGAAATGGCATATCTTCCCTAAATGCCTGTCTGGAAGTGGTAATGGGCTAGATGAGGAATA
Source organism: Hemicordylus capensis (assembly GCF_027244095.1). Taxonomy (NCBI): domain Eukaryota; kingdom Metazoa; phylum Chordata; class Lepidosauria; order Squamata; family Cordylidae; genus Hemicordylus; species Hemicordylus capensis. The sequence continues at coordinate 214,647,212 of NC_069660.1, read as the reverse complement.
ACAAACTGAAGTTCATCAAAATAAGATGGAGGTACTGATTGGCGGGGTGGGGGTCAGGATCCAAGAGATGGTTTAGATCTGCCTGTTCTGGATGGGTTACACTTCCCCTGAAAGATCAGGTAGGTAGCTTGGGAGTGTTCCTGGACTCAAAGCTCTCCTTGGTTTCTTAGGTTGAGGCAGTGGCCAGGAATGCTTTTTATCAGCTTTGACTGATTATTAATTATTATTATTATTATTATTTTATTTTTACATTTTATATCCCGCTCTTCCTCCAAGGAGCCCAGAGCGGTGTACTACATACTTAGGTTTCTCCTCACAACAACCCTGTGAAGTAGGTTAGGCTGAGAGAGAAGTGACTGGCCCAGAGTCACCCAGCTAGTATCATGGCTGAATGGGAATTTGAACTCAGGTCTCCCCAGTCCAAGTCCGGCACTCTAGCCACTACACCACTCTGGCTCTACGTGTCATAGTTGATACGTGTGAACTATGTCAATTTCTTAAAATAGTGGGACATATGCTCGACTACATCCAGGCTTGACTACTATAATGCACTCTATGTGGGGCTGCCTTTTTACATAGTCCAGAAACTACAATTGGTACAGAATGCTGCAGCCAGATTGGTCTCTGGGACAACCCGAAGGGACCACATAACACCAGTTTTAAAAGAACTGTACTGGCTGCTGATATGTTTCTGGGTGAAATACAAAGTGCTGGTTATTACTTATGAAGCCCTTAACGGCTTGAGTCCAGGCTATTTAAGAGAGCACCTCCTTTGTCATAAACCCTGCTGCCTGTTACGATCTTCTGGAGAGGTCCAGTTACGGTTGCCCATTTGGTGGCAACCCAGGACTAGGCTTTCTCTGTTGCTGCCCCAGGGCTTTAGAATATGCTCGCTGCTGAAATAAGAGCATCATATTCTCTGTTTGTTTTCAGGAAGACCCTCAAGGCTTACCTGTTCTCACAGGCTTTTAATTAGAATTGATGTTAATAATTTGTTTTAATGGCTGTTTTATGCTATTTTTATTGTGTCTAGTGTATTTTAATTTATGTTGATTTTTAAATATTGTTTTCAGTTTTGTACACTGCCTAGAGATGTACACATCAGGCAGTCTACAAATATGATAAATACATGAAATTAATTATTTTATATGGCCTCCATTGTTTAAAGACGTCTCATTCATTCACTCCTCTACTACAGAAGAAGCAGCAGAAACCAGTACAGCCAGGTAGGTGGGAGACTCCTCCAGCCTCCCAGGAGCCAACTCTACTCCTTAGATTCCTTCCTGGCCACTGGGTAGACCATGTGTGCGAGCACTCCCACACGCCTCAGAACCCAGGGTGCACTCACATGCAGCAGGGCAGTGCTAGGATCAGCAGTGACTCCAGCGATTCATACGAGCAGCCCTACCCCAGTAGGACTAACCAAACTCGGGTAGGGCTACTCGTGTGAACAGCCATCTTCTTTCCTAAGAGGAATCCGGCTCATTTTATTAAAAAGTCTGAAAACATCAAGCAAGTTTCATTAATAACTTAAATAAACCAAACTTACTTTACCTTTATAAGTATTTAATGTAGAGCAAAATCTTCGCTCCCCTAATAATATTCTTTGCCACCCCTTTGCTCATCCAAACTAGTTGTTCTAGGATCACCTTGGTAGAAAGCTAGATGTCACGGAGAAGGAGTCTAGCACAATCTTCTCATTTGTAGGCAAGCTTTTCAGATGTAGAAGCTTTTCCTCCATGGGGAAACTTTCAGACAAGTGATCCCACCACTACTACAGGCAATCAGAGCATAGTCCAAGAACAGCTTTATCACCTTATATGCTATACGCAGAAACCAAAATTTATACTCAATCAATGATGTATCACAATAAATTTCAGTCCTGTCAACAACAGTGTAGTCTACATTCCGTGCTCCTTATTTCTTTTTTACTCAGCAAAAAGAACGTGACCTGAAGTTCTAATTCATGTACATTCCTCTCCCAAGACTGTTCAACAATTTTATAAATGACTTGGATGAGAGAGTGAATAACTCTTATCAAATCTGCAGATGACATGAAGCTGGGGGGAATGGTTAACACCTTAGAAGACAGAATCAAGATTCAAAATTATACTGACAGTCTTGAAACACTGGGCCAAAACCAACAAGATAAAGTTCAACAGAGATAATTGTAAAGTACTGCAGTAAGGGGGGGGGGAATTCAAATACATAAGAATAGAACAGCATGGGGAACACCTTTCTTGGCAACAATAAATGCAAAAAGGATCTAGATGTCTTAATGGATCACAAGCTGAACATAAGCCAGCAATGTGATGCAGCAACTTAAAAAGCAATTACAGTCTTGGGCTGCATTAACATCGGAAAACAAGTAATAGTTCCATTGTATTCCATGCTAGTTAGACTTCACGTGTTCAGTTCTAGGCACCAAATTTTAAAAAGGACACTGATAAACTGGTAAAGGTTCAGAGACAATGACTGGCCTGTTTGGTGATTGTAACAAAGATGGTGTGGGCCCTATGAGGAACCATTAAAGGAACTGGGAGTAGGAATGTGAACAAATGCACAGTTCAAGCACAGTTTGGGAGAGGAGCCCGGGAGCTTTAAGAAAAGGGAGAGCAGGTCCTTACCTGCTCTCCACTGCCCCATGTAGCTTCCTGCTGGGATCGGCTTTCTACTAGGAGCAGAAATAATCCCTGTGCAGCACCACTGCGGATGCAATGTGTGGCACCTGCTTGGGGTAATGGAGAGCAAGTATGGACCTGCTCTCCTCTTTTTAAAGCTCCCGGGCCCCACTCCCAAATTGTGCTTGAACCGTGGTTCGTGCACATCCTTAGCTGAGATCTAACCCATTACTATGTTGGCCTGGAGGAAAGAAGGCTCCAGGGAAATACAATAGCCAGATTCGGATATCTGAAGGGCTGCCACATAGACCAGTGTTTCTCAACGTTTTTAGAGTCATGGATCGCTACATTATTTGTGCACAGTTTCCCAGGGTCGCCCCCCTCACCCCCACCCCCAGGCACCCCCCAAAACACAATTTCAGGCAGCTCTCTGAAGCTCATTTCCAGGCAGCCCCCACCGCTGGATAATGTTCATTTCGAGGAAGCGAAATGAACATTATCCAGCAGCGAGTGCTACCTGGAAATGAACTCCAAAGAGCTCCTACTGGCACCCACTGGCCCAAAATTGTGGTGTTTTTTTGGGGGGGTGGTGGTTTTTATTAGTGATGCCTCACGGAACAGTACCCAACACCTTGCGGACTGGCACCAGTTCGTGTACCGGTGGTTGAGAAACACTGAGTCATAGACAAAGCATCAGACTTGTTCTCTATTGCTCCTGCAGGCAAGACTAGCCTTTAATGGTTTGGGTCTGGGATAACGGAAAGTTCGCCTGCTCTCACAGGTTTCTGCCCATTCAGCAAGGTCACCAGATAGGGCTTTGCTCTGCGTGCTGACACTGAGAGAGGCTCAAGTGACGTGCACATGAGACAGGGCCTTCTCTATTGTTGCCTCCAGGCTCTGGAATGTTCTTCTAGTTGGTGTCCATTCTCTGACTTGTGACTTTTAAAATTCTTAAAATTTAAACCCCTAAGGGTTGCCAGGCTCTCTGCTCTTCTGATGCTCGTTTTTGGGGTTTTTTTGTTTTTTTTTAATGACTTACTTTTTGGTGTCTGTTTTATGGTTCTTATTTTTAATTGATTTTATTTTTAAATTATTTTTTTAAAGAGTTTTATTGTATTTTAACTTTCATAAACTGCCTTGAGATGACATTTATGAAAGGTAATATAGAAATTGAATGAATGGATGAATAAATAAATGAATGATATGGCTTGAAACAACAAAGAATCAGATTCAGGCTAAACATTAGGAAGGATTTTCTAACTGTAAAAGGGCTATTCAAAAGTAGAACAGTCTGCCTTGCATGGTGGCAAGCCCTGCTTCATTAGAGGTTTTCCTACAGAGGCTGGACAGTCATATCTCAGGGATGCTGTAGTAGATTCCTGCACTGAGCAGGAGAGTTGACTAGAAGCCCTCCAGGATCCTTTCCAACTATAACATTCCATGATTCAGTGATTCTGAATGACAGAAAAACTAAGAGCCACACAATCAGCAGTCATATACGACAAACAAGAATCATTCAACTAAACTGCTATGGCAAGATTTCTCAGTATCAACAACAAGCAAATACTAAGGAACATTACATAAGAACAGCCCTGCTGGATCAGGCCCAAATTTCATCTAGTTCAGCATCCTGTTTCACACAGTGGTCCACCAGATGCCACTGGAAGCCTACAGGCAGGAGTTGAGGGCATGCCCTCCCTCCTGCTTTACCCCCCTGCAACTGGTACTCATAGGCATCCTGCCTATGAGGCTGGAGGTGGCCTATAGCCCTCCAGCTAGTAGCCATTGATAGACCTCTCCTCCATGAAGTTATTCAAACCCCTCTTAAAGCCATCCAGGTTGTTGGCTGTCACCACATCTTGTGGCAGAGAATTCCACAAGTTGATTATGTGTTGTGTGAAAAAGTACTTCTGTTTGTTGGTCCTAAATTTCCTGGCAACCAATTTCATGGGATGACCCCTGGTTCTAGTGTTATGTGTAAGGGAGAACATTCTTTTTTCTGTGCTAAAAAGAGTACAAATTACTAGGGCTGTGTAACTGTATCTGTCAGATCGATATGCCCGTTATCAGGCACTATCAGAAGGACTTCAGAAATAAGAGCAAGGAGCCCTGATAGCCAGAACTCCAACTAAAATGTCTGTTGTTGTATCTGAATTCCTATTTCCAATATTTTTGTCAGACTGGCTGCACTTGGGGTACAGACCGTCAAAACCAGCCGAGGAGCCAGCTCAGAGAGAAAGTCTCTCCAAGCTGACTCTCCGGATCCTATTTGAGTACTGCACAACCAAAATCAGGGATTGGGGGCAAAGTCATTTTAAAGGGCCTGCACCTTGGAAATTGGGTACTGGCAAAGGCAACCCACTGCAGGGGATCCTCTGGCCTTGTGGATCCCTCATCTAGGGTTGCCTTCATCCTGCCTATTTCAAGGCTGTAGTTCCTGAAAATCAACGACGTAAAGTCGATAAATGTTGGAATTCCAATCCAATTTCAACCAGCCAACAGTTTTGCTGGAGACATGTCAGTCCTCCCAATAATTTCTCTGTCAGTTCTGGTTGGATCGGATCCAATATTCCTTATGATGCACTGGCCTACTCAATACTTTGCTCAGTCAGCAGTTAAAAGAACTAAAAATAACTAAAAACTAATAACTATTAACTATTTATTTATTATTTCTCTGTGTAAACCACCCTGAGCCATTTTTGAAAGGGCAGTATAGAAATAAAATGAATGAATGAATGAATAAATAAATAAATAAATAATAAAAACAATAGTATTTCTTTAATCATATTTCTGTTAAACTGCATTCTTACAAAAAGAACAGTTTATCTACACCACAGGGTGTGAGATTATTTCTGGCTGTCTTTGTGCACTGAGAAGGGGTCAGGCCTTCTTAGCAGCCACTCCTAAGTTGTGGAATGCACTCCCGTGGAAATATGAGAATTCACACTTAGAAAAATTTAAGAAAGCTATAAAAATGCACTTTTTAGCCTGATTTCTAGTGATTTTAAATTGTTTAATTTTATATTCTTAAAATATTGCAATTGTTTTCCTTGGTGTGAACTGCCTAAAACCAGTAGGAGTGATGGTATATAAATGTAATACAAGTAGCCCTCATTATTTGCGAGGGTTCCGTTCTCGCCTATAGGTGTGAATACGGAAACTGTGAATAATGAAACCTTATCCCTATGGAAAATAAGAGTTAGTTTCCATACACACACACAAACACAAGGTTAAAATTCTTGGGGGGAGGGGGGAGCATAAATAAAATAAATGAAGTACTCTACCTTGCTCTCCAGCAATGGCCTCCCAAACCCCAATTCCTCTAATTTTAGCAAAACATGAAGGGAGTTTTTTAAGCACTACAAAAAGGCTCCGCGCTGCCTCTAGTCTGAAAATGACACCAGAAATTACTCCAGAAGTCATTTCTGGTGGTCCTGAAACCATGGATAAGCAAAAATCACCTATTTTTACACCAGCAGGTATAGAAACCAGGTCTCTAGGACCTCACCACAAAACTGCAGTTACTGGAATTGCAGATAACAAGGGCCACCTGTGAATAAAACCATGTGAGGAGAAGGCAAACGTACTGGGTTGGGTGACATTATCGAGTTGATCGACCTTCACAGTGTGGTGAACCTTCTCTGCACAGTTAATATGGAGGCATCATTGTTCCACACCGCTGTGATTTGTGGGTGCAAGTGAAATTGCCAAGAACGTGGCACAAGAGTCTTGTTAGTGTTGCTACATTGGTGCTTGTTTCTTTAGCAACTGTTGTACTTCTGACTTTGCTGCTCATTGAACATAGGGTTACAATTATGTTATGTCAGCATTAGGAATATGGGAAGCCGCCTTATACAGAGTCATACCATTGGTCCATCTAGTTTAGTTCTGTCTACCCAGACTGGCAGGGCTTCTCCAGGGTTGCAGGCAGGAGTCTCTCTCAGCCCTATTTTGGGAACTTGGAACCTTCTGCATGCAAACCTGCAGTTGCTCTTACCAGAGCAACCCCATCCCTTGGGGGGGGATATCTTACAGTGCTCACATGTAGTCTCTCATTCAAATACAAACCAGGGTAGACCCTGCTTAGCAAAGAGGACAATTCATGCTTGCTACTACAAGACCAGCTCTTTTCCATTAGCATGGGCACAGAAGCCAACAACATGGCAGAACCAACAGGTTGTGTTCCTTCCCTCCATCTGAGAACAATGGAACTTTAAAAGTGCTTAACTTTTGCTTGTTCAAGAGCTAAGAAAAACTATTGCTAGCTGCAGCAGTCCTACACTATCTTAGCTCCTCCACATAATCTTTCCGTGCTTCATGGGGGTGGGGGTTGATTTTCATCAATCTCCTCTTTCCTCTGAAGCCAATATGACTCCCCGTAAATATGTTCCTGAGTGCTCCGTGACCCTCAAGAACATATTTTCAGGAGACACAGTTGGCTTCAGAGGGAAGGGGAGATTAATGAAAGTCACCCCTTTCCCATAGCACTAGCGCAGCATTTACATCACTATTACTTAATTAGTCTGGATGCTGGCGAGTCACATTAGCTCTGGAGAGTCTTCAGCATCACTGCATATTTATCTGCATCTTCAGTAGTACTGAAATATTGTGGGGATAACAATCCTGAAAAAATAACAAACATTAAAGAAGAGTTTTTCTTCAAAGGAGAGATTATTACTATAAAACATAATATATAAAACATGAGGAACAAGAAACTGGAATGCCTTCCTAAGTGGCTTCTTGTTGTGGTGGTGCTGAGTCAGTATTGACTCCCGGCGACCACAGAGCCATGTGGTTTTCTTTGGTAGAATACAGGAGAAGTTTACCATTGCCATCTCCTGCGAAGTATGAGATGATGTCGTTCAGCATCTTCCTGTACTGCTGTGGCCCAATATAGGTGTTTCCCATAGTCTGGGAAATATACCAGGAGGGATTCGAACCAGCATCCTCTAGCTCCCTAGGCAAGTTACTTCCCCACTGCAACATTAGTGGCTTATACTAACTTTCAAAAGTCATCCCAAACAAGAAACTAAAACAAATGTTCCTAGTTTTCAAAATGTTCAGTCCTTTGTGGATGAATAAAATATACAAGCAACAGCACACTAAAATACGCAAAGCTCAAACAATACTGAATGTATAACTAGCTACAGTATATGTACCAAGAAAATCATGCTACCTTGCAAAACATTCATATTTGAATTACTACAGAGTTCTAGAGACTGCCAAGTCCAAATGTTTGCTGAGATTTTGCTCATCATTTGAACAAATATTTGTCCTAAGGGCTATGCCACACGTTTTGCTGTATGGAGATAATTCTGCATATGGGTTCAATGGCCCAAGAACTAAACTGTCAACATAGTGAGCTGCCGTTAGGAATGATGTCTTGATCTCACTGAGGCTATAAACTCATTTCTGCAAGGTGATGTTCGTTCCAAAACGTATTCCTCAGACAATGAGACTGCATCACAAACATGTCTAGGTAGTCCAAATTTGTCTGGTTTTTTACTTTCAATCTGTTTTTTGCTTTCAATCACTTTTCAAACCCTTCAATTCACTCCCTCTAGTCATACACACACACACAGAGCTCTTCTGTGCTATACATACATTTTTTTAAAAAGCAGTCTTCTGTACTATAATAAATTATAATATAGTATATTACTATTATTACTGTACTACTACTAATATGGTACTAATATTACCATACTAATATATATTCATACAGTAATAATAATAAATTAGTAGTACAATAATAGTAGTAATATACTATCATAGTACAGAAGACTCTGTGTGTGTGTGTGTGTGTGTGTGTGTGTGTGTGTGTGTGTGTGTGTATTAGAAGAGCATCCTTCTGTAATGAAAAGATTTTGATTGAAAAGTATTACAGCCATATTCTCACACGGATGATAAAGAGTTAACTGGTTAACTCTTGGTTAATGAGTTAAATGCTGTTGAACTGCACCAGTTTGACCGAGATTGCCCAGAAATTCTGAGTCCTCACATCACGCTCTGTGGGAGGGTATGGGGCTCAGAAATTGTAGTTAACTCTTTGAACACACACCCCATCAGAATTTGAGAATGAGGCCAATATAATGTGAGAATGTGGCCAATATAACCCCTGAAAATCCATTAAGATTGTTCTGGAAAGATTTGTGTGCATGAAACAGAAGATACTTGACATTTGTGTCCAAATGTTTTCTTGAAAATACCACATGAATGTAGAAACTGGCATAATATTTTTCATGGTTTGTATTAAGGCACAGCTATACAGGAAAGACTATACTGCAACTGGTCCTAATACAGACAGTAACTTTCAATTCATAAACATTAGTACATGCATATACTGCTAGCATAGAAATCCTGTAACATCTGTTATCATCAACCTGGTCATAAAATATGATTCCACAGAGAGCACCAACTAGAGAGGGGAATTTGAGTTCATCCATGAACGTTTAGAAGAGGGATGTTTAGAAATTTCATCTCTGAGGTTTTCATAAACTGTGAATGTATCAGTTTTGCTGCAGCTGATGGCTAGTTAAATCAAGCAAACCCAATACAAATGTTTGAATTTTTACTTGCATTCCTTTAGGAACATAAATTTCTTTTTTAAACAACCCCTAGCTTGTTTAAAGCATCCTGGCTCCTGGCTTAGGCAGTGATTACTTGTCTATCTCATTTGTGATAACTGACAATCTAAATAGTACCACATATTGTATCAGGAGATGCTGGACACAATTCATAAGAACAGCCCTGCTGGATCAGGCCCAAGGCCTATCTAGTCCAGCATGTGTAAAATATGCAAGATTTAAAAAGCAACAACAGGGGAGCTAACTGGGCCTTCCCAAAGGAACAACTTATGAAAAATACACTGGAATTGAAATCAACATGGTTATTTAGTTTTTACAATAAACATTTTCCATGTGTACATGAATTGTTCTGAAAGTGCTTCTGAAGAGGAAACTGTTCTGTCTGAATTGGCCCTAAAACCCCACAGCTAGGTTAAGGTTCAACAGTCCCTTCTTTTAACAATGCCAACTTCTTAAAATACATGTAACAGCTTGTTATACAAGTCTACAGTAGCTCCCAATTACTGCTAGATCTTGGTGTGAAACAGCTCATGTATATGGAAGAACATAACCAAACAATATACATTATTCAAGGGGATATGTAAAACTTCAGCTCATTAAAAGAGAATATCAGCCATCTCCATCCATCTTCTACCCTAACACTTCAACCTTGTCTCCTAGAAGTAGCTTACTGTATCACCTTCTCATGCTGAGCTGTTTATGTATTTTGAAAACACAAATTATACCATTAGTTATTTTTTATGTGACAGTAAACTGCAATTACATAACTTCTCTTGTTCACAGAGTAAAGCCGAGGCAAACACAGCAGAGCAGCAAACACTGGCAAAAATTAGCTTATCAAACAGTAATTAAAAGAAAGAAAAGCAGTGGACTTCTCATCCAATAACTTCCATAGAGAGAGCACCCACCAAGTTTTTACCCATTAACATTCATAGAAGAGGGCATAAACTTAATTTCCAGAGCTGAATCCAGCATAACAGAAGGAATTATAGGTATAGATTGGGCTTTAAATTAATGCTCGGGATTGCTACGCCTTTAGCCTTCTTAGTTAATAGTACAAGTTACCAAAAAATAAGCTGAGTTTTGTAAGATTTTGAGACAAGGGATAGAAATATTACTAATTCAGCCTCAGTTAGAACAAAAAATGTAGAACATTTAGACTGATCTCAGAAGGCCACGTACAGATAGAAAATTTAAAAGGAAGTAAAGGATGATATCTTTACTAGTCAAAGACATGATAATTATCTAAGCAAATTGAGACATGATTATTCTGAAGAAAGAGGGTGAGGAAATCAGGGAGGACCAAAAAATATTCATTCTCTTTCTGGAGGAAAATCAAGACTTAAGAGTGACAAATTTTAAAACAATAACTTCCAGGTATGACTGGAATATTCAAGAAGGGTATATAAAGTGGTCTCAAAAAGCAGTCTGGGTGCTAATTCCTTCCTGCAGGATAGGTAAGAAGGCAAATTGGGTGCACGTGCACACACACACCACGCTCACTCACACATCAAGCACGCGGGGTACTTCCTGTCACTTCCGGTCCAAAGGGGGAATGGGGCAGCAGGGAGGTACACTGCCACCCTACCAGACCATTTGAAAGTGCAGTGATGGCGGGGGAAGATAAGAGTACTCTCCCCCTCTCTTAAAAGTACCCCCCCTGCCTTCAACCCAGCCCCCGCCGGTTCTGTGCACATCCCTACTATCTGGTCCAGCATCCTGTTTCACTCAGTAGCCCACCAGCTGCCTCTGGGAACCCCACAAGCAAGAGATGAGGGCATGCCCTTTCTCTTGCTGTTACTTACCTGCAACTGGTATTTAGAGACACCTTGCCTCTGAGGCTGGAGATGCCCTATAGCCACCGGACTGGTAGTCATTGATAGACCTGTCCTCCATGAATTTGTCCAAGCCCCTTTTAAAGCCATTGCATATATACCATTGCACACATGCTTTAAAAAAAAACTGCACTCATGAAGCTTTAATCGGGATATCAGACTTTGCATTGAGGGGGACTCTGCCCTTCAGCCCATAATGGTAGAGCTCTGTTTTCCTTACTTCCTGCTAAACATCCTTTACTGCCTGAGAGTTAGAAGAAGAATAAATTGTATACAGATTCATTGCTCTCAACAGAATCAAACTATGTATGTATTAATTGTTTATTTGTACTGAAAATTGTACACAAGTGTTTTAAAAAATTCATATTGAAGGGGTCCAAAAAATTCTAAGTGTGTATCAACAAGAATACAGATGTGGCAATCCAGTAGATGTTCTACACTTTAATTTTCAGCAGTCTGTTGACAAAATCTCTCATCAAAAACTTCTAAGGCAACTTGGCAGTCAAGGGATAGAGAAAGTTCCCAGCCCAACTTCTCTTATGGATTAGCAACTGGAAGCAAAAGACTAAAATAAAATGACAGTTTTCACAATGGAGGAAAGTAGACTGTGAGGTCTTCCAAGCAGGGATATACACAAATCATATTTTGTGATTCAATTTGGGCTTGCATTGAATAGCAAAATACTCAAATCAGTTCATTGAAACAGTGGTCACTGCCATTTATTTCTGTGAATCAACTTGAAACAATTTGAGTGATTTGGCCATGGGGAACAATGGGGAACTCAAATCACCTCATTGTTCCCGATGGGTAGGTCCTAGGGGCACCAAAGTGGGTTGGGTGGTATGGTGTGATGAATGCTAAGTACCTACCACCCAACCCACAAAAGAAATGGGTAAGCAGGCAATTAAAAATGTTTTAACCTTTCCCCCAAACCCGCAGAGGTCCAGGAGCATTTTGGTGGTGGTGGTACTGGGGCTGCTGGTTCGTTTTGGGGACTGTCATCACCACCACCCTCCATCTGGGGCAGAGAAGGTCCAGGAAGCAGAAGAAGCTCCTGTTCCTCCTCAGTTTCAGCTGGGGAGGGGGTCGCACTGCCAACAGGGAGTGGGGAGGATGGAGAGAGTGGTCTGGCTGGGCTAGCAGCTCATGACTCCTCCTCAGTGGCGTAACGGGGGGAAACGGCACCCAGGGCAAGCTCTGCCCCTGAAATTGCGCCCCCCCAGGCCCCCACATACCTGCGCCGGCGCCCCCTGAGCACGGCGGCAGATTGCACGGCGTTGGCGGATCGCCGAGTGTGGCGGTGGCGGCGGATCGCCGAGTGCGGCGGTGGTGGGTGGCGATCCCACCAAGTGCGGCGGCGGCGGATCACCGAGTGCAGCAGAGCGACGCCGAGGCCTACCGTCTGGCCTGGCATCGCTTCCCAACTGCACAGGCGCGCCTGTGCAGTTGGGAAGTGACACCAGGCCAGAAGGCAGGCCTCGGCGTCGCTCTGCTGCACTCGGCGATCTGCTGCCACCGCCGCACTCGGCGGGATCGCTGCCCGCCACCGCCGCACTCGGCGATCCGCCGCCACCGCCGCACGATCTGGGGGGGGGGTCGGGGGGCATGCCACTTTTTGGCGCCCCCCACGTGGCCCACCAAAGTTGCGCCCAGGGCACATGCCCTGCCTGCCCCCCCATTGTTACGCCCCTGCTCCTCCTTCTCCTCCACTGCCATGGGAGGAGCTTCTTCCCTGACAAGGGAGGACCTCCCCCCGCCCAATTCTACCTCAGCTGCCACTGCATGATCAGGCTGCAAGATCTGGCTGCTCCAGAAAGAAGAGCCTGAACAAAACATCAGTGGGGACAACTCAGGGAGTAGTGGTGTGCATGGAACCAGCACCTGTCAGTTTGAAGGTGGGGGAGATAGCTTTAAGGACCAGGGAGGGTGCTCTTACTCACCACCCCACCGCATTTCCACCGCTGGCACTGTGTCTAAAAACAGTCCCATGAGGCAGCAGCATACCTCTTTGCCGCCCTGGTGTACGTCAGACCAGAAGTACCCAGAAGTACTCGATGCGTTGCATATGTCATGTTTGTGCACAAGTCACACGCGAATAAGTCACGACGTCCGCATGCACACCGAGCACTTCCGGGTACTTCTGGTCCGACATACACCAGGGAGGCAAAGAGGTATGCTGTCACCCTGCAGGACCGTTTTTAGACACAGCGCCAGTGGGGGGGGAGAGCACCCTCCCCGATTCTTAAAGCTATCCCCCCCACCTTTGCACTGGCTGAACCTTCGAACCAGTTCAGAGGTCCATAAAAGGGCCTCCTAACCGGTTCATGCACATCCCTATCAGGGAGTAGGCCCCTCGCGCCATTGCCCATCATGATCAGTAACATCACCCCTCCCTCTTCCTGCCTCTCTTCCACTCTTCTCCTGGCTCTGCTTCGCACCCTCCTGGACATTTTGCCCTAAGTTAAGCCCTAACTCTGATGGGGTGCAGGGAGAAGAAAAGCCTTTAAGGAGTGTAGGCCTGGGGTAGTCTATTTATGCTCTATATGCCACACACCACACTACCTATAGCACTGTGATGTGTACAAGGAAGCTAAAAAAAAGTTAAATCCCTCCCAATAAAGAAGCAGGCTTTAATGGGGGGGGATTTTTTTTTTAAGGGGCTGAGCAACAATGGGGCATATCGAAGGGAAGGCAAAGGGCAGGGGGGGTTACTGTGGCCTCTCTAACCCAAACTCACCCCTCCTGTCCTACAGTCCTACTAGTACCTAATCCCTCCCTTCACCAAACTGGGCCCTATTCAAGGAACTCTAAGTTCTATAACCTGACCAAGGTGGGGCGGGGGTCTCACATTCTGGCATGTTCTGCTGGGGTTCCCGGTATCTTCTACTGGAATCTGCCAGGTGTTGCTCTCCGAGGTACCCTTGGGCCAAGCAGACACCAGTACTGCCCTCCCCCAGGTGAGGTAGGCACCAGTCAGGCACCCACACAATCAAAAACAAACTAAAAAACTCAAAAAGGGAAACAGTCTGGAAGGCTGGGCAACAGACAGAACACACCAGCCTACAAAAACCAAACATTAATCCACCAGGCACACAGACAGCAGCAGCAAAGGTTCGGCTTGTGTCTGCAAAAGAAAAAAAAATACGCACAGCACCCCAGTTATTAAAGTCACCAGGAGCTACAAGCAAGAAGAAGAAGATATGCACAGAAGGGGGGCAGGGATGTTCCAAGCAGCATCCGGTTAAAGCCACTCGGGACTGCTGGTACAGCAGACAAGACCCTATAGCTCTGCTGCAGTTCTTGTGTCTGCAAAAGAAAAAAAAATACGCACAGCACCCCAGTTATTAAAGTCACCAGGAGCTACAAGCAAGAAGAAGAAGATATGCACAGAAGGGGGGCAGGGATGTTCCAAGCAGCACCCGGTTAAAGCCACTCGGGACTGCTGGTACAGCAGACAAGACCCTATAGCTCTGCTGCAGTCTACAGCAGAGCAGGAGGCAGCTCCATGCATTCACTCAGAGGTGAGGAGGAAGGGAGGAGCTAAGCTCACAGCTGTGAGCAGTGAGCTTCTAAAGTTTAAAAAAGGAGCAGAACTCTCCCTCCTCGCCACCCCAACCTCCCAGAAGCCTGCTGCTGCTGTGCCCCATCCCATTACTTTTTTATAAAATTAAAATAAAAGTAGTATTATTATTGATTTGATTTCTATACCGCCCTTCCAAAAATGGCTCAGGGCGGTTTACACAGGGCTCACAATCACAGGCCCTGTCCCCAAAGGGCTCACAATCCAAAAAGAAACATAAGATACACACCACTTCTGAAGTAGTCTCATCCTTAGAATTGTACTGGCTCCTTGCAGAGAGCCACAAAACCATAAGCAACACATAAAAGACAACTATCACAGACATCATTGAGAAGTTGAGAGAATGCAGTCCACGATGTATAAATATGGTGGGTGCATATTTTTGTATAAATACATCCTCACAGGTCTACAAATATGCTTGCCAGCTCACCACCGGTAAAGTGTACTTCTTATTTTGGCAAGTTCCCCTGGGATCTTCCAGACCTCATGCTGAGCCCTGAGAGACTTGGAAAGCACGAGATGTCTCGCTGTTTTCCTAGCATTTCCAAGGCTCAGCACGCATCAGAGAGGGATTTCCTTGTCGTTCTTCAGGTTCCAAAGAAGGGCAGGGGGAATCTGACTCATGCCAAGCCATGGAGAGGCTTGCAAAGCAGTGAGACATTTTGCTGCTTTGCAAGCTGCTTGCTCAGCACAAAGTTTGGGAGATTTCTCTCTCCCCTTTTCTTGAGCCAGGAGCAGGGCAGAGGGAACTTCTCTTACTTACACTGAGCCTCCAAGAGGTCTGAAAAGCATTAAGACTTCTTTCTGCGTTGCAAGCTTCTCTCATTGCTTACATTTATTTATTACAACTTATATCCCAACTTTCTTCAGCAGGTGCATAAAAGGTTAGGTCGCTGCGCCAGTTCACAGTTTGAGAAGGAGGTTAGAGAACTCCTGCAGCTCTGCCGGGCCTTGGAAGTAGCAATGCTGACTAATATATCAAAGGTAAGAGCCTGCCCCTTCAGGGTTGGTGCCAATCACAATTGAGGCCAGGCAAAATGCACTGTATATTTCAGGGGCGTAGCAAGGTTGGAGTGGGCCCAGAGACAAGATTTTAAAATGGGCCCCCCCCCCAAAGTCCAGGGCCTCCACACACCCCAGGCCCCCAAGGATTTAAGTCTGATATTTCAAAATAAGTATGCTGCCTGCAAATACATTTCACTGAATACACACACACATCACAATATATAGTGATATACATTGAGTACTATACATTTGTATTACTTTTAATGCCTAGAACACACTAGAAAGATGAATTATTAAAATGGGCCCCTCGCTGCAGATTAGCAAAGGAGACTTTCAACCATGCAGGGTGAACCTATGTTTGTTTTCCCAGAATTCTGAACAAATTCAGTCAAGTTTGATTGCAGGAGGTTTTTCACAGGAGGCTTTTAAAGCTCTTTAAGACACATCTCCTCTGGAATGGAGGTGCTGCATTCACATGTTGGCCAGATTTACCCTGAAGTCCCTGCAAGTTATTGGGGAGCAGTTCACACACAAGAAAAATAAAATAAAAGCACCACACATGCTTCACAGTTCTCACTCAGACCTTCTGGGTTGCAAAACAACTTGAACACATAAGTGCATTTATAAATGAATGAATGAATAAATAAAATTAATAAAATACTGTTCCAGAAGTTTTTGCAATTTTCTGCCATGAAACAAGCCACTTATAGGACTTTTTAGATAGTTTTTTTTAAGTCAGCAAATTTTCCAAGCTGTTTCAAAATAAATATTCAGAGACTTCTCGGTCCCTCCCCCCCCATATCCAAGCCCTATGGCAAGCAGATCCCTATATATGGGGGGGGGCGGGAAAGGTAACCACAAAAAGGAGTTCACACTCTACCTGGCAAATGCTGGTCTGGGTTAAGCAGGGCAGCAAGGGGTCTTCTGCTGCAGAGAACACTCTGGCTGCCTCCTCCTTCCTGGCTTGCTTGGGCCCTACTCGAGTTCAGGCTTCACTGCAGCCTACACGGAGGCCTCCGTGGAAGCCCCGCCCACCCGCCGATCAGCTGAGAGGCGGGAGAAAAGGAGCTCTTTGCAGCTTGCCTGCTGCTTCGATTGCGGGCCAGCAGAACAAGCAGGAGAGACGGCGAAGAGGGCAAGTGGCTGAGAGGCTATGGGGCTGGGCAGGGGGCAATGGGGAGTCACATGAGGTGCCCCTGGGGTGCCCCTCCAGGCAGTGGGGCCCCCAGACAACTGTCTCCCCTTGCCCTATCATTGTTACGCGCCTGGTATATTTCCATTCAGGTTGATATTGCTAGCACTATTTTGGATGCCTGCTGTTTATAAAACCAATGAAGATCAATTAAAAAAATGAATGAATGAATAAGCATGAAGCACCTTTGAAACCTCTCCACAGGGAACCACCAATGTGACTGTCCCTGTCTTGCTATTTCTGCAACATTTTGCAGGTTTCCACTTGTGGGTCTATAAATACTACAATCTGTAAAATAATTTCCTAGGAGAGACACCAAATCTCTTCTTTGTTAGTGTGACTACACGGTTTCCTTAAACACACTGGTCTTCAAATTTGTCTTAAAGGCGGTAGAAATCCTGTGCAGATGACTCAAATCCCACTTAAGCCCCACTTTTAACAAATGCCTTGTGCCAACACCTTCTACCATGGTATACTATATTTCATCCAAAGAACACTAAAGTAATTCAATACCATATCTCAAACCTTGACGCCACAACCATCAGAATATTTTGTGTGTGGCCACCAACACAGAAATTGGAATAGAGGTATTTTCCCCACCTCCAAAGGCCCCACAATTCATGTGGCATAGGCTCTCTGTTGAGAACAAGCCACATGACTATCAGAAACCCATGGAGGTGGGGGAAATCCCACAGACTTCTCAGCTCTTGTGGCTACATACAGACAACGTTTCTGAAGCAGTCATAGCAACCAGAACACACTAATGTATATTCAAATAGTAATGCTCAGAAATATCAATTCAAAATTATAGTTTATGATCCATTAACTGCTGGAAACATGATTAGACCAGTCTTGGTCCTGCACCTGGGTTTTAGAAACTATTGTTAACATATGCAGCCGGATCATTAGTATGTTTATGGAGAAACCCCACTGAGTTCAGTGGAACTTAGTCCAAGAAAGTGTGCTTAAAGGACTGCAGTCTTTAGACTCAACTACACATTATGTTAAATATGCACTTGCCACCACCAGCTGATGTGGGGCAAGGACTTGGAAATGCACAATGCCATGACATTAGGACAATAAGACTTCTTAGACATTATGCACAAGGAGAAGGGAATTAAATATATGGTAGTTGTTTCTGGCAATGGGTGCTGTTGTATTCTATCCAGTATATTTTATATTTTGTTGTTTGAAAGTTTGCCCCAGTGCCAGCGGGGATCCTGTGGGGGGGGGGGTGGAGTCAGAAAGGAAAAGAGAGGGAAAGGAGGAGAAAATGGAGTTGTTTTTGAATAAACCCTTAGTTAAATCTATATAAGATTACTTTGTGTTTGTGAGAGAAGCAGCGATAAACTGGTGCATGTTTAACGTAGCTCCAGCCTTACTTTCACTTTCAATATCTAATTTACTAGCCTTCCATAGGCAATAAAAATACAACTATCCAGGAAATCTTCTAAATCCTATCAAGTCATAAAGGAGATTCCTTTTTAACGTCAACCAGGTCTGTGAGTGCAGTTAGTTAATTGCTGTGGATCCCAAACGCCATGTCATAATATCTAAGGGTTGTCCATTATTTCATTATGCTACAAACCCCATTTCTGAGCCAGATTAAAGATTTTTGCATTAAATCCAACTGTATTGTACTGTTTGGGTTAGTTTTAAACAACTTTACAGAAGGACTTATGTTAAGTCATACTGCATCCAAGTGTAATTTACTGGATATATTCTATTACTGGTAAAAACTGATACTTTGTGTGGTTTGGATATGAAACCAAAGCCTCAGAACACAATTGTATTTAATGTTGTTGTTGTTTTTAAAGTGTCATGTCA
The DNA here is from genome assembly GCF_027244095.1 of Hemicordylus capensis. Taxonomy (NCBI): domain Eukaryota; kingdom Metazoa; phylum Chordata; class Lepidosauria; order Squamata; family Cordylidae; genus Hemicordylus; species Hemicordylus capensis. The sequence goes on along the minus strand of NC_069660.1, from coordinate 214,628,568 downwards.
ATGCAAAACATTCATTTTGCAACCATAGTTGAACTCTCCAACTTTTATCTACTTAATATTAAACAAATGTGTTTTTATGCAGTTAAATAATGCCATACACATGTACGTTGGTTTGCTAAATTATATTAACTAAACATCTTGAGTGTCCAGGTTTTCTATTTCAATTAACTTGTAATAAAATTTTATTTTGTATACCAACAATATTGCCCTCTCTCAGAATAATCATGTTATCCACAAAAATACTTATGTGTTTAACTGGTATAACACTATAGGTAGTAACCTAAATGAGTAACATGTAACAGAGACATAATTTCATTTCCTAATTACTTTTTAATAAATAATAATTGATATGGAGTTCAAAGGTATGCATAGTAAAATGGCTAAATATTTATTTTATTTATTATTATTTACATTTTATATCCCGCTCTTCCTCCAAGGAGCCCAGAGCGGTGTATTACATACTTGAGTTTCTCCTCACAACAACCCTGTGAAGTAGGTTAGGCTGAGAGAGAAGTGACTGGCCCAGAGTCACCCAGCTAGTTTCATGGCTGAATGGGGATTTGAACTCGGGTCTCCCCGGTCCTAGTCTGGCACTCTAGCCACTACACCACACTGGCTCATTTGGCCTAAAGAAGTTAGGATGGAGAAAGGGATCCCCTGAAATCCCCAGCCCCCATCAACCCTTACCTGCCTGTGGCTTGAACCTCCTTTTACTCAAGATAGGAAGATCACATTCATCACATTTCAGTCTGGCCAGAAACTAGCATCCCACTACCTATTAAAATAGTCTCACATTGGGAGATTAGCAGTTTAACTGGAATTCCAACATACTGGGACAACCTTTAGCCTAACACCTCCAGCTCCTCGATCTCCCTAGGGTTGACAGACACCAGGGTTCCTTGGCAGGCAAGGAAACCTCAGCTCTTCTTTGGGTAAAGTGACAGTTGCTCCTCCATGCCTAAACTTGATTCACAGAGAGCAATTCCCACCAACCACGGTCTAGACAGTTTGAAAAGACAGCCCTGAATGAATGATAGTTGTTGGGCTTTTCCCCCATCTAAAGCTGGACCCAAGATTATAGCGGGATTCTGCTTGTGAACACACTTATAGATCCTTAACCTAATGTTAGGAGATGGGGGGGATGTTCTTTTTATGCCTGTATTGGATTCTCCTCCTACTTTCTTGTAAGTGGATTTACTGGGCTGGGTGTGTGTATTTTGAACAGTGTGAGAATAAGGTTCTCTCTCCCACATGCTTGCTGATTGGTCATTCTAATCAGCATTGGTCACCTAATCAGCGAAGGAAGAGCGGAAATCTTACAAGATCTCGCTTTGTGGAGATGGAGCAGACTGGCATTGTCAGTAAGCCCAAACAAGAATCCAAAGAGGCACTTTGTGAAGAAGGTGATAGCAGCTACCCAAAGGGGTTTGTGAATAACTCTGGAGTGCAGAAAGTCTAAAAATTCCAAGATCTGAGCCCCGGTTCTCTATAGTTAGTCTACCTATTTGACTGCTAATCAATTAAAAGTAATAAAATATATAATAATCATCTTTTTAAAAATTACTATAAAGTGATGCTCAGTATAAGAAGTCGAAAAGGAAGACAGCCAGGCTTGAATTAAAGAAAATGGTTGACATGTACAAGGCAACACCAACATTTCTGACTCACTGGGGCAGCTGCTCACATGAAAGCCAGCCCACGTTGTGTTGTGCAAGAGCACAGTTGTGCAACTATTTAAAGTAGTTTATTTTAAACTCCTGCGCAAAAACACCAGGGCTGACTCTCACATACACAGCAGCCCCGTGGCTGCTTTGTGCAACATGTTGACCATTGAGAAAAACAAATAGCATAAGACATGGATAGGAAACAAGGGGATTTTGCTAACTCCCAAACATACAGTCATTTCAAAACATATAAAACAGGGATTGCCAACAGGAACCTATCTAAGGGTACTTGAAGGACTCCCAGAGGGTACTCAGTCAGAGCCCTCCTACCTCTCCACACCGCAGTCACACAATTTGTTCCACATCTGAGGATTACCAGTTTGAAGCTGACATGTCCTCAATAATGTGTCCAGTGTGTGTGTGTGTGTGTGTGTGTGAAGACCCTCCTCCTCTGCTCATGATTGGCTGGCCACATACTAACGCTTAGCGTAGCCCTCTCCTCAGTCTGACTGACAGACTTCAGAAAATTAGCACTGAGTACTTATCAAGCTCTGAATGTTCCTAACAGTAACACTTAACTTTGTATTTTTATGTATGTATGTGTATATATACACACACACACAAACGTAAATGTTACAGTTATGTGATGGGCTACTCCAGTCACTGGTTTACATCCAGATTAAGTTACTCATAAGCAGTCTTATTTAAATTAATGGGATACATTTCCTTGGCTGATGAATTTCAGTGGGAGTACTCATGAGTAATTTAGTTACTGGTGTAGGCTGTCTCATAACAGTAACGTGTGTGTGTGTGTGTGTGTGTGTGTGTGTGTGTGTGTGTGTGCACGCACACAATCTTTATGGGATTCCTGAGCTGAAGGTTTGCAAGAGAAAGGGTACACTAGCTCTTAAAAGGCTGGGAACCCCTGACATAACACATTTCCCCCTCTTAACACAACCATGCTATCACACTCAGAATTCAAACAGCAAGGTGGTAAATTTTGCTAACCTTGCATTGCATTCTAATCTACATGAATTTACTGAGTGTGACATGGAAAAACAAGGGAACGATCTTGCATACATTATATAAAACATAATTTCAGACACCTACCTTGCAAAACCTTGTCTTATTTAAACGTATCCTCAACACTGATAGAAATTCTAAACTTCATGAAAATGCACAAGACTCTTGAACTACGTGTCACCATCAGACATACCAAAGCTACATAAGCCATAATATACAAGTTTTAATAATACAATACATGTACAAAGTACTAAAATACACTCTCATACTCACTTCCTCAAATCCACACAACTCTGACAGAGTGACACACAAAAACACACACTATATGCTCTTCTAATATTCATCCACTAGTAAATCTTGGCCACATTGATTATGTTTAATTAAAACCCAAGATACAGGTCATTTTGCACTTAGATCCTGTATTACAAGAACACATTCCTATCTATTGTTGGCATTGTATAAAGGAGCAGCAGGCTGCCTTGGGAACTATTAGGGTAGAAAATCAGAATAATATTTTTAACAGATAAAAAGCTACACATACAAGTAGCATAATGTGTCTTCTGCCTGCAACAACTGCACCAAGGTTTTTTTGAATAGCCAAGCAGAATATTTTTAAAGAATATTCCTTCACAAGTGATCACAAGATAAACAAGTTGTTTTAGTAAGAACTAATCAGCCTACTTTCCTTTCCCTGTATCTATATCTGGACTAAATTCGGTGCAAATTGAGGACCACAAGCTAGATCTCTTGCACCTCAAATATTCATGTGTCCGCCATCTTGGATCAGGGTAGATCCAATTTGCACCGAATTTAGTCCAGAGCCCCTGGTGGCGCAGTGGTAAAACTGCCGCCCTGTAACCAGAAGGTTGCAAGTTCGATCCTGACCAAGGGCTCAAGGTTGACTCAGCCTTCCAAGGTCAGTAAAAAGAGTACCCAGAATGTTGGGGGGCAATATGCTAAATCATTGTAAACCGCTTAGAGAGCTTCCAGCTATAGAGCGGTATATAAATGTAAGTGCTATTGCTATTGCTATTGCTAGATGTCATCGTCACAAACTGCACCACTGAGGTGTCCCTGTGTGTCACTTACTACAGCTTTTCCAAATTTGGTTGAAATTGGTTTGATAGTCCCCAAATTAGCCCACTTGCACCTCAGATGTTCACACGGCCATCAACTTTAATTGGAGTGGATGACATCATCACACACCACACCATTTGGGCATCCCTATGTGTCCCCTACAGCTGTAGCAAATTTGGTTCAAATTGGTTAGGCGGTTCACAAGTTAGCCCACTTGTGCCTCAAAAGTTTACGCACCCACTATCTTGGATTAGGGTGGATGACATTATCACAAATGACGCCGATGAGGTGTCCCTACAACTGTACCTGATTTGGTTCATATTGGTCCAGGTGTTGCTAAGTTGATAGGGGACGGGGGGACACACACACACACACAGAATGCCGAGTGATCTCATAAGCCTACTGGAAAGTAGGCTAAAAAGAATTACATAAATAAATTTCACATAACTTATGGAAATCTCTACACACATCACAACCTAATGCAGCCTCTTCTTTTGCTACTTAATACCCAAAAAACAATCACAGTGACAGACCAATCCAGGAGAAGGATCCTGTTATATACCCCTTTACTCTAGCTAGAAAAGTACTTAATCTTGGTTTTCTAGAGACAAAAGATTATCTGAGTACTTTACTGCAGCTCTTAATTTGAGCCAGATATATGTAAACACCATGAATATTAGATTTTACAGTTTTAACTTAGAAACATGTACAGAATGGTAAGGGTCTACAAATAATAGGCTTTACCTAATTAAATCTGAAACACATTGCTACTTTTTCTAGTATGAAAGCTCTTAAATGTTACTAGAATGATATAAATAGTGTAGCATCAGGAAAGTTGAAGCAAAAAATAACTTTATCATTTTCAACCACCTTCAGTAATAGATACCCACTCATATATAATGGCTAGTGAATGGCTGAAGGAGGACTCAAAAAACACGAAGGCCTCAGATTCAGCAAAATTATAGATAACTCTAACATTTACTCTTCAACCTCAAAGAACTAAGCAGATCTTCATTTGAAATGTTCTCTCACAACAAAAGGCATTTTTACCTGGATATTAAATTGAACAGTTCAGCTTCTAAGAATGGGAACACAGAAGGTTTCAAAATAAAAGCATTGCAAAGCACCCACAATTGTCATCACCGCTTCCAGGAATTCTAGTCATAAGAAAGGCACTTGAATTAAATTACCTAAATTAAAGTTGTAATCCCATCTTCAGTCTGTGATGATACCAAACACCTTGGCTGAAATTTCAGACTTATTATGAACTGGGATATACTGCAGAGAGACAAAGACAGTAATGAAATGTGAAGTTCACTACTGAATTATTGCATAATAATTAAAAGTAGGAAGTCTTCAAATTCCCACTTTTAAAAGATGTCTAACTGAGAACAACTAACTGCCACATCTGAACACACAACAGCGATGTGTTCCCATACTCCGTATGATGCTGCTTCTGTCATTTATTGTTTTGAGGTAAAAAATCACAAACAAGCTGAACAAGGAGCCAGTTCCTTAGTTACATGGGAAGAGGAGGGATGGTTTCCAGTATGCCACTTTGGTCAGACAGAGCACACACAGGTATGCTGGGGTAAGAAATGGCCACATAATCAAGACTGTAACAGCTAGTCATCAGTCAAATCCACATCAGGCAACATACTAGTACAGTGATTCTCAAACTTGGGTCCTTAGGTGTTATTGGACTTCAGCTCCCATAATCCCCAACCAAAGGCCACTGAGGCTGGGGATTATGGGAGTTGAAGTCCAATAACACCTGAGGACCCAAGTTTGAGAATCCCTGTACTAGTAGCTTAAAAAATATGGGTTATAATATGGCAAATAATAGCAATCTAATAGCAACCAGCAGAATGCTGCAGAGTTGTCAGGTGGCATGATACAGGGCAAGACATTCCTCACACACTTCCGCTGGTGACTTTTATTGCCAAGCAAACAACAATTGGTAGCCTGTGTGCAATAGAGGAACATGACTAGTTAAAGAGCAGGGGGACTTCTTATTTACTCTAAGTTTCCATACTGAATATCATATGGTATAATTTTACAGGATAGATTATTTTATTTATCTGACACTAAGGAGAATCATGTCTATTATCAGTTTGCATAAATCAACTCTTAATTATTAGGTTATGGGATAGAGCTTCATGATCTTATCTTAAAAAATATTTATTTCAGGAACATTTATATAAACACACAGAAACCATGGTCTCTAGCAGAAATAACTCTTAAGCAGCAAACATGGTAAGAAAATGCATCTTAAGGCTATAGCTGGCTTGGATGCTCAAAAGTGGAAATGGAGGAATGTAAGTATCAAAAATGCAGAGATCTTGGCCAAGTTTTTAACAATCAAGACTACTGGTTTCAAAGGGCTAAGCAGGTTGAGGCACTGGGCATAGGTGCTTTTTATCAGCTTTGGCTGATACACCAGTTTCTTGAGATGAACGACCTCAAAATGGTGGTACATATGCTGGTATGCACTGGATTATTGCTAGGCTGGATTGCTGCCTAGACTGGATTACTGCCTACAGGCTAGATAACTCTAGGCTTATCCAGGCTAGATTACTCTAGGCTGGACTACTGCGATGTGCTCTATGTGGGGCTACCTTTGAGGGTAGTCCGGAAACTATAGTTGGTCCAGAATGTGGTGGCCAGGTTGTTCTCTGAGTCATCTAGGAGAGACCATATTACTCCTGTGTTGAAAGAATTACACCGGCTGCCAATATGTTTCCAGGCAAAATACAAGGTGCTGGTTATTACCTATAAAGCCCTAAACAGCTTAGGCCCTGGGTATTCAAGAGAATGTCTTCTTCGTCATGAGCCCCAACGCCTGTTGAGATAATCTAGAAAGGTTCATCTGCAGTTGCCGCCAACTTGTTTGGCAGCTACTCAGGAACAGGCCTTCTCTGTTGCTGCCCCTGGATGCTGGAATACACTTCCTGTTGAGATAAGAGCCTCCCCATCTCTGGCAACTTTTAAAGAGGCACCGAAGTCACATTAAAATCCCAGGCTTTTAATTAGATTTATGGTTTAAAATGTTTAATGTTGGTTTTAAATGAGTTTAATGTTAATGATGTTAATTGTTTAATTGTTGATTGGTTTTAATTGGTTTTATTTTGATGTAAACCACCCTGAGCCATTTTTGGAAAGGTGGTATATAAAAGAAAGAAAGAAAGAAAGAAAGAAAGAAAGAAAGAAAGAAAGAAAGAAAGAAAGAAAGAAAGAAAGAAAGAAAGGAAGGAAGGAAGAAAGAAAGCCTAAGGTAGGGTTACTAAACATAAAGGGCTTACTCCAACATAAAAAGAGGAGTTCATACCAGTTTCTACATTGCTGCTTTTGCTGTCTTTAGTTGCCAAACCACAGCTGAGAGAAAATGTGCAAGACCAGGTAGTTTCATTGGCAACAAATCCCTAAGATGGCTCTTTAACTGAAGAGTCATGCATACTTCACAGGGCTGCTGCTAGGGAAACCTATTAGCAACAGTAAAGACAGATACTGGATATTCCCAAGAGTAAAGTACACAGAAAAAAAGAAATTGACAATATGGCAGAGCAGAAAGAAATTATCTTACATATAAACACAATGATATGTACTTGGAGTACCCTGGAAGTTCTGCACTGGGATCATGAGAAATATTTATTTATTTATTTATCAATCATATTTCTATACCGTCTGATATGTACATCCCTAGGTGGTGTACAAAATGTAAAATATTTAAAAGTTACAAAATATAAAATAAAAACAATAGAATGTAATAGAAGATATTAAAAACAAGTTTTAAAATTGTTAAAATTAATTCTGATTAAAAGCCTGCAAAAACAGGAGAGTCTTGAAGTTCTTCCAGAAAACAAATAGGGAAGGAGATGCTCTTATTTCAGCAGGGAGCATATTCCAAAGCCCTGGGGCAGCAACAGAGAAAGCTTGGTCATGGGTCACCACCAAACGAGCCGGTGGCATCTGTAACCGGACCTCTCCAGAAGATCATGACAGGCATCAGGGTTTATGACACAGGAGGTGCTCTCTTAGATAGCCTGGACCTAAGCCTTTAAGGGCTTTATAGGTAAGAACCAGCACTTTGTATTTCACCCGGAAACATATCGGCAGCCAGTGCAGTTTTTTCAAAACTGGTGTTATGTGGTCCCTCCATGCTGTCCCATTGACCAATCTGGTTGCCGCATTCTGAACCAATTGTAGTTTCCAGGCTATGTATAAAGGCAGCCCCATGCAGAGCGCATTACAGTAGTCAAGGCTGGAGGTTACCAGCATATGTACCACTGTTTTAAGGCCATTCGCCTCTAGAAATGGACGCAGCTGATGGGTCCAGGAGCACTTCCAAGCTATGTACCTGATCTTTCCGGGGAGTGTAACCCCATCCAGAACAGGCAGATCTAAACCATCTCTCAGGTCCTGTCCCTGCCACAGTCAGTACCTCAGTCTTATTTGGATTCAACTTTAGTTTGTTATCACTCATGCAGCCCATTACTGCCTCCAGGCAGGCATTTAAGGAAGATATGCCATTTCCCGATGAGGTCGGCATGAAAAAGTAGATCTGGATGTCATCGGCATATTAACACCCAGCACCAAACCTTCTGATGATCTCTCCCAGTGGTTTCATGTAGACATTAAAAAGCATTAGGGACAGTATGGAGCCTTGTGGAACTCCACACTTCAGTTCTCGCTTAGCAGAACAACAGTCTCCAAGTGACACAATCTGGAATCTGCCAGAGAGATAGAAGCAGAACCACTATAAAACCACCCAATCCCACCTCCTTCAGAGGGTCAAGAAGGATACTATGGTTGATGGTATCAAAAGCCACAGAGAGATTTTAAAAAAGGATCAGCAGAGTCACACTCCCTCTGTCGATAGGCAGTTGGAGATCATCCATCAGGCTGACCACGGCAGTCTCGACCCCATTGCCCACACAAAAGCCAGTTTGAAATGAGTCTAGATATTCTGCATCATCCAAAACTGCCTGAAGCTGAGAGGCCGCCACACGCTAAACCACCTTGCCCAACCATGGAAGATTAGAAACAGGTCTGTAATTAGCTAACTCTGAGGGATCCAGTGTAGTTTTCTTCAAAAGTGGTCTAATAATCGCCTCTTTACGACAAGGAGGCATCCTGCCCTCCCTCAGAGAAGCATTTATAATATTTACCAGACCCTCTCTGACAATATGAATATCAGATGAGATAAACCAAGTTGGGCAAAGGTCAAGAGAACAGGTTGTAGGACGCACAGTCCAAAGCAGTTTGTTCACTTCCTCAGGAGTCAAAAACTGAAAACGATCCAATCCAACCCCATGCGAGGAGTTGCTGGACACCTCCACAATAGACTCTGCAGTAAATGTGGAATCCAGTTTGGCCCAAATCTGAGAGATTTTATGAAGTTCCTCTCAACAGACAAACAATTTGTTCTAGTAAGAACTAATCAGCCTACTTTCCTTTCACTATCTCTACAACTGGTCTACATTTGGTTCATCATTGAGGTCCACAAGTTAGATCTCTTGCACCTCAAATGTTCAGGCATCCACCATCTTGGATCGGGGTGGATGACATCATTACAAACTATACCATTAAGGTCTCCTTATGTGTCTCTACAGCTGTACCAAATTCAGTTCAAATTGGTTAAGCGGTTTATAAGTTAGGCCACTTGTGCCTCAACAGTTTACGTATCCACCATCTTGAATTGGTTTGGATGACATCATCACAAACTATGCCATTGCCTTAAGGAGTGCCAGTGCAGGAGCATTTATTATGGAACTTCCCTGGTGGCAGTTCCTGTGCAATGTTTTCTGCACAGAAAATTCACAAAGCTGGGACCTGAGCATGCAAACTATGTTGTTTTATGCCCAGGCTGCAGTTCCAAGAGTTATTTGGTATGTTTACCACTACATGACTGAAAGTCTACAGCTTGTTCCACTGAAGCAAGGGAGAAGGAGGAGGAAAATATAGGTAGCACATTTGAAGTGTTCAGAGCACTTCACAATCATTTTAGTAATGATCAAACTGTACATGCCCACGATAATTGCTTGCTGAAACAAAGAAATAACTTTAAAAGAGGTTACTAGCAGCATAAGCCTGTCAACACTGCTGAAACAAGTCGATGCAGTATAAGGAGTGTTGTTGATGCTGTGTGCCCAGTATAATGAAAACACTTGAACTGTTCAATACAATTGTAGAAAACAGAATGTTCATACAGTTTCAGCAGATTAATATATTGTACATGCTAGGGCTGTACACACAACTGTTAACTGGGTAGGACAAGCATTCCTGATTTTCGACCACGGGTGAGCAAACAACTGGGTAGGAGGGTGGAGAAGTGATCGTGAGTGAGAGAGGAGCAGCGAAGGATGGCACCTGTACCCAGCATTTTGCACCCAGCATTTTGTACGCAACAAGAGCCCCTGGTGGCGCAGTGGTAAAACTGCCGCCCTGTAACCAGAAGGTTACAAGTTCGATCCTGACCAGGGGCTCAAGGTGGACTCAGCCTTCCATCCTTCCGAGGTCGGTAAAATGAGTACCCAGAATGTTGGGGGGCAATATGCTAAATCATTGTAAACCGCTTAGAGAGCTTCCAGCTATAGAGCGGTATATAAATGTAAGTGCTATTGCTATTGCTATTTTAACAAGGCAGGAGGAAAAGCTATCCTGCCCAGCTCTTTTCACGCACACAATCACTCCCCACTCCTCCTACCTAGTTTGCACACACATTAACAACTAGTGCATGGCTCCCAAAGCTGGGTAGGATGCTTGTCCTACCCAATTAATGGTCACGTGAGCAGCCCTACTAAATAGCTAAACTTATCAAGAATAGTAGAGAAATAAGGGAAAGATGTCCTGTCACGCAAAAACCTGGATTTCACTTTCAGATAAAATTACATGCATTGGGCCATTTGCATTGGCAAATGATAATGACACAGGTTTCATCCTTCTTCTTGATGGCTCTTGTATAAATAGTAGCTAGTAGTAACTACTAAGAAACAATGCTGCTATGCTTTACAACTTCACACTGAGAGTCAAACAAGACGTAACATTAATTTCATCACTGGTGTGGGTGTCTGTGTCTGTGTGCATGCGTGCGTGCATGTGATGTGGCACAGTGATGTTAAGCATGAGAACTTCCCACCTTTCTCCACTTAGAGGCTAGCAAAGACCTGTACACTTATTAGGGGAGAAGTCATGCCTCAGAGGCACTGCACATGGTTTGCATGCAGTGGGCCCCAGTTTCAGTCCCAGTTTCAGTCCCTGATATCTCCATGTAAAAGGATCTTGGGCAGAAGCGATGAGGAGACTTTCTTTAAATCTTGAGGAGTCACTGCTAGTTGAAGTAGATAGTCCTTGATGAGACAGGCCCCATTGGTCTGACTCAGTAGAAATCATTTGGATGGATAAAATACCTGAAATCTGCCTCTATACATACCAACCTTATGATCTACTGAGGTCAAAACAAAACAGAAAGCACCAGCTTTCTAAAACAGGGGGTGAGAGGAGGACAGGAGATGCATTTTGTCTACAATGCACATGCTCCCCTTCCATCCTTCCATCCCAGTTGGTAAGCGTTGCTGAATGTTTGTATTATGGCTATTTTATTTGTAAAACCAGATTCACTGCAAGATTAAAGATTCTTAGGAAACTGGCATGATCACTTTATTTGCCCATGGAGGATAGGCTTCTGCAGAGGATATGATAAAAGATACAACAGGCTATGAAGAGTCTTCAGCCAGGTTCTAAAGGGGATCAGGTTGTGATTCCTGGTGTGTGAGAAGTAATAAGTATTCTAATTCTCCTCTAAACGATGTTGGAGGGAACTGAAAAGGTTGGATGCAAAATTGAGAAAGTTGGAAGGGAGGGATAAAAGCTGTATTTGTATTCCACTGCATTCCTGTGGACCGTTGTTGGTTGGTTTGTGAATGCTGCAGGAGAAGCAAGCATAACCTGTGGGCCATGAAGATACAGAATACTATTTAGCACAGGCTTAACTTTATCTCTAATCTAGACCTATTGGAAGGGAAACCGAATCTCATCATACTCAAACTTCATCTTCTTTCTTTAGATACAAAGGGCATCTGACACATGTGGCCTAAAATTAAGAATTCTGAACTTAGCACATACAGGGAAAGCATCTTCAAAATTGGAAAGCAACCTCAAAATTTAATCTGCACCTAATGTATGGCAGCATCAAAAGGTGCCCTATGGCAGGGCTGTGTGTATCCTACAATCCTCTGCAAGCATAGAAAAAGCCACAGAATTTGACATTCTCAAAGCTTAAAAAAACAACAGTCCAAGAACATTTCTAGCCCCGATGACAGCAAATATAAGCAAAGCTCTTCTCTATGGACAGCAAAACTGCAGCAGGCCTGTCTATTTATCTGTATTCTTTTGAGCACTGACACAAACTGAAGGGACATAAAAGAAGTTTGGATACATAAACATTTTTTACATGTGAGATCAAGCTAGAATTGCTGGGATTTGAAAACAAAGGGATGACAATTTGCTTTTAAATTAAATTCATTTGGACTTTCATCATTTGAAAAACAATCACTGCTCATTGCCCTCTTCCATCATTAATCATGCTAGAATAATAAACATTCCTGGACACATTCTCTTTAAACAGTGGTCTTTCCTTCCAAATCTATTGGCAATGTCTTTCATATACACAACTTATGGCTCACTTTCCCACGTTTGAATGCTTATAGAAAAACTGGCCTCCAAGTGAAAATCATTACCTTGGAGGTGGCAAGAATATCATCTAAAGCTAAATAGATTCTCTTCTACCACAACACAGCTTGGGCTAAGACATTTTCTCTGTGTGATTTTTTTTTTTTAAATAAAGCTCTTCCACAGCACTGAACATTTTTACAACTTCACCCCCTGTGTTAATGCTGCTTCCTGAAGAATGCTTACATAAGACACATGACATTTAGTAAAGGAAACAGCACTGCTTTGTGAAAAATGTCTGGCAAGGACCCTAAGCACTGACTGCTCTAACTATTCTATCCAATCCATTCTTCTTATTTACAGGCATCATAAGTCAAAGGAAAATATCTTTCAAGATAAATACACTATGCTACACTGACATAGAACCTCTTCAAACAAAACTTTGTGGAAGCAACGCCATTTAATACCTGTTTCCTAAATTGTGTGTCACAATTTATTCGTGGCTGGGTTCCCAGATTGCTAGCAATGGGTGATGGGGGCAGTACAATGGCCTGAAGACAACACACTGGCCCCACCCTCTGAGTGAAGGACAGAAAAAAATAGTATTATTTATTTATTTATTTAATTTCTACCCCACCCAAACTTACGTCTCTGGGAGGCTCTGGTAAGTTTGGCTGCCCAAACTTACGTCTCTAGTAGTAAATACTATTTATTTCCAAAATAGTAAATTTGGGAATTGCTCTATATGCCATATGTGCTGGCCCAAACAGATACCCAAGCTCTTGCATCTGACCTTATCAATATTGTCACCACACAGCTTCACTCCAGACAGCCAAACTAGCATGCATACACATCATATTTATTTATGTATTTGATTGGATTGATTGATTGACTTTTATACTGCTCTTCCAAAATGGCTCAGGGCGGTTTATAATTAAAACAAACCATTAAAACAGTAAAGAGCTAAAACAAAGATTTAAAAACAATATAAAAACAATTAATTAATTTTTTAAAAAAAACAACAACTAAACAATTACAATAATTAAAAATCCTGGAACCGGGTTAAAATATTAAAACCGATTTAAAAACCCTGACCAAACAAAGATGTTTTAACATTACATTATAATATATTAAAGGCTGCACTATGCTCATGGCTTCAACAAAAGCAAAGATGTCCTCTTTTTCGTCTGTACAGATCTGTCCTTGGGTTTCCAATGTCATCCATAGCATCAAAATCTTGTAATCAGTAATCATTCTTTTCTGCTCCAGTCACAAATACTAGAATAAGTCAAACAGCTACCAGGTGAGAAAAGAAAAGAATAGTTCCTTGTTGACTACTCACAGAGGTACACCTAGGTAATTTTGGAGCCTGGACCTAAAGGCCTTTTGCTGCCCCCGCTGCTACTGCCACATAAGCTGCAATGCACTATTTTTTACACCTGAACATGCTCAAGGAAAGCTGAGAACTTTTTTTTGGTAGTTTTAGAAAAAAATCTGAATAAGATACTTCCCACCGGCCAGTGTTTCCTCTAACAAGAATCCCCAGATGCTGTTGACTGCAACTCCCAGAATCCCCAGCAGCAATAACCTTTGCTAGGGGATTCTGGGAGTTGTAGTCAAAAACATCTAGGAACCCCTATTAGAAGGAATACTGCCACTGACCTGCAGATACCCATATTTATTGTAGTAATAAATTAAGTTGGAGTTCTCTTTTTATCTGCAAACAGTTTGACTCTAAGAAGTGTTCAGATTGGCATTTACAGGAAAAACACAACTGTTTCAGAGGAGCTCTAAAAACTCCAGCCATTCACCTCCATGTTGGCTCCTCTTCCCCGGATACCACAGTTTGCATGGACAATCCTGCCACTTCAATTAGCTGAATGCACTACCCCCTTTTCTGGACTAGACAGGTGGTGATTATATGTTGGCCTGGGTGTGTGTGAGTATGTGTGCGTGTGCACACAGTGGCAAGCAAGGGAGGTGTGTGCTGGCTGCAGGCACTTGCCTGGCACTACAGTTTGCTTCTGCCTCCCTCTCTCTCCCCACACACCTGTAATCACCACTCAGCTCAGGGGGAGGGGGGACACACTCACTCACTCTATCGCGCGTGCGCAATGGTGACTGCTGCTAGTGCTACTCACTCTGAACACCCTTGCAACAGCCTCTGCTTGTACTGCCTCCCCTTGTGCCGCATGCATGCCACATGCATTACTATGACTGTGCAGGCACAGGCAGGTGGAGCAGGCCCAGCCACACTCTGCCTTCATCACCCACCCACCCACTCCAATACTCAATCAATCAATCAATCTTTATTATGGTTTTTGACCAGCATAACCCTTATACCCAAGAATCCTCTCAGTCATTTCCTCAACATTTGAGGAAGCGACTTATGTGGAACAGATTCTTATTGTCCATTGGTTTGGGCAACAATGTTCCATTCCCATTCCACAGATGAATGGAGATTCCATAACTATTTTTAGATGAAATATTTCAATACACCCTTGGAGATTTTCAAGATGGTTTGGTTACTCTGAGGTCTATTTTGCTCTCATTCTTCCCCCACACACACACCAGCTCCAGATGTATAAACATTAGTAGGCAATGGTGCTCTTTGGACTGGACTTCTGGTCTGAAGTCCAGTCCTCCACCAGGGTGGGGGCTGTGCCACCGGCTTGTGCTGCACTCTTACTGCCAGGCACCCTGCATGAGCCCGCCCACCTGCCGATGCAGCCCATCCAACCAATCTCCTGTTGCGTGGCCTGCCACAACTCCAGGATACAGCCAAACCCAGAGCCTTGCTGTTCAAGATGGCATATTCTTACATAACTACTAAAGATATCTTCTCACAATATATTCAGATACAAACACACAGATTCAAATTACACATATATTATGTCAATTGTAAAAGGTGCAAACATGTAAGTCTTCATTTCCCCCTTTAATTTTAGTCCCAGAGCCAGTATAAAATGGCAAAACGTTACAGGTCTGTTCCTAGCAAATAACAACAACAACAACAACAACTCAGTAGGATAAATCACATGTATCATATCACACTAGGAACTGCACAAAAACTGCACTTCCCATTAACCCCCCCCCCCCCGCCATCTTTCAGTTACTTGACCTTTAAGGTCATATTTCCCACAGGTCTCCTCAAACACAAGAGCTAAAAATATATATCATAATCCCCTGACATCCGTTGGCTCAAGTCTCAAATTAGCAGACCAATGAAAATGAAGAAATATAGGATTCCAACAATAATTTTAATATCTATAAAGAAATTCAGATTTGCCAGCAAGCCGCTCTGAGTGTACATGGGAAGCCATGTAAGCACCAGTTGCTCCAGTTTAGATGCTGGTTCTAAACATTTGGACCCAGAACAAGGTTTCAGGATTACTGTCAGTTACCTTAAGCTGTAGCGAGAGCGAAGTCCCCCATGCTTATGTTCCTTCAAAAGACACCGATAGGAGCAATCTTATATTTAGCAATTGGGGAAAAAACAACACCTCACTAAATAGCAGTGTTCAAAGGCTATCAATCGGATTGCCAGGTCCTTGGATTGCCGGGACTGTGTCTATAACTTTAAGATACCAAGTGAGGCATTCATCACCCCAGTCCTCTCAGCCACCCATATCCACTACCTGCTGTGGAGGAAAATTAGAATTATGGTGGCTATAGTAGCTGAGGGAAGAGGATTGATGAGACACACTGTGGCTGTACTCTCACCCTGAGCACAAAAACTTAAGAACTGCTTATGCTAGATCAGGCCAATGGTCCATCTAGTCTGGTGTGCAGCCACAGTGTGTGTCTCCAATGGTAGCCAGCCCCTGGGAAATTAATAAGCAAGGTTTATCTGTCTATCTATCTCTCCATACTGCCCTTCCAAAAATGCCTCAGGGTGGTTTACTTTTAAAAAACAAAACAATTAAAATCAATTAACAGTTAAAATAAAAAGTTATAAAAACAATATAAAACCAATTAATAATGAAAACTTTTAAAACAGTTTTAAAACCCAGGAAAACCAGACCAAACATTTACAGTTTAAGAACAGTTTAAAAACCCTGGAAGGCCAGGCCAAACAGATAGGTCTTAAGGGCTCTCCTGAAGGCCAATAATGAATTCAGATTACGGATTTCTGTAGGGAGTGCATTCCACAGCCCAGGAGCAGCTACAGAGAAGGCCAGCCTCCAAGTCACCACTAGACAATGCCACAGTGGTAACTGAAGACGGACATCCTCAGATGACCTTAAAGTGTGTGGGGATCCTGCAGAAGAAGGTGCTCTCTAATATAACTCTGACATGGATATAAAGCAAGAGCTTCAGAGCATTTACAAGGTATAAGCAGTAGCTCTGCACAGCCCTATGTAACCCATGTTATTGCTACCAGCCTTATTAACAACAATGGTAGGGAATAAAGTCAGAAAATCCATTCTTAATCTGGTAAATAAAGGGTGTAATGAGTTTCCCTCCCCCTTTCCTTAACTAACACATGGAGCATGTTCTGCAGGGTCTTCAGAAACTTCTGGGAACTTGTTACAGAAACAAGCAAAGAACGGAGCTATCCCAGATCAGATGCAGAAGAAAGCCTGAAAATAGTTCATTTTATGAGCATGTCTCTATTTTATACAGGGACTGTAATCAAGTGGTATCTTCATTACCCTTCAAGCAAGTTGCATTCACCATATGATCTTGGCCAAGGGCAAGAGGATTCTTTCTATGTTTTTAGTCTACTTTCCAGTAGGCTTAAGAGTTCATCTGGCATTCTGTGTGTGTGTCCCCCATATCAACTTCGCAATGCCTGGACCAATATGAACCAAATCGGGTACAGTTGTAGGTACAGTTGTCCTTACTAGAACAACTTGTTTCTCTCTCTTTCTACCTCCAAGATTACATATATGTGTAGTATGGACATTGCTATGTGCTTCCTCAAGGGTGCTGAAGATAATTGAGTATTTTCTTATTACTTTTGTATAATTAAGGGCTTTGGTATCATTGAAGCAAGATTACTGTTTATGAAGTACTGTTTATGTTGTAAATTTAATCTGCTTTAAAATTGTGTTCTGATGAAAGAAAATATTTAACTTCAATCATTTTATTTGTTACTGCATTCATTTCAAAAGTTGGTTTAGGGAATTGTGCGGCCACAGGTGGGAGTTCCACTGTCCAGTAAGATTGAACCCGTCTGCTGCTTAAGAGGAGGGGGTTACACCTAGTTATCAATGAGGGGAAGGTTTCATTGACCCCAATGAGAGGTTTAAGTAATAAGCAGGAGGTAGGAGCAACAATTTTCAAAAGCAGACTCCATCTATCTATAATTGTCCTAAACATAACCGTCACTAATCCCATGTGTGGCAGCTCTTGCAAGAGTTCGCAAGCGAGCTGCTCATTAGCGACGGGGAGAAAGAAACTGCTGGCCAGGAGAACGGCCAGGGAGGAGAAGCGGGGAGGAGCTGGGGAGGAGAAGTGGCAGCCCAGCCGCCGAGGGAGGAGAAGCAGCTGCCCGGCTGCCTGGCCACCAAGGGAGCATGAAATGGGGCTGGGGGGCGGAGCACGAAATGAATATGGGGGAAGATAGGGAGAACGAGAGGCGTTATTCTGGATAAATTCTTAAACAGTCACAATACTAATAAATTTGATGCTTAAACATTTAAAACAGCAACACAAGAATGGAGTGATGTATATGCTATCCTGAATCAAACTACTGCTCTCAATGAAGTCACTTGTTGGCAGATGTTTAAAGTGAAGCTGTTTCATAGCTTGTGGTAAACTCTTGAAAATGTGACACAAAACAAGCAGTGCTTTCCTCAAAACCTGGACCTCTTGTTCCCATTCTTTTGTGTTGACAATATAAATATGCAGTAGAAGCCTTCAAGATTTGCATTCATGTCTGTGCACTGAATAGACAGTCTGTATTAATGGTTGACCATGACTCTGATAACGTTTAAGAATCAAATAATCCTAGCCACTTGTTTGTTTCATTCCATGCTATTTTTTTTCTCTTCAAAGAGGTCATGTTTCCCAATAACATCTTCCCTCTTCAGCTGTTCATTTATTTATCCTTTTGCTGTATCTTTCTATAAAGCTGAAAATGCAGTAAATAAAATCTGGACCAAACTTGAACTAACCTTTCCTTTCATGCCCTCTTCTCCTTGCACACTGACAATTTCACCATCCAATTTGTTGTACAGGACCAGAGTGAAGCCTTTGCTTTTTCTTTGACTCCTCTCTATTACTCATATTCAGTCTATCATCAAATTGTGCTGCTTCTCTTCTAGAATATGGCCCTTCCTTTCTACTTCCTTGGCAAAAACTCTAATTCAGGTCCTGGTCTTTTCTCACCTGTACGACTGCAACCTTCTGCTCATAGTTCTTCTAGTGTCACATCTTGGTTCCCTCAACTCTACGCAGCACCCTGCTGCTAAAACCATTCACCTTTCTAATTGCTCCAAACACTTCTCTCTTCCTTAAATAATCCCTTCACTGATTTTCTGTCTGCTCCCAGATCAAGCACATGCTTCCTGTCCTTTACTTTCAAAGCCCTCTATGGCCTACTCCTCCCAACCTCCTAGATCTCATATCCCATTACACTCCTGCCCATGACCTCCAATTCTACCACCTTCAACTGTCCAAATGTCTCCTGCTTTCTCAACTATCTTCTTCACTCTTTCTCCCTTGATGCCTCTTATGTTTGGAACTGACTCCTGGTACACCGCAATGCCTCTTCTTATTTCTTTCAAATTCCTTCTTAAAACCCACTTTTCCTTTGAAGCCTTTGGCACAATGCCTTAGTCACCATTCTCTAATTAAGCTCTGTAATGAAGCTCAAGTACATGTAACTGAAACAGCTATATCCTCCTCCTTTCCCTGCTTCCACTTCCCTTTCCTCCTTCTGTTGTTTCCCCTATGTTGATATCTAGATTATAAACTCCTGAGGGCAGGGTCCGCCCTCTTAATCTTTGTACAGCACTATGCACATGGATGGTGCTATGTAAACAACAACTTCAATGTGGGTGCCAAGGTCTTGTGAACTTAGCCTGCAGTGCAGAGCTTTGAAATAAAGAATCACAGCTGCAGGACTAAAAAGTTCAAGGATCTGAAAGAAGAGTCTAAACTGAAGCTTGTTTTCATTTGCCAAGGCCAAATGCTAGTGTAGGCCATGACTGTAAAGGCAATTCAGTGAGCAAAGAGAGACCTGTGTAAACCACAATCATTAGCATATAAGGGGTGATAAGTTATAGGAGATGCAGCATGTCTCTTGATTAAACAACTCAGACCTGTCCATTGTTTTGTAAAAACACCGTTAAATCTTCCTCATTATTTTGTCAAATACTCAATTCTTTTGACTGATTTTGAAAAACTGGTACTGTGGAAGCCAGCAAAAGTCAGACTGGCACAATTCAAATTGGATGGGAGAAATTTAGAAGTCTAGGGAGAAAGTACTCCAGGGCATTTTCCAGATTACTGCAACAGGTTCGTAACATGTCTGCTAAGTCTGCTAAGTAAGGTTGGTAACATGTCTGATCACTGCCCAGAGCCTCTGGATGGGGCGGTTTATAAATGTACTGAATAAATAATAAATAAGTGCCCCTCCGTATTGCCTGTGTTTCAACATCGCGGTCACTATGCTATCAGCAGGGTACCATTCATATTTCTGATGCCCAGTTCTGGATTTTATTGCTTTGTTTAAGCCCTATAACGTTGTTTTGCAGGGATATAGCTGTATTTTTCTGTTTTAGGAGGCTTGCCCCATTGTTTGTGCATTGCAAAGTAGGGTGGTGTGGATGGTTCAAATCACAGCGTGACAATTTGTTGATTTTTAACTAGAGCCACTCTCCGTTCATGAAAGCCCCTTTCCGTGCCTGAAAATTTTTTTAAAATCTTTTCTGCTCATTCGCTGTAGTGAAGGGGCCAGAGGAGCGGTGGCGGCATGGGCAGCCGGTGAGGTCAGCCAAGGGAGGAAGCAGTGCAACGGCAACGGCCATCTTGCAATGCCCAAAGGAGGGAGGGGATCAGAGGTGGCGGGAAGGGGGGTAGCGACTAGCCAGCAAAACAGCTCCCAGCTCGCTCTCACCTTCACTGGCCTGCCTGCCTTCCCAGCCCGACTTTTGCATGGTGCCGCGACGGCACCTCTTCTTCCACTGTTGCTTCCTTTTGCATTCTGCTTTTGGGGCAAGCACGGATCTGGTCACTTAAGAAGGAGCCCATTTAACTGAATCATTTACTTCTGTGCAATCCAGCTAAGTGGCTGACTGGCGGTTTAATCTTTAATATTTGCTTACTGCAAGGCAACGGACTCCCCCCGCCACCCCACCCCGCTTTACTGCAAGGAAGCCCAGTGAACTGAATAATTTACCAGCAAGCCTGCAAACTGTTCTCCATGCTATGTGGTGTGGTGGGCTGTCATGAGACGTATGTAGGAGTTGGTGAGTGAGTGTGTGAGAGTTACCCTAGTAACCAGGCACAGAAGGTTCAGAGGGGGAGGGATTTAAGAAAGGCAGTGGAGACAGAGCGGGGGGGGGGGGGGGGAAGAGTGTTGGATTTAGTTGTGTGGGAGTAGGAGGTGTTTTTGAGCTGGGGGTTGAGAGTTTGGATGTGTGTGTTCTGAACAGGAGAGATTGTTCAGGGGGGTTGTGTGGAACTTGAAGGGTGAAGGTGTGGAGGCTGGAGAACCAGCAGTGTTCTGGGCAGCTCCTCGTAGCAGACAAGAAGGCCTGGAGGAATTCACTAAGTTTACAAACCCAAGTTTAATCACCTCCCTCCCGGTTATCTCATCTCCCTATAGATTACATTTTATCCAGAGCAGCTTTAAAAAAAAAACAAAAACATTTTATATCCCGCTCTTCCTCCAAGGAGCCCAGAGTAGTGTACTACATACTTTGGTTTCTTCTCACAACAACCCTGTGAAGTAGGTTAGGCTGAGAGAGAAGTGATTGGCCCAGAGTCACCCAGCTAGTTTTCATGGCTGAATGGGGATTTGAACTTGGGTCTCCCTGGTCCTAGTCCAGCACTCTAGCCACTACACCACGCTGGCTCTCTAATGTACCTAGTAACTTTGTAGAGAAGCTTGTCTGCCCTGCTTTGCAGAGATCTTTATTCTAATCAGTAAATAATAAACCTATTCTTGTTTTCATTTTATACCTGAACATATATGCCTATCCTGCGCTCACAAGGCTACACAGCCAAAGGCATTGAGTACCGAGAGCAGGGTAACAAGAATTTATATGGTGGCAGTGAGAGAAAGTAAAAGCTGAATGAATTCTCAGAACCTGAAGACTAAACTGTCATAGAACAATAAAAACAAATCACCTCTCTAGAATTGAGAGGATCATCAGGGTGGAATCCTGACAAGCACTCATTCCACAGTTCAAGGATTTCTTAATATCTAAAGCGCCTCTCCGTATATGAATTTTTTAAAAAAATTGCTCAGGTTCTTGCGCACTTGCACAATCCCTTTCTATTTCTTTAATACAGAGGCAATCAAGGGATTGTAGTTTGCGCCATGGTGCTCCCTCCTAGTGGTGATTTTGTGCAAAAGCACCTAGAGAAAAATAATTTTTTAAAAAAACTCATCATGTCATTCCCACTCTATGACCTCACTAGCCCAAAATGGAGGAGGCAGGGCAGTAAATGCGATTCTGGTGGAATATGGACACCTCCTGCCCGGAAAACCCACTGCAGCAATAGGCAATTTGAACGGCCACAACCCTATAACAATGCATTGAAAAACGCATTGGAACATGCTGTGCTCACAGTTTCCAGCCGCTGCCTAATACTGTTGCACTTTGGAACACATTAACCAGTGCAAATCTCATAATCTGGAAAACACGCAGGTAAACAAATTCACAGCCCAAGTTGGAGGTGGGATTCATGGTAAAGAAAGATGCCTACTACTGGCTAACAGCCAGTTGGCATCCCCACTCCCAAATATCAACTAGAATGATCTAGAGATGTGATTTGCTCCTTAAAAGCTCTGCACCATAAACTAAACTCCTAAGACCTTGGCACCCACAGTAAAATTGAGATAGTTTTAAAAAACACAAATGTCTTCAGTGCATTTTCAGCTTTACAAAAAGATACAGTATAAATGAAACAAAATAATCAAGAAACAAAAACTCAAGTGACTTTTCTTTATCAAAAGGTAGTTTTCATTTCCTTCTGTCAGAGAAACTTCCATAAAGGCAGGCACACAAAAGCCAGCATTTTTCTTGAATGATCCACAGAACAAAGGAGGGAAATCTGGGCAACTCAGTAAAAGGAATTCTATTCAGATATCTACAAAACTGTAATACAGAGTTTTGTATTGGTTACTCTTTTTGTTTTCTCAGTCATAGCTACAGCCCTGAACAATTTATTATAGCTTTCAGACCACCTCTTATAATTTTCTATACCAAGAGTAAGAAAAGGATCTTCTGTTCACTCTGGCTAAGCCCCACTATGTAACTCCAGGGTAATACAGACAAGAGAAGAGAGAGAGCAGTAAGGATGAGGAAACACCCAAATTCACAATTCATTCCCAATCTCATTGCCATGGATAAGAGATGGCAACTTTATAGCCGTAGTCTGCCTGGAATCAGGATTTTGAAGGACCACCTTTTCCCACCCACATGAGTCTGCCTGCCAATTATCTGAGGCCTTGCTCTGCATCCCATGGCTAACAGATGCTCAACTGGCCAGGGAACATGACAGGGTAAATGTATTGGTGGTACCTGGATTGTGGAATTCCCTCCCTGGTTTGCCCTTTCGCTGATGGTGTTCAGGACAGTGGTCCAAACTCTATCTGTTCCATTGTCCTTTACTTCCTCTGGAGGCTGGTAGTGTTTTGTATTTGGCTTTGCTGACTGTTATGTATTGTATTTATGTTGTGACTGTAGTTAAATTATTGTAAGCTGCCTTGAAGGTCTCTTAAATTGAACCAAAAGGCAGGGTATAAATATTTTAAATAAATAAACATGCATACATACATGCATGCATAAATTAATGACTGCAGTAGGCCTCTGTAGCTAACAGAAGAAAAACTGATTTTAAAACCAAGAGGTAGCAATTAGCCCTGGGGGACAGAAAGTTGCTCAGTCTAGTGCTCTTCAATATTTCAGGAAGTAATCACAGAACCAAAAATTCCATTTGGTGAACATAGAAAGCTGCCATATTCTGAGTCAGACCATAGGTCTATCTAGCTCAGTACTGTCTTCACAGACTGGCAGCGGCTTCTCCAAGGTTGCAGGAAGGAATCTCTCTCAGCCCTATCTTGGAGAAGCCATGGAGGGAATTTGAAACCTTCTGCTCTTCCCAGAGCGGCTCCATCCCGAGGGGAATGCCTTACAGTGCTCACTCTTATAGTCTCCCATTCATATGCAACCAGGGCAGACCCTGCTTAGCTAAGGGGACAAGTCATGCTTGCTACCACAAGACCAGCTCTCCTCTCCAAAAACATAGATAGATTTGTATCATTGTCTTTCAGATCCCTTTTAAGCCAGATGCACAGACAGCTCTAAGTATAAGCAAAATTGCTTGGTCTGTGCTAATGATCAACCTCCCCCGTTTAGGAGAAGCACCCTCTATTATAGTTGGGTTTTTTAAATTATTATTCTATTTCCCCCATCATTTCTGCCAAAATAAACACTCTGTTCCAAAATATTGCAGTGGAGTTAGAAGGTGTGTCTTATTTTTCTTCTACAAACCTCCTTATTTATAGATTAAAATTTTGGTAGGTGTGCCCAGGAAGAAAAAGCTGAAGGGCTTAACACACTGCAAAAAAGCAACATTTGTTCTAACAGATTAACAGGCAGGCAAACTGAGAAAAGAAGTTGTACTTTCCTTCCTTACACATGGTTCTTGTTCATCAAAATGCAGCTTTATGCAAATAGTGACAATGGAGCACATAAAACAAAATGAAGCTTCACGGCAAATCTGCTAAAAGCAGTGGGATAAGCTCATGAGCTGAATTTGGCCTTAGTTGATCACACAAAAGCCCAGATCAAATCTCAAGGAAAAAAGGCATGCTTTTCTTAGGGACATTACATACATTAGGAAAGAAAGGTGACAGTGTTTATGAGAGCAATGAAGAAATTTCTCATCCTAGCTCTTTTCATCGTGATTGAAGGCTAATAAATTCCTTTTTCTACAAATACTGAGAAAATTTATTATTTACCAATTCACAGCACGGCTTCTTTAACAAAATTTACTAGACACAAATTACTGCTATGTCTCACTCTATCCTATCCCACCCATTCCCCACACAGAAGATGTGAACAGCCTTCCAACTGTTTTTGGACTACAAAAACTCCCAACCCCAACCACACTTACCAATAGATAAGGAATGATAAGGAATTGTAGTTCAGCATCTGCAGGAGGGCCAAAGTTGTGCAGCCCTGGTTTAACAGAATCAACAGTGATCAGAATACACCACACAAACCTTCCTTTTAATATCTGTAGTTGGCCTTATGAATTACACCAATTTAACCCTTTTTTGCTTAACTGGGAATATATGGGATTTCTCGGTATATCTTCTCATCATTAACATGTAAAGGCACTAGTAATCCAGAAGCTCTTTCTGTGTTCAGCTTATTCAATTTCACATTCCTTCACACAGCTCAAAAAAGCCTCAAGGCTATACCCTCTGAAAGACTCCCTATCTCCCAGAGCAGTAAGAAGTTCCAGGGACAGCACTACCCAGGTCTGGCTTCCTTTGGAGGAGAACACTGGAAGCTTGTTGTGTCTTTGTAATATTTGGTTTATTTAAAAATATACATATTGGGCATCAGGTGGAAGGAAGCAATAGATTACATCAGATCCCCAGATCTGCTTAACTGGGGGCCTCTGTACTTAAGATGCTTCTCATCAGCTTTCAGGATTTTCTCAGAATGTTGCTTCTCCATTGAGTGTCTGTCTCCCTCAGAAGCTGCCTTTTCTTTACACTGACCACCCACCCCTTGGCTGAGAATGGAGGGAAGATTAATCACTTTTTTTTTTTTGCTTCCCCACATTCCAGAATATTCCAGAGCCATCTCCCAACCATTAGACCACATTAAGAACCATGAACTGGTCTTCCTCCTCAGCTGTTAGGGAATATCAGCATTCCTTTATCAGATCCCAGAACTCTGATCAGGTATGGTCTTCAGACAAAACCATAGTGATAGGCCATGAACAAAAATTAAGCCCAAAGCTCATAACAGTATAAAAGGCAATGTCAAATGTGTATGTTGGGCTGTGGGTGTGGGAAATGGCCATCTGTGCAAGTTACACATATGAAAAACTTTGACAAATATTTTTATCTCTCAAGAAATTGACATATTATCATGATGGTGTTTGGAATCTGCAAAGACTTGAACATGTTAAAAAGCACACTACAGTAAATGACAACCATTATTGCTTTATTTAAAGCAGAACTTGTAGCTGATCAGGACCATACACTTTACATGAGAGCCCAGTTCAGGTTGTCTTCCGATGCCAATATAATTAATCCAAGTTCCCCTGTTTTCCCTGTAAACATGGAGCTACTCTGGGTCAATCCATGAAAACATATGTTCCTTGATAAATGTGGAGAAGTGATTCATATAATCCCTAACTTTTCACTCAGAAATGTGTAAATATGTAATATTGTCAGAGGTGCACATCTTGTTCATGTTTATTGGCTGGGATATAGGTTTTTTCAATAACTGTCAGATAAAATAGACAACCACTCAGCAGACTAACAACTAGCTAGTGAATATAAGCAGTTGTTCAACAGAAGTGGGTCAATATTTCATAGAATCTCTATCCATTAGAAAAGGGGTCCTGTGAGGATGAAAATGTATATACCACGATCTTACTAAGCATCTGGTTTTGATGTGTGTCCATATCTACTTCCTTTAATGAATGTCTACAACAGGGCTCCCCAGATGTTTTTGGACTACAATGCCCATCATATCCAGCCACTATGGCTTTGGGCCATTATAGCTCGGAGTGGTGGGACTTGTAGTCCAACAACATCTGTAGACTCATGATTGGGAACCCCTGAACTAGAACTGTGGGTACAATAAAGATACTGGAAGCCACAACTAGCTTCACCCAGACCTCCCAACTCCACTCATACATACAGTGGCGCTCTTACCCCTTCGGCCCGGGGCCAAAGTGCAGGGCCTCCACACCCCCTGGGGCCCCCCAAATCCTCTTTAGACTGTTCCAGGTGATGTGGTTGCTGCTAGCCTGCGCTGTGCTGGGTGGCCGAGTGTGATTATGACCTGTGCTGGGTGCTTTAGAAACAGAGGGGGGAGTGTGGAAAGAAAAATGTGGGATGGGAATATGTTAAGTTGCAAGTAGGAATGTTTCTTCTACTGCATATTTGCATAAATATACTCCATCCACATGTTAAAAATACTGTGTTTGTTGTATGTGTGTAAGGGGATGAGGCTTAAATTGCAGCGGGAGGGGGGGCTCCAAAGGCCTTTAGGTCCAGGCTCCAAAATTACCTAAGTGCACCTCTGCATACAAGATGATGCAATGAAGCACACACTGCCAACATTTTCTAAAATTGCTTACTTTAACATGCTTGTCTTATTGCGAAGTCAGCAAGTACATAATTTCAGCACACACCTGTGATCAATATTTCTATTGAAAACTTTTATAGCAATAGTCGTCTGAACTATTCCAGTAAGAAAGTTCCTTATTGAAATATATCAAAAGCAGAACAAAAGGAAATATTAAAAAGTCAGCTATTTATGTTGATACTGACACAGTGCATTGCTGCTTTGAGGCATCAGTATCACTCACATTTACTCTTATACTGCAAGAGTTCATTGCTATGTGACTCCAGAAAAAATATTTGTGATTAACTCCTGCTGAGAGCAATATAACCAAAGTGTACTGTCAAATTCTTAACCCCAACCCCTTTCATTTCAATGGGACTTGGCTCTATTTCCCATCTCCAAGTCATATGGGAGCCACCTCCTCGTGGTGCTGCTTCACATGGCTATGGTGTGTGCATGACTCATATAACTGTTCCCACCCAAGCATCACTCTACCAGGAGAGATGGCAAAAATCAGGTGTGCAAGACTCACTCAAATTAGACCTCCCTCCCTGGTGTGGTTTCACACATTTATGGCTACACACATATCACATCAAAGGAAGCAGCTTCCACAGAACCATGGCTATAAAGGGTCTTATTTACTATAAACATTTGCAGAACTGTGTTATTATCATCTATACAAAATACAGACTTGTTTATGAGATTGATACTAACTTCAAATCAACCACGGAGGCTTTGTGAATTAATCTGTAAATCCAAACTCATGAAACCAGATTAGATCTGTTAGCTCCACTGTTCTTTGGGAATAACAGTCCAATCTTACTAGGAAATAAACTGTAAATTAGAAACAGATGAATGGAGTTTGTAGATATGACTTCATGTGTGTCATGTTCTATCTAGGCTGAGGCTCAATATGTTGCAGCAGGCTTTCGAGTCTCTAGGCCCTGGTGGGCAAGCCCTGCCCTGTTGGATCACAAATTGGCAACCCTTGCAGCACAAAGAGTATGAGAAGGTTTTGTTTAAGGCAGTCCTTACCTCAGTTTCAATGTCTCTTTGGTCCTGGTCAAGTGTTTCTGTATTCTCTGGCTACTCAGCTTCTCTGATCTTTGGCCTACTGCAATGTTCTTTGTGGTAAGATCCATGGGCCAGCAGTGACCCCCAACAACCTTAAGAGCAGGTCCCTACCCAACTGTTTATTAGGCATGTGCAGATAAAGTTGGATAATATGCAGAGTCCCCTTGGCACTTTGTAGAGATGACTGTTACCACTGTGCCGTACTGCACTTTGCCCAGAGCTGGTGGGACTCCTTTAAGGGAAACCAGAGCCCTCTTGAGCCCCTCGGAAGGTGTGCACAGAGTGCTAGGAAGTGTAGTCCTTCCTAGAGCTCTCCCCACAGAGCTCAAGTGGCAAGAGATTATTTGGCTAGAGTAGTGCTTGCCAGTTTTTCACTCACTGTCATATGACAGTTTCAGTATTAAATGGCAAGTCAAAATGAAAGTACTGAAAGGATATTTTTTAAAATCTAAATTTATCTGATAGCTGGAAAAATACCTGCCAAAGTATATAGGATCAGAGAGTAATGTTGAGGAGGAGAATTGGGAGGCCGGGGTGGGGAAGAGAATGAAGCCAACAGGTTCTAGCTTTCAAAACTGCAGGACAGGTTTCAAAAACATTCCAGGGAAGGAGAGAGTGGACCTTCCTTCGCCAACCAGCTGAGAACTCAATTTGTGAGGATTAAAGTAAAGGTAAAGTGTGCCATGATCAAGTCGATTACTGCATCTGAAACCCGCCAGCTTCTCACACTTATTTAGGAAGGTAGGAACCTGAGGAAGAATGGCTGCCATCTTTTAATATTTCCCTGTGCATGGTTTGAAGGAGGGGCTGAAGATATTCTGTTCCGTATAGAATATCTAATGTGTAGAATATCTACTGTCATAACTGCATGTGATGCTCTCTGCAAACTCACCTGCAGAAGTTGGCTGGTACAGCTGGTAGGGCGGGGGAGGGCAACAGGTACAGTGTGTTTTGCAAAGAGGATCAAGGGTTGTCGTTTTTTTAAGATAAAGGCAGCAACAGAATATTGTTCCAAATCCAGGACAATTAATTCTCTGTCCAATCACGTTGTTTGCCATCTTCACCTTTCTGTTCAGATTATCTATTATTGTTTAACAAAAAACCGTTAAACTCTATCATATATGTGTACAGACATAAATAAAAGAAAGATGTGAGCATGACTAGATTGCCTATTCCTCACACTATTGCCACAACTTCACTATTGCTAATCTAATGGGCAATACAGCAAGGATAAAGAGGCAAAACTGGCAGAAAAGCCCAGCCATAAGAGACTATCATTATTTTTCTCTATTCCTATTGCTTAAAAGTCCAATTTTTGGTCAGACTAACAAATACAAAGAATTCCAAAATGTAAAAATCGCCCTCATTTTGCATTTTCCAGAAAATGCAGAACATTACTCTGCACCAGAGCTCCACTGAATGTATTGCATTTTTGCTATACCTCATCAGTATTTCCATAACGGAAAAACCCCACAGGGGTAGTGTATCTGCATATAGCAGAAAAATAAAGAGGTAGTGATTTATGCCCTAATTTTACTGGGTCAATAAGATCTCGTATTCTTCCTCCATGATAAACAGCAGAAGGCAAGAAATTCATGTCAATAAGTGCACTGATGTTAAATTAAAACACAGGTTAATAAAACAGTTCTGTGAGCTCTGAGGAAAAAATTCAAATTCTCTATATGCGAGTAAAACTGTAATACAAGTCACAGATGTCCTGATAAATGAAGATACTAATATTCAGCCACAAATCATGCGGGGGGGGGAGGGGTACATTATCAACAATATGCTGAATCTGCTTCATTCTCTTAGTAAGACTAAAAGCAGAGCAAGAATGGCCTTAAGTTTTACAAGAAGTCACAGGACTTGACTATATTTGAAGTGATTGAAGAATTAGACAATCCTCTAACAAATTTCACCAACATAAAATTTCCGCCTGAAGGCTTCCCAATCTATTCGCATGCAGTAAATTAAACACTTGCATTGCATTCCTTAGGTAACAGTGTACATGCCCTTTCCTACATGGAGATTATCTCCGAATAGGAAAACATCATTTCTGAAATGGCTCCATTAGAAAAGTGATGTACAGTGATACAATTCTCACAAGCAGAGAACCCACTTGCTTTGTAAGGAGAGCTAATAATTTAGCCAGGCCTTGAAAAACAAACTATTGCCAGTTGTTGTGCCAGAACAGCTTTCAGTACCCTGAAATGGTGAAAGTATCTGTGAATAAACTGTCTCTTTTTCCTTAACAGATGTCTTAAGTGGCACAGTGGGGAAATGCTTGACTAACAAGCAAAAGGTTGCTGGCTCAAATCCCCACTGGTATGTTTCCCAAACTATGGAAACACCTATATTGGGCAGCAGTGATATAGGAAGTTGCTGAAGGCATCATCTCATACTGCACAGGAGAAGGCAATGGTAAACTCCTCCTGTATTCTACCAAAGAAAACCACAGGGCTCTGTGGGTGCCAGGAGTCAAAAATGACTTGATGGCACACTTTACTTTTTCCTTAATAACACAACAACATAACGTGTATGAGCAAGTCAAACATGGTTCTCATCTTTTATCTAAGGTTGTGTTTCCATAATAATTTTTTGCAGGAAACAGAGACCACAGCGTGGCTTTTCCCTCCAAACCTCCTATGACAAAGCTTTCTTGTGAAGGGACCCAGGTGCCCTAAGGTTTATATCTAAACACTAGTTAAAGCAGAAACTGCTTCAAAAGCTTATCTAAGTCTGACCACAAGTGTGCCTTAAAAAGAAAGGTTACATATAAGAAAATGACACTGAAAAGTAACCACAGGGGCCGACATCCAGATTAACTTTGTGTTTGCAAAAACATATTGCTCTAGCTAGATGAGCTACATCAGAAGTTTGCATTCTAGCCTAGTGTTGTGCTAGTGCAAATACACTTATGCTTGCACAACACAGCAGTATGATTCCTGCTATGAAACCTCTTCCTCACAGGTTTTGCAGGGAACTTCTGTGCAAGAGCACAAGTGTGCAACTTCTAATATCCCTGCAAATTTGCACAGCTATATGACCATCTTGCACATAAGAACACAAGAACATAAGAACAGCCCTGCTGGACCAGGCCCAAGGCCCATCTAGTCCAGCACCCTGTTTCACACACGGGACCACCAGATGCTGCTGGAAGCCTACAGGCAGGAGTTGAGGACATGCCACTCTCCTGCTGTTACTCCCCTGCAACAGGTACTCAGAGACATCCTGCCTTTGAGCCTGGAGGTGGCCTTTAGCCCTCCGAATAGTAGCCGTAAATAGACCTCTCCTCCATGAAGTTATCCAAACCCCTCTTAAAGCCATCCAGGTTGTTGGTTCTCACCACACCTTGTGGCAGAGAATTCCACAAGTTGATTATGCGTTGTGTGAAAAAGTACTTCCATTTCTTAGTCCTAGATTTCCTGGCAATCAATTTCATGGGATGACCCCGGGTTCTAGTGTCATGTGAGAGGAAGAGGAATTTCTCTCTATCCACTTTCTCCACACCATGCATGATTTTATAGACCTCTATCATGTCTCCCTGCAGTCATCTTTTACTAAACTAAATAGCCCCAGTGTTGTAGTCTTGCCTCATAAGAAAGGTGCTCTAGGCCCTTGATCATCTTGGTTGCCCTCTTCTGCACCTTTTCCAGTTCCACAATGTCCTTTTTTAGATGTGGTGACCAGAATCGTACACAGTACTCCAGGTGTGGCTACACCATAGTTTTGTATAAGGGCATTATAATATTAGCCGTTTTATTTTCAATCCCCTTCCTAATGATCCCTAGCATGGAATTGGCCTTTTTCACAGCTGCTGCACATTGAGTCGACACTTTCAATGATCTGCCCACCATGACCCCAAGATCCCTCTATTGGTCAGTCACCAAAAGCTCAGATCCCATCAGCGTATACTTAAAGTTGGGGTTTTTCATCCCAATATGCATCACTTTACACTTGCCAACTTTGAAGCACATTTCCCATTTTCTCGCCTACTCGCCCAGTTTGGAGAGACCCTTTTGGAGCTGCTCACAATCTGTTTTGGATTTCACTACCCGAAAGAGTTTGGTATCATCTGAAAATTCGGCTATCTCGCTGCTTACTTCTAGATCACGTATGAATAAATTAAAAAGCACCGTACCCAGTACAGATCACTGGGGGACCCCACTTCTTACTTCGAAAACACTCCTTATTGAGAAAACTCTCCATTTATACCTGCCCTCCGTTTCCTATCTTTCAGCCAGTTAGCAATCCCCTTAACCCATGACCGCTAAGTTTCCTCACAAGTCTTTGATGAGGAACTTTGTCAAAAGCTTTTTGGAAGTCCAGATATACTATGTCAACTGGATCACCTTGATCCACACACTTGTTTACATTCTCAAAGAACTCCAAAAGGTTGGTGAGGCAAGATTTCCCTTTGCAGAAGCCATGCTGGTTCTCTCCCAGAAGGGCCTGTTCTTCTATGTGCTTTACAATTTTATCCTTGAGGATGCTTTCCATCAGTTTGCCTGGAACAGACGTTAAGCTAACCAGCCTGTAATTTCCTGGATCACCCCTGGATCCCTTTTTGAGAATCGGTGTTACTTTGGCTACTTTCCACTCCTCCAGGACAGAGCCTGATTGCAGGGATAAGTTATATATTTTAGCAAGGAGGTCGGCAATTTAACATTTGAGTTCTTTGAGGACTCTTGGATGGATGCCATCCAGCCCTGGCAATTGGCTAGTTTTCAGTTTCAGCACTAGCACAACTTAGTTCATTAAGAAAACACAGCATCAGACCGGATGTCAGGGTGATTTATTTTGAGAGAGAGAGAGAGAGAGAGAGAGAGAGAGAGAGAGAGAGAGAGAGAGAAAAGAAACATACTGTTGCAGTATCAAGCTGTCTAAATGGTTAAGAGAATACCTCGATTTGCCTAATTTACTCTTCAAAGAACATGTATTTTCAACACTATGGTCCTATCATCAGATTGGGCAGATTTCCAAAGCTGTAATGTACACATCAAATACAATCATTGTGCTCCTTTTTACCAACACAGCAAATTCACTCAGGCATTAACAGTACACAGAAGTACAAACAGATTTGTACACCGCCTAGAGATTTACATATCAGGTGGTATTAAAATATGATAGATAGATAATTCCTGTACCTGTAAGTAACTTAGTTCCATTCAAGGCAGTTTACTCACATTTATCTACTCATACTGAACCTAGGAGTGCAGTTTTTCTGATTCACTGGTTTTGGGGGCTCAAAGCTGTAATGTACACATCAAATACAATCATTGTGCTCCTTTTTACCGACACAGCAAATTCACTCAGGCATTAACAGTACACAGAACTACAAACAGAAATGTTTAAATAAAAACTCTTACTTACCCAAATAAAAACTCTTAAGTACAAAGGCCTTTCCCTACTTTCTTTGATGTAAAAATCCTCAGAGTCTTTATTTATCCAACACCATGCTATGGTTTTCTGCTGAGAAATAAAAGACATCTTAAGAAAATAAGGAAGACCCAAAATGACATATAATAGTTCAGTCGTGCCATACACACACACACACACACACACACACACGGAGGTGCAGGGCATGGCTACTCACAATTCTATTCAAAATTGCCTTTTTAATCATGTCTTTTCACTATATATGAGAATGTATATGAAGTCTCTCATAGTGCCCTTGAAGACATCAACACGTGAAAATATATCCTTTTAGCATTATTGGCTTCTGCTCACCCATTCACATGTCCTTCCCACACTCCTTCCTTCCTTGCTAGCCTTAACACCAGAAGATGGTAAGAGGAACCAGGAGAGACATCCGCCACTAGTACTGTGCTGCATTTGTCACCACTTCGCTTGAACATGAAGACTTAGGTAAAGCAGAAGCAGCAATTAATCCCCATTTCCATCCTGTTGCTGAAAAGAGGTATTGCCCATTGCCTCTCTCCTTGAACCTAAGAAAAGTGGTGATTTTTCTGCTGCTGTCATGTGACCCATGCATACAAACCTGAATCATTTGCCTTAAGGACTGCTGGCCTCTTAACGGCATAAGGAAGTGAGAAAGCTCCATCATTATATGGAGGCACACTTTCTTTGCTGTTTTTTTCTCGAATCTCCAGCCATAATCTTTCTACATATACTATGATGATTAAGAGATAATGCACTAGATGCAGTGAGATTACCTATTCTGATAGACTTTTTCTTTATAGTGATGCAAATGAACTAAATAATAATAATAATAATAATAATAATAATAATAATAATAATAATAATAATAATTCGATTTCTATACCGCCCTTCCAAAAATGGCTCAGGGCGGTTTACAAAGAGAAATAACAAATAAGATGGCTCCCTGTCCCCAAAGGGCTCACTTTCTAAAGAATATGACCTCTTCACTAGTTTTGTTCTTTGTTTATTTGGATGACAGTGTCTGGGAATCAAGAGTAAAGTGGATCATAGCTTTATACTGAGTGCTGTTAATCTTCACTTTGCATAACACTGGTACACTCTGGCCCAAATACCACAGATTCATTTGATGTGCACACATTTTCAACAACTAGTAAACAAGTTACAGTCTATTATAAAATAACAGCTTTGTAGCTTTTTTCCTGCACTATATTTATATGGGTATTGTCATGTTTCCATTTGTATCTCTACAAAATGTGTATTTTTTTCTGTTTCACAGAGCAAGAAAAAAGGTTCCCCCCCCAAAAAAGGTCCCTCCATTTGTTTTGTCTACATAAAACCATGTAGGATCAAAGATGTCCAAATTCAGAATACATTTCCACAAAAATTTCCCTAATTCTAAACAGTGTTTAATTATTTTATTAATTTGGACTTATAATCCATCCTAATTAGAAACTCAGAGCAGACAACAAGCCACCTTACAAAAACCAGACACCAAAAATAAATAATATAAATAGAAAGCATCTTTATAAAGCCAAACAATTTGAAATATTCTACACAGGCAATCAACTTAAGAATATCCTTTTGGTTGTGACAGGAGTAACTAGTCTCACTCCAATTTCCTTAAATTTACAGTTTAAGAGAAAACAGGCATTTGTAAGTAAGTTTCGAAGTCAGGTGATGACAGAGGAAGTACTGCTTGGGAACCTGATACTGTATTTCCAGTTCTGCATATCACAAAATGAGCTTCATAAGTTGAGGGAGCCACTATGCTCCAACAAAACCTATCAGGATGACAGAACCTATTGCATGATCATCTCAGTCTCACCTGCATCCACCACCCCCTTTCAAATGGCCACACAGATTAAGCATCAAGACCGCAAAACATGGGTCAGATGTAAATGAGAGAGAGTTTTGTGTCATCTGCATCCAATTCGACACCTGCCTTAAAATTACTACATTTACATATTATGAAACTGGTCCTAGGAACACTTAACACTGGATTGGTTGTTGTAGTATTTGAGCCAGTTCCAATGATACAGCCCCAGCATATGCGATTAGGAAGTAACTTGTCAAGAGTGTGCACATCAGGGCATTTTCTGCAGACATCCCAAGATCCTCTCAATGCATTCCTTTATCACATGGTGGAGGCCTGTTCATCCAAATGGCCCTTATACACACACTCTAGATGGCCATGCTCTTGATTCATCCGTGCCCAGGGGCTATATCGCTGGAACTAGCCCTAAAAAAGCTACAGTGCTGATGTCCAGCAATGAAGACAGCTCTTAAGGTAGAATTGTATCTTATCTAGAGCATTTTAACATATTTGACCTGTCCAGTAGATTATTTATTTATTTATTTATTAATTAACATATTTTTATACCACCCAAAGCTTACGTCTCTGGGCAGTTTACAACAAAGTAAAAACAGAAAAAGTAAAATGTTAGTTAAAACAAAAGAACAAAAAAGTTAAAACGTTACAACAATTTAAAAGTTTTTAAATAATAATTTAAAACAGTATTAAAACAATATTTAATTAAAAGCCTTGGTGAACAGATGCGTCTTTAAAGACTTTTAAAAAGCTATCAGAGATGGGGAGGCTCTTATTTCAGCAGGGAGCACATTCCAAAGCCTTAGGGCAACAGTGGAGAAGGTCCATTCCCGAGTAGCCACCAGACCAGCCAGTGGCAACTGCAGACAAACCTCTCTTGATGATCTCAATGGCCAGTGGGGTTCATAACAAAGAAGATGTTCTCTTAAATACCCAGGGCCCAAGCTGTTTAGGGCTTTATAGGTCATAACCAGCACCTTGTATTTTGCCTGGAAACATATCAGCAGCCAGGGTAGCTCTTTCCATACGGGAGCAATATGGTCTCTCCAAGATGACCCAGAGACCAACCTGGCTGCCGCATTCTGGACCAACTGTAGTTTCCGGACTACATACAAGGGCAGCCCCACATGGAGCGCATTGCAGTAATCCAATCTGGAGGTTACCAGCATATGTACCACTGTTCTAAGGTCATTTATCTCAAGAAACGCATGCAGTGGATGTATCAGCCAAAACTGATAGAAGGCACTTCTGGCCACTGCCTCAACCTGGGACATCAGGGAGAGGCTTGGATGCAGAAGCACCCCCAGGCTGTGTACCTGTTTCTTCTCACAGAAGTGTGACCCCATCCAGAACTGACACCTCAAACCCATCTCCCGAGTTTCGACCCCGCACAATGAGTACCTCCGTCTTATCTGGATTCAGTCTCAGTTTGTTATCCCTCATCCAGCCCATCACTGACTCCAGGCAGGCATTTAGGGAGATTATACCCTCTCCTGATGCTGTTCACATGGAGAAAAGATGTGGGTGTCATCAGCATACTTATAGCACCCTGCACCAAATCTCCTGATGATCTCTCCCCGCAGTTTCATGTAGATGCTAAACAACATCGGAGACCATACGGAGCCCTGAGGCACACCATACAAAAGTTCAGATTTTTGTTCAGAACAGTAGTCTCCAAGGGACACCATCTGGAACCTGCCCAAGAGGTAGGAGCGGAACCACTGCAAAGCAGTACCTCCCACTCCCAACAACCTCAGATGCTCCAGAAGGATACTATATTTGATAGTATCAAAAGCCGCCGAAAGATCCAAAAGGACCAATAAAGTCACACTTCCTCTGTCAATTCCCAATTGGAGATCATCTATCAGGTGAACGAAGGCAGTCACCACCCCATAGCCCACCTGAAAGCCAGTCTGAAATGGGTCTTGACACATGCCAGAGCACAACTTACAACATTTGAGTTCAATTCATGTTCTGAATATTTTTCACAACATAGCAAGTTGTGATCTGGCCATATGTTAGAACTCTCAGCAAAACATAATTTCTATTGAGGGCTTGACATTGTTCTTTTTCAATCCAATACACTATCAGCATCCTACTAAGCATGCATAGATGCAAATCCTGATATGATCTTCCTTTAAAACTACATTGTTGTCATTTTTTGCTCATCTCTGTTCTTAAAAGGGGTAAGTTTTGAGGGTTTATTAAACAGTAGTTTTATGGTACTATCTAATCAGAAAAGCAGTAATTGAATAGTGTCTTAAGAGCTGTAATATCACTGGAAATGATATTACACAGAACTTGAACGGTGAGGGTTCCTCCCCACACTCAGCCACAAAACTATGAAATGCCAGAAAATAACCATAACTAGCATTGCTAGCACAATGCTTCAATGGTTTTTCAATATAGGACACACAACTGCATAACAAATGCTGATTTCAGTTACTTCAGAGCAGCAGACTATTTTCAAAATTACACACAATAACTGCATTCTATCAGCAGAGTTTGAAGGCAGTTTTGTATCAGATACATTGAGAGATAAAGCACCATCATGTTACTGAAGATGTATATCATGTAAAAGAAATAAAAAGGTAAAATTCACTCCTATTCGCTTAAGCAGCATTATGCTACAACAATATATCTAAATACTACTTTAGTGCTTAATTTTAATTAAAGGATGAAAAACACACTGTTTTACATTCATAGCACACACACCAAAAAAACAAAACAACAAACCACCACCACCTCTCTTATCTGTCTTCTCTCCCCTCTCCTCCCCCAATTCTACTCCCACCACAGTTTCAGTATTACTTCAGTTCCGTTAACATTCACATAGCTCAGCTAACATTTAAACACTGATGTTTTGCACCAATTTGACCTTAACGCATGCTGTGTGTTGAGAAAAATGATACTCCTTTGCAATGAATGAGGATGCGTAGGACATGCTGCATTTATAAAAGGACAGTCTAATCAACTAGAAAGCTACTATCCTTTAATGTTGTTTACCTGGGATGCAGAAGACAATAGCTAGATTCTCTAGAAGTAACTAAGCCCAGGATTACAGAGTAATTTTTCCAGAAAACGCTTACTATGATGTGAGAAATTCTTGTAATTGATCCATGATTGTTTGGCCTTATAAACATAACCTTATGCATTAAAATAGATATAAACACTGGAGAAGCTCTTAATTTATATTTTACAAAGATCTGAACATGCAGTAGCAAACAGTAGTGGCAAAGTTCTGCTCAGAGCAGTATTTCCACCCCTACCAAATACTCCCAAAAAGAAAATCAAAAGGGCCCCAATTCTTTACTTTATCCCAGTTCAACAGCATTTAGAAGAAGAAAAATACTTTGACACAACACCACTTTGAAGAAAAGAGATAGGCCAGGCAATTCAAAGCCTTCCTCACTGCAAACCAGAAATATAGGTTTTAAAAACAGACACAGACAAGGAAAGAAAATGCTGGTAAAATACCTTCAGTTTGAAATCAAAGACAAGATAGGTGCTATGTGCGCGCGCACACACACACACACACACACACACACACAGACACAGGGGAAACCCCTACAATAAGTCCATTAATCATTAACACAAAAAATGACATTGATAAGAATTATTGTTAGAGGGCATGAATATTGTATAAATGCCCACTGCCTCACTAGACTGTAGCTGAAGTAGTATTCCAAAGTTCAAAGCCATTTGTTTGTGGCATGTATTAGAACGGTCAAGCCAACCTGTGCAAGTGACCTACAAACTAAACAGTCTGATGGCTCCCCTAGAGACATTTTCATTTATTACAACTATAATATGTTGATTAGTTAAATGTCACAGGCCCCCGTTTTTGTTTTTTTTTTTGCTTAATTTGATCATTTTTGTGTAATGTTGATTTTCTGTTTCATGTAGAGTGCCCTGCCCACTTCCATTGAGCTGACACAGTGCTTTATAAATTGGTGAATGACTTTCATTCACCATCCTTAACCAGCAGGAGCTGCAGGATTCCATAATGACAGCATTCCTGTTTTAAATTCCAATATCTAAAGTTTTCAGCAGGACGGGATTTTCAAAGTGGCTATGAACTATTCTGCATTAACAGTAACTGGCCATTGGAGCAATCTGTCTAGCATAGATTATTTGAAGATCTTGAGTAATGGATAAAGTACTGGAACCTATATTTTAACACATTCAGAAGGTACATGCACAATATTAGAATTACTACCAAAGTTCTGTGTTATGCTACCATGCCAGACGCGATAATCATAATGGTCCCCTTAAGGGTTTTAACATTTATGAATCTTTGAATTATCTCATATAAGCAGCAGTTAACTAGCTTATGACTAAGGGGTTGTTAGTGTATTGGAATCCAAAGGGGCATTCACTACTATTAGTAACAGTATAAATGCTGAATAATTAGATTCCCTCTAGTGACTCACATCTATAATAGCAAGTTATATATACTTTTCTCTAAATATATAGACAATTATGAAGAATCAAACTTTTATCCAGTAGAAACTGTGGCCAGCATCAGGAGCGGAGCCAGGCTGGCGGTGGCCTGTGTGCAGCCGCCGCTGCAGCCCCCTGGCCCCGGACCCCACGTCTGACATCAGACGCGGGGGCGTGGTCTCCCTTCCAAACGGGACCGCGTGGCATAATGCCGTGCAGCCCCGTTTGGAGCCGAAATCGGCTTGCACTGTGTTGCCAGCACGGCTGGAGCAGCCCTGTTTGGGAAGGAGATCGATCAGCCCCGCTGTATTGGCAGCGGGACCAGGAGCAGCTCTCTCTGCCTTTAAGGCAGAGACAGTTGCTCCAGCCACGCTACCAACGCAGAACACGCCAATTTCAGCTCCAAACAGGGCTGCACGGCCCCATTTAGGATCGAAATAACACCCCCATGTCTGACATCAGATGCGGGGTGTGTGTTTGGGGCTGCACTTGCAGCCTCTGATTGGGCATGGCCCGGGTTCTTTGAACCTGTTCGTCCAATGATGGCTCGGCCCTTGCCCAGCATGTCAATGGAATGAAATTGCCTCAAAAAGTTAGATTCCATAAAGATTTAAAATGCTTGCAACAGGCTAGGAGACATAACTGTATTTGTAAAACTGTTGAACATTACCTTGCATTCTCCTATTTGAACTAAAGCTGCTCATCATTTGGCTAAATGCTAAGAAGAGAAGAAGTACAAATAAACGCTTATTCCAGAAGAGGGAAAGAAAGGTTTTAATCAGAATAACTGATATACTTCATACAATCCAGTAAATCAATGATATTTTTATTTCTACAAGCAATGAAGTAGTAACCACCTGTACTCCGGTAACCTCTAGTAAGATAAAGTGTTCTATCGAGTTGGTGTCAACTCCTGGAGATCACAGAGCACTGTGGTTGTCTTTGGTAGAATAGCAGAGGGGTTTACCATTGCCATCTCCCGCACAGTATGAGATGATGCCTTTTAGCATCTTCCTATATCGCTGCTGCCCAAAATAGGTCTTTCCCATAGTCTGGGAAACATACCAGCAGGGATTTGAACTGGCAACCTCTGGCTTTGTAGTCAAGCCATTTCCCCACTGTGCCATTAGGTGGCTATGGTAACCTGTAGTAAAGGTAAAGTGTGCTGTCGAGTCAGTGTAGACTCCTGGCAACCACAGAGCTCTGTGGTTGCCTTTGGTAGAATACAGGAGTACTGTGCCCTAATCATAAAAAAAACCTGGGGAGAGCATCTAGGTTCCAAGTTCCCTCCCTGGCACCTCCAAGATAAGACTGAAAGTGATTCCTGTCTGAAACCTTGGAAAAGCCACTGCCAGTCTATATAGACCAGGCATCCCCAAACCGTGGCCCTCCAGATGTTGCTGAACTACAACTCCCAGCATCCCTAGACACAATTTTTTGTGGCTGGGTATGCTGGAAGTTGTAGTTCAGCAACATCTGGAGGGCCGCAGTTTGGGGATGCCTGATGTAGACAATACTGAGCTAGATGAACCAATGGTCTGACTCAATATATGGTAGCTTCCTATGTAAAAGAATGCCAAGTTAAGCATTAATAACTCAAAACCTACTAGTGAGCAGTTGGATAGCACATACCACTGGACAGCACATGCCA
Organism: Hemicordylus capensis; assembly: GCF_027244095.1. Taxonomy (NCBI): domain Eukaryota; kingdom Metazoa; phylum Chordata; class Lepidosauria; order Squamata; family Cordylidae; genus Hemicordylus; species Hemicordylus capensis. The sequence continues at coordinate 214,587,234 of NC_069660.1, read as the reverse complement.
CAACATAGCCATGAAGCCAAACAGTGTATATGCATGCCCTAACAGATAACCTTTCAAGTATTCTTCCTACTAAGTTGAAGCACAATAGAAAAACCAGAATGAAATACAAACTTTCCCCGCTCCTTGCTGGGGCATCCAGCTTTCATTTCTAAAATATAACTAGGGTAAATTAACCAACAATCAAAGAGGTAAATGCTTGTCAGTACGTCCCTTAAAACAAAAAACAAAAACAAAGAAGTACTGCAAAATGTGGCATTCTAGGAAACTAGTGTTGATTAAAAGTATACATATTTCTAACTCACATTGCATAGTAAGCAACTTTTGCAAGGAGAAAGACTGTATTGTTACAAGCAACATAAACCTGAGCTAGAGCTGCACTTGCAAGCTGAAGAAAAAAGTGAGCATTAATCATGTCTAGAATTGAGTCAAAGAAGAGAAGGGAGGTCCCAGAAGTGCAAAAAATAGTGCTGTAGGCAAAACACCTTCCACTACCCACTCCTTCCTTTTCCATTTTAAACAAAAAATCTTGAGTAAGAACAAATAATGTTAACTAGCTAGAGCAGTACTACTCAAATACAACTGGGCTGACCCCCAAGGGCTCCAGCATGCTTTGCAAAGACCTACTCTGTTCTGCTCAGTGAATACCTCCCAACCAATTTTATGAGCTCTGCCCACTGGCTTTATTGTAAGCTCCTTAGTACTTATTAATAGTATCCAAATATCTCCAAATATCTTTTCAATTATCAAAAAGTAAAAGAACAATATGCTAAACTAGCATTATGCCAGAAACAAGACAAGCTGAGCAAGGGAGTGAGAGTGGATGGACAGAGCACACAACTGATACACAAATACCACCCAAAACAGCCTCTCTGAGGCAAGAGATCCCTGCCTCAAACACTACTGATGGGACTATTTACCACATCAATCTCCTTCACCATGGTACAAGGTGACAGTTGTACCACCTTCCCATGGTCAAGGATGGTACGTATGCCCCCATCTGGTTTGGGAATTGAGAAATATGGGGAGTAAAATCATGGACCAGCCATCTGAGGCACGGCTCCGATGGCATCCTTCTGCAGGAGAGAGATAACCTTGTTGGTCAAAACTGGTGTAGGGGTGGTGGTGAGGGGAGGCAAGCAAGGTGGGGTTGAAGAGAACTCTAGCGCGTAACCTATCCTGATTATGGTAAGGACCCATGAGTCGGTGGTAATTTCTTCCCAGGCCAGTAAGTAGGGGGATAGGTGAGTACCAACTTGGGTGGGCCAGGAACAGTCATTGTTTCTTGGGATAGGAAGGCAGAGTGTGCTGTTTCTGAGGCATGGGCTTAGGGTACTGGAATTGTTGTCTTTGGCTATACTGGGGAGGCCTGGGGGAATGAAAGGAGCAATCCGAGGTGGGGGTAGGAAGGGTTTTGACGGGATTGTGGTTTGGGCCAACGAGATTGCCTTTGAGTGCGAGGAAGTTGAGGCTGGAAGCTTATTGAGCACGCTGTGCTGTGCAACTTCAGGACCTTCTGCAGTGTTTCATCAGTTTTCTCTCCAAAGAGGGCATCTCCCTCCATAGTGTGTGCATGTTGTGTTGCTGGCTAGCAAAGGGTTAAATGTCTTTTAGCTATATATCCCCAGAAAATGATTCCCTGTCCCCAAAAGCCCCACAGTCTAAAAAGAAACATAATGTAGATACCTGCAATAGCCACTGGAGGGATGATGATTATGAAGATACAATTTTCAATGAAAAGGTTCTCAAAGCAAAACAAAAAAGCATAAGAATAAGAAGATGGTTCCCTGTCCCCAAGGGGTTTGCAATTTTAAAAGAAGCACAATGCAGACACCAGCAACAGACAATGGAGAGATGCTGTGCTGGGCTGAGTAGGGACAGTTGAGTATTAATTGAAACTACAGCCTTTTGTGACTGGTCAGAGTACAGGTGCTTGATAAACGGGGAAAAATATAATCCATGGGATATGGATGTCTACTCAGCAATTCCTTCTAAATTATGGCAAGAATGTGGCTCTCAAGATCCCTAGGTAGGGATCTTAACTGCAGTGTAAGATGAAGTTGACAGCAAGAATCTTGTCTCCCCCACTGAGAACTATAGCATATTACTTCTTTTACCAAAAGTAACGAATAGACATGGGTAAAAACTCTTAAGGACTGGAATATGCTGATAGAGCTTTTCAATGCTTTTATTTTTTAATACATTACTGTACTGTTTCCCTACAAAGACCTAGACGGTAGACTGAAACAAATATGTATCAAGTTGTGGGCAATTAACTTTATACTGGTGTCTTCAGCCATATGGAGAGAAAGGACCACCCCATTTTTCCCGGATTTCTGTCACATTGCAAGAAGGTAGTATTGGGCACCTCACTATTATGATTGGAGGCCACTACACAATAAATTTTTATCTGGCCATTAAGCAGCAAACGTTCATTCCAATCTGTCACTTCATTCCATGAAGTTATTTTTATGGTATGAGTCAAGAATATAGGTTTTACAGTGGCTTGTCATTCTGCAAAAGGAATAAACAGAGGAGAAGATTGCTCCTTCCACTCTCCAACATACCTGCTTTCCAAAAGAAAAACTATGACACAAATTTATTTATTTATTTATTGCATGCATATACTGCCCCATCCAAACGGCTCTGGGAGCTACACAGCAGCAAAAATAAAACCTGCAAATCAGTCCTTTAAAAACAACAATTAAAAAACAATTTAGAAGAGTCCAAAACCATTAACAAAACATTTAAAACAATTTTAAAACCCTGGAAGGCCAGGGCTTACAAATGTGAGCAGAGCAGCCCCATTGGTTTGGAAGGCCTCTTCCAAACATATCAATCTCAAAAGGGCACTTGACGCCTAAAAACATCTTTGTGGCAAGTATTTGATACTATAGTATATCTTACACTCAGCAGGGGTTGGGCTAGGAGACCTCAAAGGTTCCTTCCAACTCTAAAATGCTATGATTGTAACAAATGAAAAACACTAGATGGGACATCCATCCTATCAGTCACTTTTCAAAACAGCAACAGGTGTGCAAAAAGGAAAAACAGATTTCTTATTATAAATTTGGTAGTCTCTTTAAGTGAACAAGATGTGAACAATCCAGCTTAAGTTTCAGACAGTTCTGTCAGAATTATTTTATGCTTACCCTAATCAAAAAGTCCCCTCTCCAAATCTAGCTCCAGCATTTCTTTGCGGTCAAAAGATTTTGGTATCGGTATTAATACTTAAATGTCAAGTATTTCCTGTGCTACCTAAAGTATGGAGCAATTTTCAGTGAAGCATTAATATTGCTGCTAGCTTGCAATTTCGACAACCCTGGCTGGAAGAAAACAGCACTTAAGACATCTATATGAAATTTTCTTTTCAGTTTCTTTTGTGTTTGCTTTTATAACAGTGCTCTTGTAGTCTCTTGAAACAGTTATTCTAGTTTCCAGCTACATTACATATTTATTCTTTTTAGGGAGTGCTATTCAGACTGGTATATCAACTGAATTTACAGTGTTTAGTGTGACATATTTCATATACACACTACATTCAATAGCCACTTTAATATACCATGAATCATCCCATCCTCATATACTTTATGGAAAAGTGGTTCTTTGTTGAGTTTTCTTCATTAATTGTTTTTTTAATAAACACACCACGCTCAATTCTGATATTTAACTGTGCTATAATACTCACCAGGTTTGACTATCTATGTTGTACTTTGAATTAAGTACTCATGCTTAGCTAGACCTGTTATTTTTATTGCATGTGGGTGTCTTAATAGTAACATGTGCTGGCATTCTATAGTTGAGAAGATACTTCCTGCTACAAATCTGAGCAACATTTGTGCAGGTTTCTAAATAAGTCACATAAATTATGTGTGATAGATCAAGACGACGTAAACTACAGAAATAATTTTCCTTTTATAGAAACAGTTACCTTTTCCATTTTAAACAGAAATTTAATCTACTCAATTTTCCTGATGTAAGGTAGTATTTACTAAGAGCTCAGACTAAAACACTGCAGCTAAAGGCTATTTCTCACATTACATCTATCTATCGGTAATATTTTTATCAAAAAACAGGCGTAACAAAATACTTCTGAGTGCAAGTCTATCATTCAGTTCCCACAGTTAGTAGTACACTTGCATGTAGAGTCAATTTTTATATTCAAGATTCTAACCCAGAATATGCTGGAAAATGGCAAGCAATACTAAAGGTCTGATAGCTATAAGGAAAAGGTGACTGCAGACAAGACCAAGGCCTTTGTGTCACTTCTCTCTATGATATGGTTGACTGCACACTGGAACAAGTACACTAACATCCATACATCGCAAAATATGTTGCTTGAGAAAACTCAATTTCTTTCTGCGACATATTTTCCTGAAAGAAAACCTATACACTTACAAGACACAGAAATGCAAGTACTCATTCAATTGCAACCATCACGCACGTGGGAGGGAATTTATATCTGCACCAAAATAACACACACACAAAACATAAATTGTCCTAAAACAATGTGGCGGGCAGGGAGAGATTCTCTTTATCCTATTTACAAGTAACATACTTAGAATGGAAACAGAGCTATGTGAGACAAATAAAGATTTTATTAAATAACTCTACCTCTGAATATTGTATACTAGGCACCACAGTTAAATTTCTAAGCGTCATGACTAGCTGGTGCCTGGGATTTGCCAAGCCCTTTTAATGTATATTGAAACGCCAATGGCCCTTAAGTAGTTTGGAGCCAAGAAACAGGGGGTGGGGGAGTATGTTTTTTTCTTGCTACTTTCTCCCTCCACTGACCTCTCAGTCACTTTTCTCACACTAGAGTTCTACATTTGTGTTTGCAGAGTAAATGTGCAACTGCAATCTCATGGGTTGAAGAAGCAGCTAGAAGTTGCAGCAGGAAAACAGCTGACAAGAGAAGGATTAATACACATCACAGACCATGTCATTTCTCTAAAGGGTCACACTGTTCTGATGCCACTTTACAGCAAAGAGGCAGGTTGCCCATGTTTCATTACATATATTTACATGTAACTCATAGTTATCAAAATGTACCTGCCTGCTCTGCACTCCTCCTACTTTGCTCACTTCAGATTCCAGACTGGGAAGTGAAACCCAGCACCATGATGGATTTGCTTGCTGTTCTCTCAGTCTTCTAGCCTTTAACACTTCCGATACTACTCGCCCTCTATTCACTCCTGGTGACAAGGCCTTTGCAGAAGTACTGTGAATAGTTCTGGTCACTTCATTTCAAGATACGCACACACAAAAAAGCTGGAAAAGGCTCCAAAAAGGCACAACAGTGATATGAGGGTATACTAAAGAATGTGGGTATGTTTTTGCTTGCAAAGGAGAAGGCTGAAACAGAAATTTAGGTTTTCAAATGCTTGAAGAACTGCCTTAATGATAGAAATGTGTTGATCTCTTAGCCTACGAAGGACAAGGCAAAACAGATCAAATCGAACTACAACTAAACACATTTACTGTAGGCTGGACATTGGAGAATCTTTGTAACTACGAGGATTGTACAGCATTGGAACAGCTTGCTTATGAATATGGTAGCATCTTTATTAGTGAAAATATTTTGTTTACTCCAGCATCATATTGGGGACTTGATCATAAGCTGTCTCTCCCTTTCCCTCTCAGAATCTTTGATCATGGGAACTAAATTAGGATTTAAGATCTTATCCCACTGTGGTCCTATGTTGCACACCTTCTCAGGGATCTCCGTGTAAGGATGGTTCCGAAAGTATAGGCAGTTCAGTTTGTGAATTGAGAGAGATTAGGAGCTACAAAGCTAAAGCGTGGTCTTGTAATGGTGATGTCACCGCTTTAATCATTAGTGGAAGACTTGAAGAACAGGCTAGACCAGGTCTTGGTAAAATTTATTTGGATCTATCTAGAAGCCAATCTAAAAAATTGGGAGCCAACCAATAGTCTTGAAAAATTACTGGACTTAGTGACAGGCATTGTGAAACGGGTGAGTGAGTAAATAGATATCCCTTTATCCCTTTTACACTTAGAATAGACTGGGGGAATAGCTCTGCCTTTGAATATCCTACTCTAGGTGCCACAGTTACATTTCTAGGTGTCATGGCTCCCTGGCACTTGGGATTTTTCAAGCCCTGGATTAGACAGGCAATGTATTAGTTGAATAGGTTTGTGTCAGATCTGCACGACTAGTGACCTATCAAGTCAAATGCAGCCCAACAGCTATAAATTGTGACCTGTCAGGTGCCTAGCAACCTCTCTTGCTTTTGCCCTTGGTGACTACCACATAAGACGTGTGGGCTTAATCTGACCTAGTGGGTCACAAATCTTGCAGGCTTCATTGAGGTGGATACAGACACTTGAGGATTTATTGAAAGACCTTTTGAGGCAACCTCCAATCATATATCCAAGATGTCCACCACTGGACCAGGAGGGTGCATAGCTCTTTGACAAGATGTAGCAGGAATTAAGTAAGATTCCTTTTTCTGGCAGGGAGTTGGACATGATGATCCACAAAAATAACAGCAGCTACTATTGGGGTGAAGGATTTTGACATCTCTTCTCCCCACTCAGATGTTTTCCTTCTTACACACAAGGAGACCTGGGACATCAAGACCAATAAAGTGGCTGGCACTGTTTGTGCCTCCCCTTGTGTGTGTGTTCTGAGTTGGGCTATAAAAGTCTTGGCCACTGATGGAAGGACTGCCCCTCTTGGTGTTATGCCTTTTGGGAATGAGATGAGGGTCACCCCATAACATCTTTCTATTGAAGCCAAGATGGGTTTATTCTGAGAAACTGGGCTTGCTCTACAAATACTGCTGCTTTTGGTCCTTCACCTTTTCTCAGGGGTTTTAGAAGCTATTGCTTGTATGGTAAGATCTTTACTGCTTAATTTGCTGGCTCCTATTTATTATTTATATATTTTATACCACCCTTCACCCTAAGACTCCAGGGTGAGTAACAATGAAATAAAAACAATCAAAAGTTCAATGAGAATAACCCCAAAATAAAACAAACATAATACATCCTAAAAAGAGAGCCAGGAGCCACCCATTGGCCGAAAGCCTAGATAAAAAGTGCAATCTACAATTCCCTTTAAAAGTCTGGGAAAGAGGGAGGCATGCAGAGATTTCAAACACAAGCAGGTTCCACAGCCTTGGAGCAATTGCCGAGAAGGTCCTGTCCCACATGCTCGACAAACAGGTCTCAGCAGGTGTCAGCACACAGAGCACAGCCCTCCCCGCTGACCTAGTCAGGTGGGTAGGTTCAGATGTAAGCAGGCAGTCCCTAAAATACCCAGGGCCTAAGCTATTTAGGGCTTTTGGTTGGCTGTTGGTTATTTATTTTGCTTTTGTTGCTACTGAATTGTGTGTGTGATATTTCTTCACATATTTCTTCACTTTGTTGTTACTTTTATATTATTGTTTACAGAAATATTATAGATTGTTATTTATACCTTTATTGTTACATTGACTGTTTTTGATACTGTTCTTTTATCCTTATTGTTAGCCATTTTGAATTTTCTTTTGAAAAGGAAAGGCAGAGCATAAATGGAATGGAATGAATAACATCCCCTCCAGCTCTGTAATGTATAACAACCAAACCTTCAAGCACCTTCATAATCCTTGGGCAGAAACTGCTGGAAAAAGGCAGTTTAACAATGCAACATGAGAAAGAGAAAAGCTTTGTGCTATTTAAATATCATGAAGCACTTTGCTAACCACACACCAATGAAAATAAGAACACTTTTGCTAAATCCTTCTTGGGGGAAAATTTGCTCTATTTTTGTTGTTATTTTAAGAGATGCCAAGGACTGGCTTGCTGATTAAAAGGACACTGACTTGAGAAACTTCATAAGTACAATATCTAATTGAATTTTTAAAAAAACTTAAAAGCATTTTCCAGCATTACACCCGTTTCAGAGTTCCTGAAAGCCAACATTTTCTGGTTGCATTTTCCCCCTTTCTTCCTCCCTTGAGGATACAGAAGATAAGCAAAATGTACTACAAACAATGTGCTGTCAAATTCAGAATGCAAACAAACCAGGAAGGAATATTTTTCTCCAACAATTTCTAGTGTCCGTAGTAATTATGTGCAGTTCATTGTGATAACCAGTTTTCAAAATGAATTTTTAAAGGTCCAATGCATCCGTAGTAGTTTAAAGTACAGGTAGCCCTCGTTATTCACAGGGGCTCCATTGAGGCCAATTTTCACAGATAATGAAACCGTGAATAAAGAAACCTTAACCCTATGGGGAATGAGGGTTAGGTTCCTAAGCATAATGAAGTGTGCTGAAAATCTCCCCCCAAAAATGAAAGGGGGGGGGAAGGGGGGAGAAGAAATAAGCATAGTACCTTGATCTCCAGCAATGCCCCCAACGCTTC